>NW_006435764.1:8130237-8175025 GCF_000325575.1 Pteropus alecto
ATAAGATTGGCTCCAACCCTGAGCAGTGACTAAGAGCCAGACCGCTTCTAAAGGCTTTTGAGCATGTCTCAGTTAATCTTCCCACCAACCCTATTAGCTTGGTGAGGAAACTGAGGCACAGTTAAGTGACTTTCCCCGAGGTCACACAGCCAGCTAGTGTCCAGGTGTGCCTGGCTCCAAAGCTGGCTCCATTTTGGCCTTATCATGCTGCTTCTCCCAGCGGCTGAAGGGAGGCTGAATGGCAGGTCTTACCCTAGGAAGCGAACAGGCTTGTAGCTCTCAGAACCCACCAGGGACTGGAATATACAATGGAGCTGTAAGTTGGTCTCAACAAGCAGCCCAGCCTCCAGTGCCACCACCCTCCAAGAAGGTGCTCCCTCACCATCCCTGACAGCCCGTCCTGCCTGGAATTCACAACCATTCCTGTACCAGAGCCAGAGGAGGGCTTGGGACCAGTGCCACCCCTGGTTCCCGTAGTCTGATGGGGTAGAAAAGGAAAGATATAGTTGACTAGGCACTGTGCAAGGCCCAGGACTCATCTGATAAACACCTCATGGCCACTTGGAGGCAGGCCCTCATCGGCCTCATATTGCGGATGAGGAGAAAGAAGCTCAGATAGATCGAGTCTTCTGTAAAAGGTCACAAGCTGGCAGGCTGAAATTTGAACCTAGTTCTGTCCAAGGCCTGTTTCAGTTTGCATCAGTTCTAGAGTGGGCATGGAGCAATGCTCAGCAATGCTGAGCTTCCCAGAGTATAGATCCCATCTCTGGAACCAGCTGGCCTACATATGCACCTGCCTTGGGAACAGACACAAGGTCCTTCTCCATGGCCCCTTCTGTGACTGATACAGTGCATATTACAGAGTAGGTAACTGTTAATGTTCTAATCTCAAGTCATGACCCAGACTGGGCGCAGATGGGCCCTGGAGAGACTCAGAGGCTACAGCCCCAGGCCTGGGTGGGAAATAGAGGGAAGCAGGGATCAGGCCCAGAGAGGAATCCTCTCTCTTAACCTCTCTGAACCGCAAAAGACAGCAGTATCTCTTGGTCAGAGTGTAAGGAATCCTGTGTGCCCAGGGCTCCCCCTCCCCCTCACTGCACCAAGCCCAGGGTCCTTCCACTTCCCGGGGCTCTCGTGGGACTCACCATAGTGGGGAGACTCTGAAGCAGGCTGAGCTCACACCTTTGCACTGAGCTGCTAGATGGATGATCCTGTGGGTGCTCCCTGGGTCTCAGTGCAGTGTAGACAGCAGGAGTGCCTGCAGGATGGGGAGAGAAAAATGAGCTGCTGAAGGCACTTGTACCCTGCTGGCACAATCACGCTTCCAGAGCTCTAATAATTAGCGAGCTGCTCCAGACTTTGATCAAAGTCTAAACTCCAAACGTGGGCTGGGGATGAAGAGAGTGGGGCTGATCAAGGTTCACGCCTGTACTTGGCTGCCAGAGACAGATCTATCCACGTTGGGCACAGCACTGCTTTTATGCCCTGGAGCAGCACCTACCTCATCACTAAGGGGCAAAATGACCCACAGAATAATTTCATCTCTCACATGGGCCTTGTATACAGTGAATAAGTTTACAAAGATCTTCACACACTTGCTCTTGTTGACGTTGGTACCAAACCAGGAGGGAGGCAACTGAGCCTTTGACCAAATTTTGCTTCTGGCAAACTGACTCAGAGAGCTCTAGTGACTTGTCCAAGGTCATACTATTAAGAGCCAGGACTTAAACCCATATCTAGTCTTTCTACGTACTGTTCTACTGATAATTCACTGTCTCTAAACTCAGGCAGGCCCTGGTGTGGGAAACCACACATGTAAATGCTCAGTAGGCTAACCCTCAGTTCAACTTGGTTCAGAGGTATCTTGGAGTCATCCAGGGTCTTGGGCTCACTGTATGTGTCTGCAGTGGGAAGAATCCACACCAGCTCTGCATCTGGCTCTGCCTCTGACTTTGGCTCTGCCTCTGACTTATTGTGGAAGAAGGCGGGTCCTTAGGTAAACCAATTCCCCTCAACCTCCACTTCCTTATCTGTCAAATAGGCTGCATCCTCTGTAGTATTTGGCAAGTGCTCCAAGCCTCACGGGTCTCTTACTCCTTGCAGAGTCTGATGTTGTCCGCCTAGAAGTTGCAGGGCTCACGGCTTTGCTGGGTCATTAAGGTTCTTACTGGGGAAATTCTGGTTGTGTTTGAGGTCAGAATTTGTACAGCAGCAGGGGTACTAATAATGCCGGGCAAGTGGCCTAGGGGGTCCTTCAAAGTCTGTATAATTAAACACAGTTCACTATTAAGAGAGAGGTGAGCTTGAGCCTCCTGGTGTTCCCCCCAACCCCCACCCCAGGTGCGGTGGGGTGATAGATCATTCCAGGGTCAGGTGAGGGTACTAGCTAGGTTTGGAAGAACTAGAAGGACTAAAGGGAGGAAGGTACGGAACTTGGTTCTAGACTGGTCCGAGCGCAAATTGCTGTCACCTCCCTCCCTTCTCTAGGCCTTTGCAGTTCCTCAGGTTCCAAAAGAATGAAAAGCCCTAAAGGCTCTGAAGCGATGGAAATGGGAGATAACGGGGCCTAGGACAGGGCGAGGAGCGCGGACTGGGGACGAAGTCGGCGGGTCAGCTCCCAGGGCAGAGGGGGCGTCGGCGCAATTCTCCCACCCGCTCACGCCCGCATCCGCCACCTCTGCCGCCAGCACCGCTTCTCAAAGACCCACAACAGGGGCCCTCATCCGGGTACTCCGGACTCTGGCGGTAAGGGAAAGGGCGGGGCCTCCGGGGCGGGGCCTCTTTTGGTTGGCCGCCTCGGGCGCCCTGAGTCCTCCAAGAGGCCAGGTGAGGCCGTCCCGTGATGCCCTGCGCCCTGGCCGCTCTGGGCTGCAACGTGTCTGCGGGGCGGAGGCAGCGGCAGTGGAGTTCGCCGCGCGGGTAGGGGACCCTGTCTCTTCGCTGGTGTCCATCTCTCTGTCGTTGCGCTCGAGTCCCGACGGGCCAGCTCAGGCCTCGACATGTCGTACAACTACGTGGTAACGGCACAGAAGCCCACCGCCGTGAACGGCTGTGTGACCGGTGAGGCTGCTGAGGGCTGGAGACCCCTGCGAGGGAGGGAGCTGGGGGGGAACCGAGGCCTAGGGAGGCCCGCGGCTCCTGGGGCGGCCGGCGGGGAATGGAAGCTGCCGGCGGCCGAGGAACCCCTAGTCCACTTCAGAGGACCTGTCTCCACACGCGCCTTTTGGAGGGAGAGGGAAGCTGCGTTCGAGGGTCCCCTTTCGTCCCGGGAGGTCACTTGACCTCGAGGACAGGGACGGGCCCAGTGGGACGGAGAGCGAAGTGCGAGTTGTTTGTGCGGTGTTGTTGGGGCCCCGAGACTGGCCTCGTGTGGTCAGCGGACGGGGCGGTGGTGATAGCGACTTATGGGTTAGAATTTTCTTGTGGGAGAGCTGGGGGGTCGGGGGGGTGCAGGAGGTGGAGGGATGTGAGGCATGTCCGCGCTCACCCAAGGCGGGAGTTCTCCTTGCCTTGGGGCTGTTGTTTACTGGAGGGAGCTGCTGGAAAAGAGGGTTTGGATGGCCCAACCCAGTGCTGGGTTTGCCTTGTTGACTAGGCAAGAATTGTTAAGGACACGGATGTCCAGAATCTGGGAGTAATCGTCTTGAACCAGGTTTTCAGCAAAGTATGAAGACCTCAAACTTGTGTGTGTGCGCAAATACCAATTATGATTCCAAAACAAAACTGTTGTTTGAAGAGTTGGAAGTGTGGAAGAGTGTGGAGGAGGGTACTGGCAGACTGCTGAGAAGAGGTGTGGACAAAACAATGTTTTCACATAAAGCTTTGAGAGTTTTCTTCATTTGACCTGGTGTTTTTGGTAAGGAGTTTGTGAAAATTTAGATAAGGACTGAATAGAGATGCACACTTTTCCCAGTATCCCTTGATGAGAGAATAAGTCTGCCAGTGCAATATGAAAAGTAAAATTTGAGGGTACAGAGGCATCTGAAGTGTTTTCGCAGTCATTGTCCGTGGAAGGACTTTTGCTGCTCTTAGGCCCAGCCTAGTTTTCTTAGTCTGATTTGAGAAGTAGCTTTCGTGAATTTATGAAGTGAGGCTGTGAGGTGCTGAATTTGGTGAGAAGGGTGTGAATGGAGGGAGCTGGAGAAATAATATGAATTAAATGAGAATTCTGGAGGTATTAGGTAGAAGTGATAGCATTATTTAGATACCGCTCTGGCTTTAAAAGTTAGAGAATCTGTTCTTTCAGGACACTTTACTTCAGCTGAAGACTTGAACCTGCTGATTGCCAAAAACACAAGATTAGAGATCTATGTGGTCACTGCCGAGGGGCTTCGGCCCGTTAAAGAGGTGGGCATGTATGGGAAGATTGCTGTCATGGAGCTTTTCAGGCCCAAGGTAAGTGCTCTGGGTTGGGCCCAGCGACAAAAATGGTTTTACATTGTTTTATATTGTTGCTTGGCGTGGGTGGAATAAGGCTTAGGAGAGAAGCTACTCTTTTTGAATGGCAGACTTTAATTTATGTTCTTCTTGAACAAGCTTCCTAGGAGTGGGAGAGATTGACTAGGGAAAAAGTTTGAAATGTGGATCACCATACCGTGGGTCACTATGGTGCTTCATTCAGAGTGTCGGCTCTAGAATAGGGCAGTCTTGCTGTCATTCTTTATTAAATCAAACTTTGGATGTCACCGAACCTTTCAGAGTCTTATTTCCCTATCTGCAAAATGGGGATACCAATATCCAATCCCCTGAGTCATTGCGAAGATCAAATGATTTAAGAACACAGGGCCTAACGTAAGCATTCACTGTTATTTTAACAGTTACTCTCACATTACCATCATCATTATTATAATATAAATGTTTTCATTCAGTTAGCCACCACATTGCTTCATTATATCTTAACTGAATCTGACAAGAAAGCAATGGGCTCAAAATTTTAATTATAATCTTTTGAACAAAATACTTACGTTTTGGGGTTCTGTGTTAATACTAAGTAAAACTTTGTTGATCCATTTTAGCGTCCACTGTTATTTACATTTTTTCCCTCTTTCTCCAAATACTTGGAGAGGAGTAGAGGAGTCATTTACATTCATCTTTCAGAATTTGAATGAAATGATTGAGGTTAGTTTGATTTGGAAATAAGTGAAGAAATGTATGTAGAACGGAGAGGTGGAGAATCATGAACGTGAGGAGAGGACTAGATGTTTATCAGCTTTAGTTCTGGCCTTTTGTACACACCCTTAGTGTGTGTGTGCACTTACGTGTGACGTACTCACGATGGGTTTTCTCTTCAGAGAGAAAAGAAAGTTCTTAAAGAATTTAGCATGCTTAAAGAATGATGATTAAAGGCTGGCCAGGTATTCCTGTTTTGAACAGATCCTCTTTTGATAGCATAATGTTGGTTTCCAGGGGGAGAGCAAGGACCTACTGTTTATCCTGACAGCTAAGTACAATGCGTGCATCCTGGAGTATAAGCAGAGTGGCGAGAGCATTGACATCATAACGCGAGCCCATGGCAATGTCCAGGTGAGGTGTCTGCTCCAGGCTGATGACGGTTTTCTAGGGCCATCATGATTTGTTGAAGAAAATTGAAGTGTTGGGGGCAGCTCTCTTCAAATGACCAGAGAAACAAGGAAAACACTAAGGGTTTGAGCTTTTATGAGGAAGGGACTTCTGTAGTTTACTCAGAGTCCAAGGGACAGGGTAAATAATTCACGGAGGTTCAGTATTTTGCAAAAAGGAATACACTGACATTTAGGCTCCCTGGCATCAGTAGATGCCACTAGTTTTACTACTACTCCTAAAACCATCCTGGGAAAGAGATGCTGGTGTCCTCTGTTACTCTGGGTGTTGAGGTTCTTTCCTAACCCCAGTTTTACTTCTCAGGACCGGATTGGCCGCCCCTCAGAGACTGGCATTATTGGCATCATTGACCCTGAGTGCCGGATGATTGGCCTGCGGCTCTATGATGGCCTTTTCAAAGTTATTCCACTAGACCGGGACAATAAAGAGCTCAAGGCCTTTAACATTCGCCTGGAGGAGCTGCATGTCATCGACGTCAAGTTCCTATATGGCTGCCAAGCACCTACCATCTGTTTTGTCTATCAGGTACTGGAGCGGGAGGAGAGAGGGAGAAGCTGCGTGAGTTGGTGTCGTAGGAGTTCATTTTCGCAAAATTGAAATGCCTAGATTTTGTAGTAGAGTAGGCAGAAGTGTTTAATGTATTTGTCCTGAAATGTTTTGAATGATAGAATCAATATGGGTCAGGTTTTGGTTGTATCTTGAATGCAGAGGTACTTTCTGTAGAGGCAAGAAGCTCTGGGGCTTGTAGCAGGTTTTAATCCTGAGATTACACTCTGGTTGTGGGCCTTGGAGATTTCGTAGGGTGACCCAGTTATACTTCATCTCAGTCTCTTAGTGGCATGCTAGGGGATTATTAAAACTTAGCTGTAGAGAAATGATCTAGAAATTGCCTTTATAAGCAAAGAGAAAAATGTCTTGGTGAGGCTTTATATATGTCTTCTAAGAAGAGGTTGGCATTTTATTCAGCACTCACTTTCTGGTGACTTGCTGGCTCTTGACTTCTATTTTAGTCTGTGCCTAAAACTTTAGCAGAGCTGATCGTGGGCAGCTGTTCCTTGGGCCAGATCCGTTAAGGAAGGGGGGCAGGGTGGCAGAGCACTAGACTGACCCACATGCTTGTATCTTGGTAAAATCTCAGCCTTTTAACAAAGGGCCATATAGCATGAGGTCATTTCATTAGCATGTGGTTGAATAAATGACGGAAGGAAACATAGTCTAAGTCCGTGTATTATGTGTGGACATGAGCACACTTTGACAGGATCTCTGTTAAGTATTGGAAATATTATTGTATATTTGTAGATTCCTAGTGTCACCATATGTATTATAGTTCTGAGGCTGGTTGGAGTTCAGTTGAATAAGGTTAGAACTATTTTGGAGATTTGTTTTATTTTGCAGTGTATTAACTATCAGAGCTGAAATAATTTAGAATTTCTCTTTATTCTTCAGTTTTGTAAATATCAGGTTAGTAAAACTCTGATGTTGGTTATTCTGTCTGTTCCCAGCCTCAGGGCTGCCAGTGCGAAGGAGCTTTCGTTTCTGTATGTGTGTCTCAAGGGGCCTAAATCTAAACCCCAGTTTGAACTTCTTGTGAAGTTGAGTCTTACCCCAGTCGTTGATGGGAAAAATCTCTTCATCAACTAAAAATTACTTTATTTCCTGTTTTTTTTTTTTCTTTGCCAAAAACTCAATTCGACATACTTACCATGTGAAAGGTAGTTATGCTAAGTGTTTCATGAACTGTAATAGCGACTGAGGGGTGGTCCCAGCCCTGAAACACATGTCGAATTCCTTTCATAACTTCCTAGACGCCTGTCTGGCGTTTGTTGAGGCCCTCCTCCACTGGCCGAATGTAGCCTTTCCCCAGCCCTGCTCTTTTATCTCATAAAGGTGACTGACAGCTCCAGGGCGAAGTGAGTCATGATTCAGAAAAAGGAGGGGAAGATGATGTTGACAGTGGCAGGACTGGAGGTTTTATCTAACTTTAGAGGAGCAATAAAATGTGTGTTCTCCTAACCATCACTCCTTTAGATGTATTTAGCTACTCACTGTGTTTGTTTTTTCTCTTTAGCTGTTTTGTAAGTTCTTGAACATATATACACTTCTTACACATGTATACGTGTGTACTCACACAAAAGTTCATATTTACATTGTATCTTATAGTGGTCAGTACAGTGACAAATTCATTTTTCTAATATTTAAAGCTTTCCTGGTTGGTTAAAGTGTTGGAAACAGTAGTTCTCAATGTCACTCTATCCCAACAGTCACAGGCTCAGCTGGTGGCTGTCAGCATGCTGATGGATAAGGATGGATGTGAAGGCTGACAGGGGACAGTATTATCACATGCTGGGTAGTGGTGGTGTCCCTTTCAGGCCCCCTCTCCAGCCCAAGGTTCACCTTTCCTAAGGACTAATCCATTTTCCCCACCTAGGACCCTCAAGGGCGGCACGTAAAAACCTACGAGGTGTCTCTCCGGGAGAAGGAGTTCAATAAGGGCCCCTGGAAACAGGAAAATGTAGAGGCCGAAGCTTCCATGGTGATCGCAGGTTGGTTGGGGGTTTGAGGAAGTTTGCCTCTGCCCCAGGTCTGGGCGGGTTCCCTGTTTTTGTTCCTTCCTCACCTCTGCCCCTTCATCTCAGTGCTCAAGCGCTATTATGCCTGTTTGTTGTTCCGCACTCCCTTATGTGTCCTCCCTTTAAATGTGCTTTCCTTTGTTTTTTTCCATTCTGTCTTTGGGATTTTCTTGTTTTTTTACCCACCCCCAAAATATAGCTTTCCTTTATTTAGGATGTAGAGATTAACTATAAAACACTGAGGTTGATTTGCAGAGTGGCATATGGAAATTAGTCTCATTATTTTATTGTTGGGCATAATATTTAAAAAACTGAAAGGGACCAATAAAGCTTATCCAGTCTGACTCCTTTATTTCATAGATGAGGAAACAGGGCCCGAGGGACTTGCTCATGCTCCTTGACAAAGCCTGGGCTACATTCCAGGCCTCTTTGTACCTTATCTATACTCTTGCCCCAGTGCTGTGTTGTGTGTCTCACCTAGTAGAGAAATTTTAAAACTCTTAAGTGCAAATTGTCTCTTCTAAATGATGGCCCTGATAGTGGGGCAAATTAAGCTAAGGAACAATTAAGCTGAGTAAAAGCTTTTAAGTAGGAAGGATTTGAAGCTTAGGAGAGAAAATGGGAAGGATGCACATGGAAGAACACCAAGATGACTGTACGCTAGGCGCTCAGAAACACCAAGAGCGGCAATAAAATATCACCAGGATTAGATCGTGCCAGCCTAAGGTTTCTAAGACAGGATTCTCAGCAAAAAGGCTATCGTGTTCCCTGGGCTCTCGATGTCTTTTTAAAAACAGTGACCTTGTTGAAATTTGCCTGGGATAATTGGATCAGGGCCCTTGCTGTCTCAGGGTGAGGCGGGGCCAAAGTGCAGAGCATTCTAATGCTGCCCTTTCTTGTGCAGTCCCAGAGCCTTTTGGAGGGGCCATCATCATTGGGCAGGAATCAATCACCTATCACAATGGCGACAAATACCTGGCGATTGCACCTCCTATCATCAAGGTGAGCAGCTTTCTTTTACTTTTTCCTTCTGTCTTTTCTCTTGTTCTTATCCTGCTCCTCTCTTTCTCCCCATTTGTCAAATGGAGATTCACAGATTTCTGTTGTATTTCTAACTAAGTGTGTAAGATACTGTGTTGCTCTTTGGGAATACAAAGAAAGATTGGTCTGGTTTTGCCTACAAAGGACTTGCCTGTTTACTAAGAGAGAGAAATAATAATCAAAATAGGTTGACCCTTTGGTGCAGCCACTATGGAAAACAGTATGGCGATTCTTCAAAAAATTAAAAATCGAGCTGCCATACAACCCAGCAGTCCCACTTCTGGGTATTTTATCTGAAGTAAACAAGAACATTAATTCAGAAAGATACATGCACTCTTATATTCATTGCAGCATTATTTATAATAGCCAAGGTAGAGAAACAACCATATTCCAAGGTCAGTTGATAGACGAATAGATAAAGAAGATGTGGGTATAGGGTGTGTGTATACACACATATACACATTACACACACACATATATGTATATAACACAATGAATGTTACTCAGCAATAAAAAAGAATGAAGTCTTGCCATTTGTCACATCGTGGACCTAGAGAGGATTATGCTAAGCGAAATAAGTCAGAGAAAGATAAATACCGTATGACTTCATTTATATGTGGACTTTAAAAAAAATGAATAAAACAGAAACATCCATAGATACAGAGAACAAGTCGATGATTGCCAAAGGGGAGGAGTGTGGGGGAATGAGTGAAAAGGGAAAAAATACTGTGCACATCTGTCCAATAAGTGATTCTAGTCATGATAAAAATGGCATACATCAAAAAAAAAAAAAAAAGGGTTACCCTTTTATTGACCAGGGCAACTTTAAAAAGGGAAAAATTGTGCAAATCCTATTGAATGTGTTCAGGGCTCAAGTCATGTAAAGTAATATAGCAATGAATTATATAGACTTTAAAAAGTTAGTCATAAAAATTTCAAACCTTAAAATTTCAAGTCATAAAAATTAAGTCTTAAGGATAAATGGCAAAATCTATGGTAGCATTATTGGTAGGGGGTAATTAGCGATAGTGAGGATAAATAACAAAATCTATGATAGCATTTATAGTCCAGCGAATACTTATAACTGGTTTCTATTCCGTTTATTTCTATTTTCCAGTAGAATAATATGAAGAAACATTTAAAGTATATTGAGCACCTCAGAAAATTCTTCGAAATAAAAATGTCTTGATTTTTAATCACCCACGTAATGTTAGCTGAGTGGATTCCTTGCTTGTGAAATGGTTTTAGTAAAGAGAATGGCTTGCTCTCTGGTTGTGGAAGAAGTTTCATCTGTAATGATTGTGTCTTCCTTCTTGGCAGCAAAGCACGATTGTGTGTCACAATCGTGTGGACCCCAATGGTTCCCGCTATCTGTTGGGAGACATGGAAGGACGGCTGTTCATGCTGCTTTTGGAGAAGGAGGAACAGATGGATGGCACCGTCACTCTCAAGGACCTCCGCGTGGAGCTCCTTGGAGAGGTGGGGCTCGTACCTGCTCTGCTGTGTCCTCCTAGGGGCCTAGTGACCCGAGATGTGCGATCCCACACTGCGACCGGGAATTATGTTGCTTAGCAACACCTGGCCACTCCTGTGGACGTTGGTTTTTGAATGAATTAGAGGTTGGAGAATCTCACAGGCAGCCAGGCACTACCTCAAGCATAAAAAAGAAAAGGAAATAAAAGGTACAAGCTAGAATTAAAGATTAATGCTGATGGTTCTGGGAGAAGATTCCCAAAAAAGTTAAAGAATTATGCAGTGAATTTTAGAGGTTTCTAGTTATTTTGAGAAGACCAAAGTTGTTGGGATTAAAATGATCGTTTGGAGCAGGCACCTGCACAATAAATTACCAGTTTTTCTGACCGTAGGGATGTGATAAAAACTTCAGAGATTTAGGAACATTTGCTTAGTGTGACCTGGGATTTGAATTAGAGGATTGTTTTGGGAATCACGGCTGTAGTTGGTTGTTTTCTCAGCAGAGGTCTGAGAGATGGGTAGGACAGCGTCTGGATCCCATGCGGAGTCCATTCTAATTTCTTTCATGCTGTCGACTTTCCCCTAGACTTCTATTGCTGAATGCTTGACATACCTCGATAACGGCGTTGTGTTCGTTGGGTCGCGCCTTGGTGACTCCCAGCTTGTGAAGGTGAGAAGACATTTTCCTCCTTCTGTCTTTTTTCACTGCTGCTTCATCAGGTTTCTCCTGTGTTTAGTGCCTCTCAGACATTCTTCGGTTCATTTATCTCCCTACTACCCAGCTTTCTACCTGTTTGGTTTAACTTCCTGCCCTGAGTAGATCTTTATCCTAAAAGTTCATTCAGCAAGTGTGCCAGGCAGGGTGCTGGCTTTTGTGGACAATGATGAACAAGACACATCTCTTCCCTTTAAAATGTCATAGTCTAATGTACTGGATATTCTCTTAAATATGAAAATTTTGGACCTTCTCTGGAGAAAAATGCCCACCAAACATTTTACGTTAATTTCCAAACTGCTTCGTTAGAAATCCCTGGCTGGTTAGTGGGTTACCTGTAGGACAACCAGGTTCCTAAGTCCATGATCCTCACTTAGACTCCTCCAGTGGAGCACAAGAAGGGCAAATCTGGTAGGACTGAGAGTTTCTTTTGGATGAAGACCCATTTCTTTAGGGATGAGCCTGTTAGGAGCATTGTAGGACTAACTTTATTTTTTCATTTTAGCTCAATGTTGACAGCAATGAACAAGGCTCCTATGTAGTGGCCATGGAAACCTTTACTAATTTAGGACCCATTGTGGACATGTGCGTGGTGGACCTGGAGAGGCAGGGGCAAGGACAGGTAAGGGGGTCATCCTGGAAATGGATGGTTGGTGTGCCCACTCGAATCGTGTCGTAGGTTTGCTTGTCTAGAATGGGGAGTGTGCGCTGAAGATAACTTTGAAAAGCTTCACTCATTAATGCCAGTGATGGAAGGATAACTACCATTTATTGACCGCCTATCTCGGGTTGCCAGGCATTTTATATTCATTATCCGTAATCACATGAGCGTCCCGTTAGAGTTTCTTGGCCATTTCAGAAGTGAGGAAACTTAGGGCTGAGAAAGATTAAGGAACTTGTCAGAGGTCACATAACTACTAAGTGGCAGATTGTGTCTGACCTCAGATCCTGTGATCTTTCTAGTAGTCTAGGTTCTATGGGTGGAAGCCAGCTTGCTAAGAGAAGCTGTAGGAGCTTTTTGCTTCTTGTACTAGGATATCCTGTTTTCTTGGCAAATTTGAGAGATGTTGGAGATCAACCTCTGCTAAGTCTGCATCCTCGAACCTAGCTCTACGATAAAGGTCCTTGGATTAGTTATAGCTAATTTATTTTCTGGGCATCGGTATGATGGCCTAGGCTCTGGAGGGGTTTATTTAGAAACTTTTTTTTCCTTGCAGCTGGTCACATGCTCTGGGGCTTTCAAGGAAGGCTCTTTGCGGATCATCCGGAATGGAATTGGAATCCACGAGCATGCCAGCATTGACTTACCAGGCATCAAAGGTAGCCTTCTGGTGGACATAAGATGCTGGTATTACTTGAGTGACCTTGGCCTTTTGCCTTATTACATATTGCGAAGGCACTTGGGTGGGACCTAGAGGAAAGCAGATCAAATGAAGAGTAAAAGTCATGATAACAAATAAGTGATAGAAGCTTAAACATACTTAAAAGTATAAAAATTAACTTAAAAAGAGTACTATTGACTAAAATTGGAAAACGGAATAGAAGAATGAAGGAGGAAAAGATTAATGTTTGTAGGGAATTGATAGACTCTCTAAAGAAAGTGGGGACGGAGGATATCATATAAGGTATAAGTATAAAAGATAACTTCTAGAACGAAAATACAAATCTTAAATTCTAGGCAAGATATGATGATCAAAAAGATCAAAGACTATATGAAAGATTTTCACAGCGTATAGTCAGCATAACGTAAAATAATGTAACAGAACTGATATCAAACATCTGTATGAGTATCTGTATCTGACAGATATGTTTTAAGGAAAAGATAATCAGATTGAATCATGAAATCATTTCGAAGTTTTATATAGGAGGCACATCTAAAATAAAGTAATTCAGAATACGAAAAAGTAAGGTGAGAATAGAAAAGAAATAGAGATTTTTGAGTTAGAAAGGAAGACATAATATAACTACAAAACCCAAGAGAGTGAACCGAAACACTATAGACAGTGAGAATTTATTAAGGTGGCAGGATATAAAATTAATATAGTGAAGTCAATAACTTTCACGTAAAAACACAATGAGAAGATATAGTAGAGGGAAATAGGTAATTAACAATAGCAATAAAATGATAAAATACCAAGGAATAAATTCAACAAGAAATGTGTAAAATCTATACAAGGGAATCTTTAAAATACTCTCGAAGGATTAAAAGGATAGATTGATCAAATGAAAAAGATATACCAAAGTCTTGTAAATCATTCTAAAGCAATTCTCTCTTTGACTTTTTATATTTAAGGTATCGCAATAAAAACATCAGTAGATTTTTTATCTTGACCTAGACAAGTTAAAATCCAAATGGAAAAGGAAAAAACAAGAAAAGCCAGGAAAACTTGAAAAAGAGTGGTGAGATGGGACTAGCCTTACCAGATAGTAAAACGTACTATAACACTTCAGTAATTAGAAGTGTGGTTTTAGTGCATGAATAAGTGGGCTCAGAAGTCCAGAAATAGACACAATTATCTGTGGGAATTTAGTGTATGATGCTGGCGCTATCTCAGTTCAGGGAGATAAAGGTGATTCTTTTAAATAAATGGTATAGGGATAGCGGTCATATGGGAAAAAGTAAGGTCGGACCCATACCACACAATGTATAGCTTGCTGGAATCTAAACAGATGAAGGACTTAATGTAAAAAGAAGCTATACAAAAACTAAAAGAAAAAGTTGGTGAATTCCCTTCTAATTTTGGAGTGGGGAGGTCTTTTAAACCATAACTCAAAGTACGGAAGCCAAAAAGAAAGATTGATAAATTCAACAACATAAAAAGAAAACACTTCTTCATGGCAAAAGCAAAACACTCAGCTAATTTAGAAGAAATGGCAAACTGGATAAAAACATGTTCATCTTCTAGACAAAGGCCTAATCTCCTAATTTATAAAAAAATTTGTAGAAAGAAATTTCCTGACCCAAAATTGGCAAGAGACAACATGAATGGACAGGTAGTAGTCCTCACTTGTGTTAAGAGAAATGCAAATCAAAACAGCGATATCATACTTTACCAGATGACCAAAACTAAAAGTTTGACAATACATAATGTTTGTGAGGCTGTAAGGAAATAAGTGTGCTCCTTGACAATATCCACCAAAACAGCTGCATCTAGGGATTACCCGGCAGCCCCAATTCTGGACTTTTACCCTGTAGACCTTCATATGTAAGATTATTTGTTGTGGCATTGTATCTTATAGCAAAATGGTGGGAGAAAAAGAACATCCGTCAGTGGACTTACCAATCAACTGGTATAGCCATAAAATCAGATTCTGTGCAGATGTCCAAAGCAAGGAACTATTCTGTTTTGATAAGGCTCAGGAATATAGTAAGTGAAAAAGCAAGGTGCAGACCAGTGTGTGATAGGCTCTTTTATATTTGTATTTGCTTGTAACAAACACAGTTCTTTCCTAGTTCCTTGAAAAAAAAAAAAATTGGATTATTAACCAATTTATCCCAATAAATTTAAATAAATAAATAAATGGAAAGACAAACTAGAAACTATTCTTGATGATTTCTTTAGGGGATAGGTTGGAGGGAGAGGTAAAGGAATGAGAATTCTGTGTTTGATTTTGAGTTATGGAAATGTATTATCCCATCTGAAATCAAATGAAAAAATTTAAAATATCAGGCTCAAAACAGTTTTTAGAATACCTAATTTCTTCAGAATCTTAAATCCAGGAAAGAACAGTGTGCGTTTCAGCTCACAACTGACTCTAAATTTCCTGATCTTCCCCTGGGGTCAGGCTGGTCCTTCCTTAGACGTGTTGGTCTGTGCTGTGCATCTTAATTCTTGATCTGTGTTTCAGGCCTATGGCCACTGCGGTCCGATCCTAACCGGGAGACTGATGACACTTTGGTGCTCTCTTTTGTCGGCCAGACAAGGTAAGATGAGTCTGGTGCCAGCTCCAGTTGCTCATGTGAAGGTTGCAAGGTGGGGAAGCTGGTCCGGCTGACCTGGCCTTCAATTCTGCTGCAGAGTTCTCATGTTAAACGGAGAGGAGGTGGAAGAAACTGAACTGATGGGTTTCGTGGATGATCAGCAGACTTTCTTCTGTGGCAACGTGGCTCATCAACAGCTTATCCAGGTAACAACTGAGAAGGGGCCAGGCCCCATGTACTTGAATTTGACCTAGAGTGCAGTACAGAGCACCTCTGGATTTTAAAAGTCTATTCTTATGGTTCTAAAGTAATGTTAAAGGGCTAGAAGAAACTTAAATTGCTCACTACCAGAGATAACAATTTAACAACTCTTAATTTTGGAGATGTTGCTTTTAGCTTCATTTTTCCTCTACACTGTGTGTATATTGTATTTATCCATGTTTTCTTTTATAGATTGGGATTATATATTTTCTGGGGGTACTGTTTTAGTACTAATTACATCCTGTCTTCTGAGACACACATTTTCCCCCTCATTATAATATTAATACCTACTTATTGGAAAAATGTCAAAAAGCACAAAGAAGAAGAAAGTCATAATGCTACCATCCTATATGACTGTTGGCAGCACTTGCCACATATTATTAGAACCAGAGCTCTAACTCTGTTTGGAATCTTGTTTTAAATCTATCCGTGATAAGGAGGTCGCTTGTTAGCCATGAGAGCCCGATTTCTGAGCCTCCTTCCCCCTCCCCCCGTCAGTCTCTGTTTGGAGCGACCCTGGTGCTCTTCAGCTTTGCACACCCCTCGCCTTTCCATCTGCTCTCTACTCTGGCCAGAGTCAGTGTTTGTCAGTGTTGGGGTAGGACTTGAGTGCCTGAGGATTATTGAACTGTCTCTACTTTATCTTCTTGGTCTTCCTTTAGCCAACAGGCAGTGCTGGACTTGGTAAGAACTGGAGGGAGGTTTTGTCAGTTTGTGGATCAAGTGTGTGTGGTGGGGCAGTACCGACTCATTGCTTCATTAGCGTTTTCTAACTAGTGGCCCGAAGACTGACACAGCTCACAGATCTATTATTAAAGGTTTTTTCTCCTTAAATATAAACTGTTTTGATAGGTAAGATGAATTGATACATAACAATGTTGTCAAAATGCTTTGGGGACATTTCGATAACGATTGTTGCCTTTAGTAAAGAATTTTGAATTGTTTTAATGATTCGTGCACAGTAAAGAACTTGGATACTTTAGAGGTGTCATTTGGGGTTGAGAAAAACTGCTGGCCTGGGTCTTACTCCATTGATTCCTTTCTACAGGATGTGGTTTGAGTTACCCCATCCTTAATCAGAATGAAGCAGGCCTTTTATTCTTGCTGTAGGCATGCAAGCTGCAAGCTGCCTTAAGTCATTCTTTTTCAGAGCTTCACCTACACATGACATTGTAATTAATCATTGCAGGATTTTGGAAAAATATATGGCAGAAGAGGACTTGCGTAGCTTATTCTTAGGGCTCTCCCAGGGCAGCTCTTAGCACCTTCCTGCAGCTACTCGAAGACACTGCTCTTCTCTCTCTAGATCACTTCCGCGTCAGTGAGGTTGGTCTCTCAAGAACCCAAAGCTCTAGTCAGTGAATGGAAGGAGCCTCAGGGCAAGAACATTAGCGTGGCCTCCTGCAACAGCAGCCAGGTGGTGGTAGCCGTGGGACGGGCCCTCTACTACCTGCAGATCCATCCTCAGGAGCTCCGACAGATCAGGTGTGTGTTTATCTGTCTGCACTTTTTTCCTCCCCTGTTCTCTGAGACTTTTTTCATTGTTGGCTTCCCTCCTCTGCCATATTCTTCTTTGTTCAGCCACACAGAGATGGAACATGAAGTGGCCTGCTTGGACATCACTCCCTTAGGGGACAGCAATGGGCTGTCCCCACTTTGTGCCATTGGCCTCTGGACAGACATCTCGGCCCGTATCTTGAAGCTGCCCTCCTTTGAGCTACTGCACAAAGAGATGCTGGGTGGAGGTATGGACCTTTTAAACGTGGGCTGGGATCAGAGTCAGCATGTGGACCAGGAGCGTAATGCAGCTCTTTCCCACAGAGATCATCCCTCGCTCCATCCTGATGACCACCTTTGAGAGTAGCCACTACCTCCTCTGTGCGCTGGGAGATGGGGCGCTTTTCTACTTTGGGCTCAACATCGAGACAGGTGAGACACACGTGTTGGCTGAGGGGCTCTGAAAACTGAGGAGAGTTGGAGTTGCAGAGTTCTTAGCCTCGGGGTGCTGATTTTGGACTTTCACAGTCCAGCTTTCTGTCCTTCTTTCCCTTTGCTCTTCGGACCCCGTTCTCTGTAGGCCTGCTGAGCGACCGGAAGAAGGTGACTCTGGGCACCCAGCCCACGGTGTTGAGGACCTTCCGCTCTCTTTCCACCACCAACGTCTTTGCTTGCTCCGACCGCCCCACTGTCATCTACAGCAGCAACCACAAATTGGTCTTCTCCAACGTCAACCTCAAGGAAGTGAACTACATGTGTCCCCTCAACTCAGATGGCTATCCTGACAGGTGAGCCTCTTTTTCTTGCCTCAGCAAGAGCCGTGGATTGAGAGCGTTGTCACGCTCAGTAAAAAGCGGAGGTGGGACATGTAGAGCAGAGGCGCTCGGATCTGGCCACCCATAGAAATACCTGGGAGACTTATTTTAAAAGTGCAGATTTTTTTGACTCCTCAGATTCTGATTCAGTAGCTCTGAGGTTGGGCCCTAGAGTCTGTATTTTCAGAAAACCTCTCTGGTGATCAAATGATTGAACTCCTGATTTAGAGATCATTATGTATGCCGCTAGAGCTGGAGTTCTCAAAGTGTGGCCCCTACCACCACAGCACTGCCTGGGAACTCATTAGAAATGTTAAGTTGGGGGTGGGGTTGCGGTCTGATTTAACAGGCCCTCCAGCTGATTCTGATAGTTTGATCATTGCGATTGAAAAATCTCTGTTCTTGATTCTAATGCTGCATCATTAGCATTAAATTGAAAGCTGATAAATCTCAACCTAGGCCCACCTAGACCAATTTAATAAGATGATCTTCGGGTGGGACCAGGCAGAATTTTGAAGTCTCCCAATGTGATTTTTAGTGACAGTCTAAATTGAGAACCACTGCCCATGAGTAAGCTGGTGGGATTCTACTCTGTTTTTTTTCCCCTTATGGAGTTGCCTCCTAGAATCTTTTCCTTCCTTGGTCTATTCAGTCTAAACCCTTCTTTCTAGCCTGGCGCTGGCCAACAACAGCACCCTCACCATTGGCACCATCGATGAGATCCAGAAGCTTCATATTCGCACAGTTCCCCTCTACGAGTCTCCCAGGTGAGGCAGGGGTAGCGGAGCTGTAGACGGTGGTGATCGGGGAGTCGGTGGACTTTTCTGAGAGACACTGTTCTATACTTGTTCTGCAGGAAGATCTGTTATCAGGAAGTGTCTCAGTGCTTTGGGGTCCTCTCCAGCCGTATTGAAGTTCAGGACACGAGTGGGGGCACCACTGCCCTGAGACCCAGTGCCAGCACGCAGGTGAGGGCAGTGAACAAAGAAAGATGGCGTTAGAGTAGGGGCAAACTCTTCTGTGCAGGGGCAGATAGTAACTGTTTTCGACTTTGCATGCCTCATGGTCTTGGTCACTACTTAACACTGCTGTTACGAAAGCAGCCGTGGACAACAGGTGGGGACAGCTGGGTTCCAGTAAAACTTTACTCAGGAAAACAGGCACGAGCTGGATTTGGCCCCTCATGGGAGGGTTCAGAAGAATTTGAGATGAGTGCGGCAGTCAGTGATTGTCAGTTTAGTTACTTTGTGTATAGTTGGGGACAGCATAGCATAGTAAGTAAGAACATGGGGTTTGGAGTCTCACAGAACTAGCGTCAAGGTTTATTGCTAGCTGCGTGATCTCGGTCATGTTTAAACTTCAGTTTTCTCATCTGCAGATGCTAATAGGACAGTCTAGAGCCGCCCATAATAGGCTCAATGGAGACATTAACTGATCTTTTTATTCCATGTATTCCTGGCCTTTCTTTCTCCCAGTCGGCTGTGTTAGGACTTCTTCCCTAATCCCAAGTGGAAGGTCTTTATAGTTTTATAGTTTTCTTTTTATTTGAAGTGCTCCCTACTCTTCCCATTGAGAGTGGTGGAGCCTGTCACTTTATTAGGTCTCCTAGTTCCTTGTTAGCTTTGTTTGATTGACGTGGCATCACTGTTTTAATGATTGTTAATGAACCTTAGATTTTTTTGGTCTTTTGGACTCCTGTGTCACTTCCATATGGGATTTGGATCCTCATCCTCAGTCCCTTTGTCCTTTCTGAAGCCTCGGCACTTCAGGCTCCACTCGAGCTGCCAACCTTGAGTTTTCCTCGTCAGACTCAGTCTGTAACCCTGTCTGATCCCCTCACTAGTGTTCCCAGCACTTGTTCTTCTTCCGAGGGATGATAAGCGTCCTTTCTGTCTTCAGGCCTTGTCCAGCAGTGTCAGCTCCAGCAAGCTGTTCTCCAGCAGCACAGCCCCTCACGAGACCTCCTTTGGAGAAGAGGTGGAGGTGCACAACCTCCTCATCATTGACCAGCACACCTTCGAAGGTGCAGAGGAGCTCTTTCTGTCGTTTTGTACCGAGTTCTCCCTAAACTAGGCTGTTCTGGGTTCTGATGTATTCCCACTTTCGGTGGACACTGTGACAGATGTCCTGGGGTGGCGGGGGGCGGGGGGAGGAGAGGAAAGGGCGAGACCTCTTGAGTCTGCTGTGAGTGTGGAGTATTAGGCCTCCTCAGATCGGTACCGGGTGGGGAGGAGACAGGAATGGCAGGAGGCCAGTGCCCTGTCATCGCGCACAAGCCATGGGCCCCAAGTGCGGGGTTACATGTACATGTGACCATCAGCCAGTCATCCCTCTCTACTCTCCTCCTAGTGCTTCATGCCCACCAGTTTCTGCAGAACGAGTATGCCCTCAGCCTGGTCTCCTGCAAGCTGGGCAAAGACCCCAACACGTACTTCATTGTGGGCACAGCCATGGTGTACCCGGAAGAGGCAGAGCCCAAGCAAGGTCGTATTGTGGTCTTTCAATATTCGGATGGTAAGTAGGCACAGTCTTCCAGCTTTGAGAGGTTTGAAATTCTGGAAAAGTAAGCATAGTGTTTTAGGTTTCAGAGCCTCAGTTAAGCAGCAGAACTTGGGATAATTGTTGTGACACAGGGTATTTTATTACTTTCTCTCAAGCTGTTGATGGTCTGAATGCATTTTGGAGTAGTTAAGCAGAGGCTTGTACAATCTAGCATGTATTTCTTCCTTTTCTACTCTTTGAAAGGTATAAAAAAGGGAAAGGTGAGTGGTGAGTAAGAATCTAGAGGAAGTGTTAGGAATCTTGGATTTGTTTTCCACTTGATCGCTCAGCCATTTGGGTCCTCTTTCCATCTTCAGCACTTTGGGTTCATTTCCATGTCTTTTCTTGCCTTCCCAGTGCAGTTCTAAAGACTAGCCGTCAGCCCAGTGTCAGATCAGATGGCTGAGATGGACGTGGTCTCCATCTCAAGAGACAGAGCTGGGGTTTCAGGGTGGAGGCAGATCTTGGACACCATCTGGAATCACTGCACGTTACCTTGGGGTTCTTACTTCCGGTGTTGGTTAATCCCAGTATATACTGAATCTGCGTTTTCCTGCTTTCAGAGGTGGTTTTAGGAGCGGGAGTTAGAGTCAGAGGGGAAATCAGAGGATTTGTTTGATTAAATGTGGGCTCATAAAGGAGATTCAAGGGTATCTTTTTTCCCCCCAGGAAAACTACAGACTGTGGCTGAAAAGGAAGTGAAAGGGGCCGTGTACTCTATGGTGGAATTTAATGGGAAGCTGTTAGCCAGCATCAATAGCACGGTGAGGCCCATACCACTTGGTATCTGTCATACCGTAGGTTGCACAGAGCATGTCTCCCTTATGTTTCCCGGGGCTGTGTGTGTGTCCACTTTTAAGGATAACATGGTAATGGGCCTGGAGGGTGGGGCTGGGGATCTGAGAGGCTTGGGCTGGACCAGATATTAGACTTAGTTACGTGAACCCACGTGCACATCAGATCCTAAGTGCTGTGGGGATTGAGAAGGGGAAAGGTCATGGCTCCTGCTCCAGAAGAGTCCTAAGTGCAGGAGCTCCTGCCCTGCTGGAGTTGGGGCGTGCCACCCTCCCAGTATGTGGGTGTGTTCACCAACCAGAGAACTCTTTGAACCGCATAGTTTAGGGATTTTTATGGCGCCTTCACTAGACATGATGGATTAACTCAGTCTCTAGCCTCTCTTTTCTCTCCAGAGGATGGGTGGGACCTAAAATTCCAGGCTTCTAATCATGGCTTGGTCTTTCTGGTGACCAGCCCCCATCCCGAAGCCATCTAGGAGTCACTAAGAGTGGCCTTGTTAGAGCAAAACACACTCTTATCTATCACTCAGGAAATTTCAAAGGTTTTAGGAGCTCTGCGTCAGGAACTGGGGGAAGGTACCAAATATATATGTCTTACTGTGTCACAGCGAGGACATTAGAGGTTTGTTTTTTGGACATGCTGAGTTCCGGTAGTCATCTTAGTGAAACACCAGGTAGGCGGCAGGATGAGGGAGGCATGAGGTAAGCTG
This sequence comes from Pteropus alecto, assembly GCF_000325575.1. NCBI lineage: Eukaryota > Metazoa > Chordata > Mammalia > Chiroptera > Pteropodidae > Pteropus > Pteropus alecto. Next base: position 8,152,160 of record NW_006435764.1, read on the forward strand.
GAGAGATCGGCATGCCCGGTATAAGGTGGCTTTAAAGCTGGAAGTCTGCATAAGAGCACCTGAGCTCAGGGGGGAATTGATAAGCTGCATGTGCTGCCCGTAGGTTGGTAACGTAAGGATTAAGAAGAATTGGCCATTGGTTCTAGCACCATGGACATCAGTGGTGACCTTGACCAGAGCTCTTGGTTGAGTGTTGGGGATGGAAGGAAATCTGAAGAGGGTTCAACTAGGACTAGGTGGAGAGGACAGCTAGCATTAGAAAGCCCTGTCAGGGAGTTTGGTAGTATAGGAGAAGAAAGTAATGGGGAACCACTGGGAAACGTGAGGCCGAGAGAGTTCTTCCTGCCTTTGTAAGTTAGGGTCTACTGCATACGCTTCTGTTACAATGGGAACAGTCTGTTAGAGGAGAATGGCAGGAGCCATGTCTCTGAGTAGGCGGCAGGGAGGTGTGGGATCGGGTGCATGATGTTGGCTTCAGGTGGTGGGAATTGAAATTCAGGTGGTGGGAATTGAAAATCCTCTGGTTGTGTCCATCTTCTGTGAAGCAGCTGAGAGGAAAGGTGGGAGAGGAGGTATTAGAGGCTTGAGGAGAGTGGAGGAGGGATGAACCTGGTCCAGGATCTGGGGAGTAATGCACTAGGCAAGTGCACAGTTACTGAGAGGCCTGAGAGCCCGTTTTCAGTGCGTGGTCTTGTGTTTACAGATGAGACCAGTCATCCTGGTTGGTGGTTTTTTCTCAGCTGTAGTTGAAAGTTAGAACTTCACTGAAGTCAGGTTTTGTTGGGTGAGCACGATCAAGGGGGAGAAGGGCAAGGGAGCTTAGTGCGTGTGAGAGGGATTATGGTGCTGGCCTCTGGGCATCTGAGAAAAGGTGAAACTGAGCACACGGCATCCTGGAGTTATTTTTAATGACAGGTTCTAAGAGGTGACCATAGCAATAGACAAGATAAGTGGGGAAGAGGGCTCGAGAAAAGGTTCGGGGTCGGAATCAGAAGGGTCTTCCTCGTGTGAACATTAAAGTCACCAGGAGTGATGGGGCGGGGTGGGAGTGGTCTGGCGGCGTGAACTTCAGAGCCGGCATCTTTGTGGGGAGGAGGGTAGACGTCTGAGAGGGCAGGCAGTGAGATGCACGGAAGGCTGTCCTTCCTCCAGTCTCAGTGATACGAGGGACAATAGGAGAGGAAGTACCCAAGTTGAGAGGGCCACAGGGCCCTTATGAACGAACCACATTTTAGTTAGAATAACAAGGGACCAGCCAGAGAACAGATGTACTGTGACTAGTGACAGTGTGTTCCAGAGGGCGCAGTGAACTGATGCCAGGATTGGGAGGGGTCAGATGTGAGGTGAGATTAGGAGACACACAGCTAATCCATTGCTGTCCAATAGAAATAATATAGGAGCCACGTGAATAAAAGTAAAAGTAGATGAAATTCAATTTAGTAATGTATTTTATTTAACCCAGCAGATCTAAATATTATTTTAACATCTAATCAATATAAAAATTATTAGGTAATTTTACTTTTTTTTCATACTGAGACTTCAAAATCCGGTGAGTAGTTTACATTTATAGCACATCCCAATTTTGCCTAGCCACATTTTAGGTGTTTTGTAGCCATGAGTGGCTACCGCGTTGGTCTTGGAGGTCTAGAACCTGTTGGGTTGAGAGTAGGAGGCCTGGGTTTTTGGTGGTGTCTGACTTTGGTCTCGACTATCTGTCTTTAAGGCAGCAGGGAGGCTGAGAGTGGAGAGCGAGCGGTGGGTTGTGTTGCCAGGAGTGTGGAGAGCTCTCGGCCCCTCCTTTACTGTTGGATGTGTGGAGGGTGTTCTCAGCACCCTTGACCCTGCCAGTGGAGGTATTGTAACTATTACAGATGACTGTAGAAGTGAGTTCGGGATTTTTTGGACATTCTTTGAGAAATCATGGCTTCATATATTCTGTCCAGGAGTTTCTGCATGTGCAGAGGCCATGTGTGGGGCCTACTGGGCTTGGAAGGATCTGTCAGGGCAGGCTTCTCCCAGGGTTGAGTCTGTCTTCCTCCGACTGTGCTGTGCTGAATATCTGTCCATCTGTCCGCCCATTACAGAGCACCTTCATTCTTTTGGAGCTGTGGCCGTAACTGAAGACGCATTGCAGTAGAGAAAGAAAACGTTTGTTGGTTGTTTGTTTTACTTTGGATGGAGTGGCCACACACGCTAGTGCTTTAGAGTCCTTTGTTATGTGACAACATTTCTGTTGGACTTTCCTCGTTGGGCTCACATCAAAGGTTCTAGGAGTGAACGAGTTTGAGACGGGTTTGGAAAAGGCGCTTTGTTGGGAGGTGACCTTGTTCCTTTCCGATCAGGTAATCAGAGATGGATCTTCTCTTTCCAGAGATATTTCCATAGGTCCGTCACCGAACTTCAGTCACAAGAAACCACCTTTTGTCTTATCCACAGTATCGCTTGCATCGCCGTTGACTTAGTATTCGTCTTCACAGTGACTCATTTTTTTATGTAAAGGAAAACTTTGTATTATTAGTTTGATGTGCTCACTCTATTTTTATAGCTCATAAGTACAAAATACTGAAATAAAAAATGTTCATGCAAGTACCACGTGAGACCATTTCACAGCCCACGTTTGCTTGGTCACTGGTGCTGCAGGTGGAGGACTGAAGACCCGGGAAGACAGTCATTCTGAGAGGACTCGTGCCTCTCAGGTTGAGAGAACTGCAATGCCCTCCCCAGGTGCGGCTTTATGAGTGGACGACAGAGAAGGAGCTTCGCACCGAGTGCAACCATTACAACAACATCATGGCCCTCTACCTGAAGACCAAGGGTGACTTCATCTTGGTGGGCGATCTCATGCGCTCCGTGCTGCTGCTCGCCTACAAGCCCATGGAGGGAAACTTCGAAGAGGTAGTGGGGGCGGGGCAGGCCTCTGGCTCGAGCCTCGACCCCGCCAGTGTTTCTCTGGTTGGTGAGGGACAGTCAAGCCCAGGGAGGGCAGAAGTGCTTTCCCTGGAGCATACATTCTGCATCAATTAAGTATCCTTACAGGATGCCCAACTTGAACTCTGAGCACTCTTCATTTTGGGGGCTACGTTGGCCAGCGATTAGGGAGAATCTAGAGTGGCAGTTGTTAAACCAAGGGCTGGATCTTCCCAGGGCAGACTCTTGGCTTCTGGCTAAAGAAGACAGACTCCAGAACTGGGTTCCATGCAAACTGCTGATTGTATTTTCTTGTTGGAACCTTGTTTATTTTAAGATTGCTCGAGACTTTAACCCCAACTGGATGAGTGCTGTCGAAATCTTGGATGATGACAATTTCCTGGGGGCTGAAAATGCCTTTAACTTGTTTGTGTGTCAGAAGGATAGGTGAGTGACCTGCTTGGGAATGGCGGGGAGGGTGGCTGGAGCCCCTGGTTGATGGTGGATGAGGACATCGTGTCCCCTCTCGGGTTCAGGTGCTCCTCCTCACAGAGGTGGGTTTTTTTTTTCATGAGAGAATCAGAGCCACAAAAATCAGCCTCTTCCGACCGGCTCCTCTGCTATGGGGTGTGTGGGCTCACCGGGCGTTCAGTGTCCGGTGTCCATGCACATCAGTCCCTGTGGGGCCGGGATGTTCGGGTGCTGAGTTTGTCACACCGCCTTTCAGCGCTGCCACCACTGACGAGGAGCGGCAGCACCTCCAGGAGGTCGGTCTCTTCCACCTGGGCGAGTTCGTCAACGTCTTCTGCCACGGCTCTCTGGTCATGCAGAATCTGGGCGAGACGTCCACCCCCACCCAGGGCTCCGTGCTCTTCGGCACAGTCAACGGCATGATTGGTAAGGTCACCCCTGCTGGCACACTCCCCCATGGCCTCCTTCCTGAGGGAAGAGAGAGAGCAACCGGACACGAGCTAGGCAGTTACAGAGGAGGCCGGCTAGCCGGTCCGTCCTTTGCTGCGTTCCTGGGCTGCCCTCTGCAGAAAATGCTGGCGTGGGCCCCAGAGCTCCCCATAGCTCACTGCTGCTTTTACCTCTTCAGGGCTGGTGACCTCGCTGTCAGAGAGTTGGTACAACCTCCTGTTGGACATGCAGAATCGACTCAATAAAGTCATCAAAAGTGTGGGCAAGATTGAGCACTCCTTATATCCTTCCCAGAGGTGTCTGTCCCCTTGCTGAGAGTCCTGTCCTGGCACAGAGAGCTGCATGACCCTGAGCTGCTTCTGGAAACTGCTGACTAAGAAATGTCTTAACTAGGTTTCTATGTGGAACAGACTTTTTTTATTTATTTTTTTTTAACTTACAGAAAAATTCAAACACGATTGTAGGGAGAAGAGTATAACGAATCCCCGCCTAGCTATCACCCAGCTTCAACTCGTTCATCTTGGAACTGTACATTTATGTTCTGAAATGTGTCTGTTCTGGCCTTTCTGGCATTGCATGTCAAACCAGTTTAGATGACAACGTAGGAACATCCTTTCAGAGAAATTTTTGTTGGCGGGGGCGGGGTGGTTATCTAGGAGCCTCACTAGAGAGCCTAGCAAAAGATAGGACAAGTGAAGAAGCCGAAAACTCCAGAAGCCCAAGGGTCAGCCCCCTTGGGACATCCAGGATTCCAGTATTACTGGAAGCTTGTTTCTTACAGAGGGCCGTCCCCCAGGCAGGAAGTGGGAGGGCTCCTGCTGTGATCCTGTGAGGTTGTTCACACTTTGCTACGAGGCAGTATGGCCCAGCAGTATGGCCCAGCCGTAGCCATGGAAGGAGGAGATGGGCCAATGTGTGGGCTTTTTGCTCTCCAGCAGGACCATGAGCACACCTGTGGTCTCACGAAGCCTCAGTTCATTCATCGGTGAAGGTGGAGGCCAGCCTTAGAAGGGCGGTCTTACCCAGGCGTGCACGTCCCGTCTACCGCGAGCCCTCGTAAAAGACATCCACACGCTTTCAGGCTCTACACTCAAAGTCTGATCTGTACTTTTAAAACTGTTACTTTGAAGAACACTTCTGTTGGAATAGGAAATAATTTTACATATGTTTCAGTTCCAAAACTGTCCAAAAATCAGTGTGATTTTCAGTTGACTCTGTTGTTTCCTAGTCTCTTCCTGATGATTGCTTCAGTTTGTGGCCTTGTGCAGAGTGAGCTGACAGAGTAAGGGTATTTCTAAATAATCAGACATTCCTTAACTCACCTGTCCACCTGGAGATCCTTTCACACTGAGCGAAAGACGGAACCAGCCACTGGCTTCATCGATGGAGACTTGATTGAGAGCTTCCTGGATATTAGCCGGCCCAAGATGCAGGAGGTTGTGGCAAACCTACAGGTGAGCTCTGCGGTGTTCAGCCCTGGGCCAGTTACACAAGTGCATTACAGGGCGGGGCTCTCCAGGAGCCCGTCAGGACTCCAGGTGTGTCCCCTCCACGTCCCCAAGGCCAGCCGTCCCTGCATGGGAGGGTGGAGTCCGAGGGCAAGGAGATGCGTCTGAGGCTTGTGCATGCCCAGCACTGTACTAGCAATTTTACCCATGTGACCTCTGTCCTTTAACAGTGAGGGCACGTCGGGGGGCAAGTCAGGGAATCTGGCAGACCCTCAGGAGCGAGCCAGGGTCAAGATCCCTCAGGGAAGAGAAATTTCCGGTGCTGGAGTTTGGGGTATTGCTCCCTGGAGACGGCGCCTCTGGGGAGCACCCCGGAAGGGAGAAACGTATGCCAGGTGGCAGCGTCTGCACCAGCTTTGCTGTCAGTGGGTCTTGTTGACCTGGAACCCCAAGGAGGGGGGTGGCTTCTGACGAGAACCACCTCCCTGCCATGGCGGTGCTTGAGCCAGGGCTTTCCCTCACCGTGGGCGTCCCCTTCCCTCACGACCTTCCCCCTTTCCTTGCTGCAGTACGACGATGGCAGCGGAATGAAGCGAGAGGCCACCGCGGACGACCTGATCAAGGTTGTGGAGGAGCTGACGCGGATCCATTAGCCAAGGGCAGGGACCCCTCTCCCAGACCCTCCCCGAAGGCTTTGCCCTCCTGCCTCCCCTCCCCCACCACTGTCTTCTCGGCCGTGGGAACCTTCCCTGAGCCAACTGCCCCAGAGCCCACAGTCACCTGTGTGGGAATGGGGATTTCTTAGAACTAAAACCAGTTCACTGGAGACCTGGGAATGGGCTGAAGGTGAAATATTTTCTCCCTGGATTTTTACCAGTCTCACATGATTCCAACCATCACCTTGGGCCACCAAACCTTGATTGGTGTCGCCAGTAGTCCTCCTTCCAGGGGGGGATTTTGCAGCTCTTTGGCTGAAAGGAAGCTCTGTGCGTGTGTCTCACACTCATGCATTGTCCTCTACTATCTTTTTATGTAGGTTGGGGGTGTGGGGAGGTTTTGGGTGGAAGGGAAGAGGGGTGGGAAGGGTTCATTGTCTTTGAGAGCTTCCTTTATTTTGTTGTTGCCTCTGAGGGCTTTGGGTCTGGAGGCGTGACCACCAGGCTATGGGCTGCTTGAGCATAAGACCTGGAGATGGTGGATGATCCCCAAGCCACATCCTTTTTGTCTCTGGGGAACTGCCTTCTTCAGAGAGCAGGAGGTGGGTGGGTGTGAATTGGTGGTTAGTTTCTGAGTTTTACCAAATAAAGTAGAATCTAAGAAGAAAGATCTGTTTGTCTCTGCTTTTCTTCCCGCTGCCCGGCACTCTAGCATCCTGGCCGTACTGTGCCCAGTTTCCTGCAGACTCATTTCCCTCTTTCGCGGCAGCTGCTGCAGTCACTCGTCCTTGCTGCTGGAACAAGTCCTCTCAAGTAGTGAGATGACATCTGTACTTCTTTGCCACGCGAGTGTTTTTGGTGGGATCCCAAGGGTGGTGGGTGTCAGGTTTTTGGAATCCCGTGGTCTTTGCTCACTCTTGACTCAAGGCTAACGTTTGATTCCCAGTTGCCTCTGTTTGTAACCTGCCCGGGGGTTGCTCGGGCTGCCTTTCCTGATGTCATTTTACAGCCAGATGCAACTTCCTGCCAGCCAGTCCCCAGGCACTGCTCCTTGGCCAGGCAAGTAGCTGCTCATACACCTCCCTGCTTCCTGTTATCACATGCCCTTCGGATTCTGGTTTTATTTCCTCTGGTTTTAATCAAGTAAACCTTTGGTGCCTTTGGTTTGAAAATAGAAGAGTAGGGCACATTTGGGGTTCACCTTTCTGTCTAGCAAACAGAGCCTGGCTTCTTTCAGCTCAGTGGGTCATAGTGTCTGGGCCCACGTTTCCACCAGTGACCCGGTGGGAATAAAGGCTGCTCTGTCCCAGCCATGGAGTCGGGTTGATCCCAGGCATATTGGCTGGCTCCTTTAAGACCAGCCTTTGATACAGTGTCAGGAAAGTTGTGGTTTCAAGTTCAAACTGTGGTTTTGAGAGATTCTAGCTTAAAAGGAAAAGGGCAAAGAAGCATCTCTGCTTTGGGGGTCTTCTGGAGTGAGTTTCCTTCCCTAGAGGCAGTCCTTGTGTTTCATTACCATTCTTTCTCTCTTACTCTCCTGGGATTTCTGAGGGTGGGGGATAAAGGTCTTAAGGGAAAATAATAATCAGCATCTCAAACACCACAGTTTGAACTTGAAACTGGACACTGTGATTTGAATTCTTTTAAGTCATGGTTTGAATTGAAAAAGCCTATCCCCATGCCAGACACCAGCATTAATGAGGCAGGCAAGCAAAGGTCTCCAGATCGTGATCATTTAAAAATCTTAATCTTAGATGGGAGAATGGACTATAAGGTGCCAAGGTCAGAAAGACGGATGTAATGTGATGTATTCGGGTGCATTGTCGTGGTCTGACCTGCAGCCACGGAGACCTACATCGAGTAGAGAAGGTGATTACATATCAGTGGCTTCAGTCTTGACTTTGGAATTCGTGGAGTCCTTAGAGTTTTTGTTTGCTTCAATCTTGGGTCTATTCGTTCAGGATTGAATTCCAGCAGTCTTTTTGGAAACTGACATTCTGCTGCCACACTCCCACACTCTCCCCTTAAAAACCATTAATCACCACTCCAGGGGTGAAAGGTTGCCTGTGGGCCTTTGCTACAGCCAGCTGGAAGGGCTTCTTCTCGTGTAAGTGCTGATGAGCTCGCCTTCCTCCAGGCCTCCTCACGAATGGACCTTTGGGAGAATAATAGAAACTCTGACTCATCACATGACCGTTTGGAAGGGTCACAAGCCAGAGGCCTTCTTTCTTCAGCCAACAACAACTTAGATCCTCCCCCTCGGTGGAGGGTCCCTTTTGTTGCTCAAGCCACAAGCCACAGAAGTGGGGAGGAATTCCTGAAGAACTGTAGCTAAGGGATGTGCCCAAACTCGTCTTTGAAGATGACTGATATTAAGTTAGAGACTCTCAGGGTCCAAACTTTGAGCCTCAGGTCAAACAAACCAAAGGATAAGATAAAGAACATAGTGAAAAACAAACTAAAAAAACAGTGTTAAGAGGAGCAAGATGATTGCCATAAGGTCAGAAACTGGGAAATGAAAGAAATGTCGGGCGCTGTTTACAAAGTTGTTTCGAAATGCTCAGGAATTTACAATGTCTTAAAAACCCTGAGCTCCTCCTGAGGGTGGATGAGGATTTTGTTTAAGCACTAAGTTGCATCTCAGCTATTCATTGGCCAATATGGAGCAGACCCTGTCAGGTTCAGGGCAGCCCTGGAGGATGGAAGGGTGGGACTACATGAAGCAGTAGAGCTCTCAGGTGTGCGGGAGTGTGGGAGGAGCTGGCATGAGGTGTGACAGGTGTGTAAAAGGAACCGTGTCCTGTGTAAATGAGAATCTGTGGGTAGCTTCTGGGGCTGAGGAGAAGGAGCACCTATTTGACATTGAGTGGTGGTCTAGGTAGGACTGATAAGGGCGATAGAGAAGGGAGGGCTTTATGTTTACCCCTGTTGAATAATTCAGGGCTAGATTCGTGACTGTGGACCGTGAGGCAGCAGGGAGGGATGCCGTGTGAGCAGTAGAGGGAGAGAGTACACCTTCAGATGTTTGAGATAAAAAGGAAAGATGGCCTAAGATTCTGAGGGACCTTTGGACTCAGAATGGACAAAAATATGGAAGCTGCATTCATCGTAGGATATGGACTATTTGGCAACCTACTTGCTGAGAATTTGTTGCTGAGCGTAGAAGATGGATCAAAGCTAACCCGGTGACAGAACCAGCCTACATTTGAACATCTGCAAAAACAACCACACAGGTTTCAGGTAGGGACATCAGCTTAGCTTGTGTTTAATAAGCAACAATGTAAAAACATGATAACGAAAACACCTGAGGTTTTCCTTTCATGTAAACTGTTAGGAACTAGCAGCAGCATGGGGTTGCCCCCCAAGCCAAGCGATGTTAGGCCATGCTAACGAAAGTATGGTGTCTGGAACAAAGGAAGCAAGAGTCCAGGCCACTGTTGGGACACCATGTTCATTTGTGGCCACCAGTGTTAAGGATCTCAGTGACAGGCTGAGGTAGCCAGTGGGAAGGCAACTGCAGAGGCAGGACCAATCGAACTGGGGTTATTTAGGTGGGAAGTAAAAATACTTTCTGTAATTATTCAACACGGAATTGGTCTCCCTTCTGACAGGTAGTGAGTTCCTTATGCCTGGAAGTATTTAAGCAAATCCTGACTAATTGGGTCCTCATGGTGGGGAGGATAACCCAACAGCGCAGAAGGGAGAATTTCAGCTTTCTGGTCATCCTCGCAGATTTCTCCCAGCTGAATGATCCTGACCATCCACCACCTGCTCCCCCTTCTCTGCCTACCTCTCCGGCTGTGGCCTGGGGCAGCTGCAGAAAGGAGCAAAGAGGAGTCTATGGGTTCACGATGGCTTAGTAATTCCTGCCCAGGGAGCAGGTGGACCCACTGACTGGCACATTCAGGGGTAGGGTGCAGACCTGCTGGCAGGCTGGACGCCGGCCTAGAACTGCCCAGCAGCGAAAGGACCCAGAGTCCTGGGCATGGATTTCCACGCTTCCCATCTTCTGATGACACGGGACTTTGGGCTCCACCGAGACCAGCAACGCCCGGGACGCACGCCTTCAGCACCAGCCTTGTTCCCGAAGTCTCTTTTCTCTCTGGGCCTCAGTCTGACGCCCACAGGACTTCTCTGGGAGCCGACTCCCAAACCCAGGCAAGGGGTGTGGGCCGAGGGCGAAACCCCGCCCCCAGGGGTCCCTGATCTTTGACCCTGACCAGGGCTCCACGGCCACCCCTGGGCGGGCAGCGCTGCCTTTTGTGTCTTGCTTTGAGGTACGGGAGACCCCCAGCCCTGTGCTGCGTCCCCTCGCGGCCCCCCGCCCCTCCTCTCGGCGTCCGCAGCCCCCCTGCTCGGCTCCGCGTGCCAGCTCGGGGCTCGCTGGTTCGCTCCCCGTGGCGCCAGGAGGAGGGGCGAGGGCCGGCAGCCCCCTCCCCCGCGCGCCTCGCCGGAGACCAGCGAGCCGGGGGGACGCGCCGCCGCCGGTCATGTGGGCCGGACTGCTCCTCCGGGTCGCCTGCGTTGTACTCCTGCTGCTCGGGGTCCTGGCCCGCGGCTACACCGGGAGGAAGCCGCCCGGGCACTTTGCAACCGAGAGGTAAGCGCCCCGCACCCCTCCCCTGCCCCGCGGCGGGGGCACTCCCAGCGCGGAGCGGGAAGGCGCGGAGGGGCGCCGGGAGCCACTGGCAGCCGCGGATCCGGGCTCCGCTCTGGGGCTCTGTCCGCGCGCGGGCGCAGCCCAGGGGTCCGTCCAGACAAAGAGACAGCAGCTTGTGCCTCTGCACGGTTGCCGGTTCTGCGCCCTTCTCGGGGGGCTGCCCTGGCTGGGTCCGCGGGGGCACGGAGATCCAGGCGGTGGGCGAGCCCTTCTGAGTCTGCCCTGGAGCGTGGACCTGGGGCGAGGGGAGCCTGGGACGTGCCACCTGGTCTCCAGACTGGCTGGCTTCACTTGCGAACGTGCCAGTGGCTCTGCCTTGGCAGGCCCTGGCCCCCTGCGGCGCCGGCCCGTTCGGGGCACGGGGCTTTTTCCGTGTCTAGGCTACGCGCACCCTGTGGACCTTGGAACTGCTGGGGTCTCGGGTTATGTTTCGGTTTCCGCCTGTGTGCTCCCCCGCGGGCGGGGGTGGGGTGTTTGTCCCTTTGCTCTTTCCCGATTGATGCCGCCCTCCCCTCGGGTCGCCTCCTGGAGGAGGCCCGGCGGCCACGGGCCGAGCGCGTGTGTGCGTGATGCTCTGAGCGAGGGAACACGGTGTCAGCCGCCGGCCTGGCCCACGGCCACCGCCTCGCGGGGCGCGCAGGGGGCGGCCCCACCAGGCTCGCGGCTCGCACGTGTGTGTTCTGCCACTACCGCCAGTTCCTGCTCCAATCGGGCCAGCTCCACGGAGTTCCAGAGCCTTCCTGCCACCTGTCTCCTGGTCAGGGCCCGCCCTAGGAGGCTCCTTGGGGCGCTTGGCCCCGGCCCACCTGAAAGTGTGTCTCTGCTAGGCTCCATGGCATCTTAACATCTGCCACTTCGGTGGCCTCCCAGTCCCTTTCACATCCTGGTCTGAGGAGCTGGAGCTGCCGGCTCCTCCTTCCTAAGCTGCTTGCTGCTTGCTGCCTTAATCGCTCCTGCGGGGGAAGTGGCTGAGACACCACTACCAGTTCCATCCCCTCCCCCCAGGGCCCCCTCTTTTTCTGTGAGACTTCAGAGAGCAAACAGGCCCTTTGGGGACACCAGGGTCTGTTTTCTGCAGACGTTTCTGCACGACCCTGTGCCCTGAGCTTCCCTTTTCAGACTACTTGTCACCTTTCACAGGGATTATTCTCCCCAGGAGTGGCGTGGGTCTGTCTTGTCCACCCATGTCCCCAGCCCTGCTGCTGGGTCTGGCACATCGTGGGTGTTCCAGGACTGCTTGCCAGGTAGAGCATCCCCGTCAGCCTCTGGAGCACAGGTCGGGTGGGGTTCTCATCCCTATTCTGTTGCACAGGATTCCTAGTGAAACCAGACTGGACCGCATCACCCTCTGCCCGGCCCATCACAGAACCAGTTGCACTCATTGTCTCTGTCCCCCTCCAGGCCTGTGCCCTGTGCTCCCTCTGCCTGGAGCACCTTCTCCCCTCCTGCGCTCCTACCCGCTGCCCCTATGCCTCTCCTCTGCCTCAGCCTAGATGCTGTCCTTCCAGGAAGCCTCCTCTGACCCTCTTTGGGGCATCACAGTCAGTTCCATTGTGGCACTCGTCACAGTACGTTGTTATCACCTGGTTCTTTGTCTGCCCAGAGTCCCTGAAGGTGGGGAAGTGGCTTACTCACTGGCATAACCACCCTCACCCCAGAGATGTCACCTGGGGAATGATGTCTGTCCAGCCCCTCTGGGGCTGCCGTCCCCCTTCCTCTTCTGCTGGCTTCCTGTCTCAATTTTCCCCTCAACAGCCATTTATTGAGCACCTACTATGTGTTAGGCACCGCCCTTGGTGAGGAGGTGAACAAAAAAGATGAAACCTTTTCTCCTCGAGGACTGATAGCGGAGAGGGACAATGAACAAATCAACAAATTAATAAGTAGTGTCCCAGGAAGCAGATGTCATTAAGAAAAATAAAGCAAGGCGAGAGTGGACAGGAGGGGCTTCTCCACAAAGGTGACATGAGCAGAGAGACCTGGGTAAAAGGAGAGAATGAGCTAGGAGAGTGTCTGAGGAAGACCTTTCCTGAGAGTGGGAACTGCAGGTGCAAAGGCCCCGAGGCAGCCATCCCTGGGGCTCCTCATCCATTGCCGTGTTTCTTCCTCAGCGCTGAGGCCCCAGCCCCAATCTCCTGGCCACTCTTTGCTCTGTGTTCATGTGGCAGGTATCTGTAGGACACTGGTGTCCTGATCTCTGTCCTGCTTTCAGGAGAAGCTGTCAGGATCGTTTTTCTTTGGAAACTTCCCATTGCCCCTCCAGAGGGTCTCAAAAACCGTTTGTCGATCGACTTCCTGACTGGCTGGGAGGCTTGCACTGCTCTGTGGACCAATCAGAACGTGGACAGTGCTCTCTCCTCTCTTGCAGACGCCGGCTGGGCCCGCACGTCTGCCTCTCGGGGTTCGGGAGTGGCTGCTGCCCTGGCTGGGCGCCCTCCATGGGCAGCGGGCACTGCACCCTTCGTAAGTGCCTGTCCTTGTGTCCCAAACATCCTCCCCAGCAGGGTGCTCATTCCCTGGGCTGGTCTGAGGGGGCCCCAGCCCCCACTCCCTCACTGCATCTCTCCTCTCAGCCCTCTGCTCGTTTGGCTGCGGGAGTGGCATCTGTATCGCTCCCAACATCTGTTCCTGCCAGGATGGAGAGCAAGGGGCCACCTGCCCAGGTAACTGGGGTGGGCAATGGCTGATGGGAAGAACTCTGCTAACACTGGGATTATGTGTCATGCACCAGGCACGTGTGTCCTAAGCACATCGTCTTCAAACAACCCCGTTAGGCAGACATTCTCATTCTCATTTTATGGGTGAGGAAACTGAGGTACAGAAGTTAGTGGCTCGCCCAGGGTGACACGGCTAGTAAGTGGTAGAGCTGGATGGAAACTCAGGCCCGTGTGCCTCCAGAGGCACCTTCCCCACAGAATTCAGGAGGCGCCCCAGTGAGGACGGGCGGCCGAGACTCAGGCATGGTACATGCTCACATGCTCGCTGCCCGTTTCAGAAGCCCATGGACCCTGCGGGGAGTATGGCTGTGACCTTACCTGTAACCATGGTGGCTGTCAGGAGGTGGCCCGAGTGTGTCCCGTGGGCTTCTCGATGACAGAGACAGCTGTCGGCATCAGGTGTACCGGTGAGAGACCTGGGAGCAGTGGGGGAGGGGCGGGCGAGAATCGTGTCCCCCTTCCTGTCCTGCCAGGATGGACGAGCAGAGCCAGGACAAGCTCTGCAGTTGGAGAGAGGGCAGGGAGGCATGCGGACCCAAGGGATGCGTCTTCTGCCGTTTCACAAATATGTAGACAGCACCGCTTCTGGGCCAGGAACTGAGCTGGGGGTGGGGTGCGGGGTGTGAGTGGGGCGAGACAGTAACAGTAGCACGTGATGGGACCGGAACTGTTGAAGTGCAAGGTGGGACCGGAAGGAGAGGGGACCGTGGAAGAGTCCCTTGGGAAAGTGACGTAGGAAAGACGAGGAAAGCAAAACTCAAGAACTGCTTTGTAAAGGTATCGTTTGTTCGTGATTTTAAAAAAATTCCCGCGGGGTGAGCCTGTTACGTGTTCCGCAGAGGTAGCCACCGTGACTGGTTTCTTGCATATGTTTCCCGAGAGCTGAAACCCCCTCTTTGAGGTTCCATGTTATAAAAGTCACGTTTTGTCCCTTGCATGCAAAAGTAAAAGATAACTCATTTTGGAACATTTGGAAAATAAAAGAAGGATAGAAAGGTGGCCGAAAACCCAGCGTGTCCTGAAGGCTCTACCCGGAGGTATTGGTTACAAAAACGAAGTTATTTTTTCTGCCTTTTTCCTTGGGTGCACATGTTCGGGGGTGTGTACCTGTGTGCCTATGTGTGGTAAGCACGCATATCTTTATGTTGTGTAAAACTGGAATTATACTTTATAGTTTTCATGATTTTTCTCACTAAACTTTATATTGTTAGCACGAAATAGTCCTTACGACATAATTTTTAACAGTTGTGTATGTGGCTACTGTAATTTCAGTGCCACTGTCAGTAATGCTGCCGTAAAGGGCTTCCTGTCAGCATCTCTGATTACTCCCAGGAGGAGAACCCTTGGGTCCAACAGCTCATGAAAGCTTTCGTGCTCCAGGCTCATCGAAGCCATCCGCCCTCCCCTGTCTTCCATGGGGAGTACTTTACCCACACACTTCTTGTGACAGAGGCAAACCGGACCAAGGAAAAGCCAGAGAACCAAGTCAAAGCCAGCACAGGGCAGGGGGGCATGGACCACAGCCACCAGCATTCCTGGCGGGGTGGGGTTAGTCAGGGTGGGCTTCATAGAGGCTGTGGGAGAGGTCTGGAAGGGGCTGCCTGTGGGAAGAGCAAGTAAGGAGAGTGGAGGTGTTCGGCGGGCATGGGGCCCGAGGGGTGGGGGACTCGGGTGCTGACTGGAGTGGGCAGAGCTGGTCCTGTTGGTCCTCCAGAGCCTTCTTGGTTCTCAGATGAGGAAGGGGAGGCGGGGGGCGGGAAGGGCCGTTGCCCAGCCCCCTCAGCCCTCAGGCCCGAACCTCCCCGAAGCACTACTTGGATCCAGCCACCCCTCCTGGGCAGAAGCTTCGGAGACTCCTTGGAGCTCCACGCTGGAGCCTTACCCCGGCTGTCCAGCCCTGCCTCCCACTGCCCCCTCCATGCTTGCGCCAGACCCGGCCCCAGGCAGTCCCTGTGCTTCCCAGAAGCCCCTCAGACCTCCCTCCAGTCAATAGCCCCCTGCTGCCGATGCCTCCTGGCCCTCTAGCCCAGGTCTCCAGCACGCTGCCGCTGCTGCGGCCGGGCGTTCCCTGGCAGGGCGCATATCACCCAGCCACGTGTGGTCTCTCATGGGTGTGGGTCGTGGCTCCTACGTTATCAGCCTACGACCGTCTGGAGAGTCAGCGCCATGTCCTAGTCACAGCTGTGTCTTCGACAACTCCCTTCAGGTCTGCTGCTCACGAGTAGCAACATCGTGAAACATCGAAGGGGGTTAATCAGCCTTCCTACCCACGCCCCTCTGCTCTCGAGTGGGGTCACCGGCAGGGGCTCTGTCTCAGTCATCCTCTCCATCATCTGGTCTGCGGGGCTCAAACGAGGGGGGCCTGGTCCCTCGGCCTCTTCTTTCTGGGGCTTCCCGCACAGCAGGATGACTTTCCCAGTGCTTGGTCTTTCTTCCCGGGATGGGGTAGGGGCGCGGGGTCCCCGTGGAGTAGATTTTCTCCCTACACCCCAACCACTTTCAGTGTGGGTGGTACAAGGGTGTTTTCTCTCCTCCCAGATATTGACGAATGTTTGAGCTCCTCTTGCGAGGGCCACTGCGTGAACACGGAAGGCGGGTTTGTGTGCGAGTGTGGACCCGGCATGCAGCTCTCCGCCGACCGCCACAGCTGCCAAGGTGAGCGGCTCAGGGCCGGGCAACACGGATGCTGCCGCTGCTCCTGCTGGGCTCTGGTGTCGACTGGGTGGCCCTGCCAGGCCCTGCTCTGCCTGTGTTTGTGCATTTCACCTTGACCACGGTCCTCTGAGGTGGACCCGTGATCTTCTCCACCTGACTGGTGGGGCAACAGGTTTGCCCAGGGCCATTCAGTTTGAATCCTGGCAGCTCTGACCCTAGGGTCTGGGCTCTGAACCAGGGCTCTCTAGGAAACTGCTGGCCATCATTGCAGGGTGGAGGGGTGGGGGCGAGGCGAGGCCCTGGGGAGAGGCGGGACCAGGGCCGGGAAGACAAATTGGAGGGAGGAACCACTGCGAAGAGGGGGCTGTGAACACAGCATGCCCAGGGGGTGTAGGAGAGGCATGCATGCTGGGGGCATTCGTTTGTTCCACCTGCCCCCATGCTGGGCCGGGCCCTGGAGACACTGGCCTCCAGCTGCCCCCAGTGGGGTGGAGAGCAGAACAAGTTTGGAACAGGGCGTGAGTGCCTCAGGGGCCAGCAGGAGAAGGGGTTTGTCCTCCTAAGTGAGCAGAATGGGAGAGAGCTTTTAAAATAATGACTCATTCTTTCAAGATGACTTATTTACAGAAGTTAGGTAAGAAAACACTCTCTCTTAAACAAGGCAGCTAAGACGAAAGTTCCTCCTTGATACTGCAATATTATTTTCTGTGCGTTTGAAATTTTCATGAATTTTGAAAAGTCTCTAGTTCCAGGCCCTCTCTCCCACTCCTGTACTCTGCTTTCCCTAGAGAATAATCCCCGTATCATAGTCAGCCCAGGCTGCTGTAACAAAATGCCACAGACTGGGCGGCTTAAACAACAGACATGTATCCTCTGTTCTGGAGGCTGGAAGTCCAAGATCAAGGTGCCAGTCCATTCAGTTCCGGGTAAGGGCCCTCTTCCTGGCTTGCACATGGCTGCTTTCCAGCTGTGTCCTCACATGACAGAGAGAACAATCTCTCTGGTGTCTCTTCTTATAAGAGCACTAATCGCATCATGAGGGCCCCACCATCCAGAACTCATCTAAACCTAATCACCTCCCCAAGGCCCACCTCCTAACGCCATCACGTTGAAATTAGGGCTTCAACATATGAACTTGGGGATCAAAATTCATCCATAGCACTTGGTTATCAATCTGCTGAGTGCCCTGCCTGCCTCTTCCCAGTACATGTACACACACACGTGTACACACACGCGCACATGCACTTGACAGAGATGATAGTAAGAGATGAGCAGCTCACAGTCCTGAACTATCGTGTCTGGGCACTGTGCTAAATGCTATAGATGCATTTTCTCATTTCCTCCTTAAAAGTATCCTATGAAGGTGGCATTATTTCCATTTCCCCAGTGGGAACACCGAGGCTTAAAGAAATGAAATAACTTGCCCAAGATCATGTTAGAGCTGGAATTTGCACCTGGCCATTCCTGGACTTGCTTTTCCCCGCTCAGTGATCTCTCTGGAAGCTGTCTCCCCACCAGGGTCAACAGATCTGTCTCGTTCCTTTTAACTGCCGCCTGATATTCTGCAAAGCAAACATCCCATAGTTCACTGACTCTTATTGATGAACATGCAGATAACATCCAGTTTTTCACAATTTCAAATTCCAGCAAGGGGAAGCTATGTCAGAAGAGGTGCTGTAGAAGCTGAGTTTTGAGGTATGAGTAGGAGTTTTTCAGTCAGACAAGGTGGGAAAGGCAGCTCAAGCAGACAAGAGGACGTGGGCTAAGCGGGAGGCCCACGGGAGCGTGGTACACTTGGGCGATGGCACGGATTTAAGCAGAGCGAAGGTGAGGGGCGAGGAAGGAGTTGGAAAAGGCAGCCCAGGGCTCGGGAACTGTGGTGCAGCACTGGTGTCTGTGGGAGCCGTGGGGGGCCGGGGGGTGATCAGAGGTGCCCTTTGGTCAGATGTCTTGGGAGCGGTGTAGAGGCTGGCTCGGGAGGAGCACAGGTAGAAGCAGTGAGGTGCATGAGGTTGTTGCTCTTCTCCAGACTAGAGTCAAAGGTGGCCCAGGCTAGGGTTGGCAGTAAGGGTGGAGAGAGTGGCTGATCCAAGGAGGACTTAGGAGTTGATACCCTGACGGTGGACAGTGAGAAAGAGAGGAGTGGCCCCCAGTGGGACAGGAGATGGCGAGGAGAGAGATAAGAGGGGACCGTATATTTCCAAGACTCTGTGAGGAGAGAGCTCCAGCCTTGTCCTGCTTCCGCCCAGACACGGATGAATGCCTCGGGACCCCCTGTCAGCAGAGATGTAAAAACAGCATTGGCAGCTACAGGTGTTCCTGTAGAACTGGCTTCCATCTGCATGGCAACCAGCACTCCTGTGTAGGTAAGGTCGGGAAGACCCTGTCGTCCTCACACTCAGGCTGCCAATCAGGAGGATGGACAGGCGAGCCCAGGGACAGGGAAAGGTCAACGGTCTGGACCTCCTGGTCCCCTGGAACCTGTACCTGCTTGAGCCCTTGCTCAGAGCCTGCCTTTTGCTGGGGTTGGCATGGCTCCCCACGAAGACCCTGGCTTTTCCTGGCCACATGCCACTTTCATCCTGTTATGCTTCTGTTCCATCCCTCTCCCAGATACACCCTAAGGATTCCCCTCTGGTCACCCACTTTCTTGGCTGCCTTGCTCCCCTGGGTAAATAAAGCACGTTATGTCTTGGTTCCTCTGGTTTAGAAGGAGACCCCTATTTTCTCAGCCCATGAGCAGAAATTTCCTGAAAGGGATTGGCACGTTTGGCTCGAGCTTGGCTCATGGGTTTGAAGGTGGGGTCCCCTGGGCCTGAAAAAAGTCTTTGTTCCAGTGGAGTGTGGCGTTTGCCTTGAAGCCTGCCTTGAGCAGTACAGTGACTTTTGAGATTCTTTTTTCAGAGGGGGCCACACCATCTGACATCCAACACAGGGGGTGGTGGAAGGTTTGAAGATGAAATTCCCAGTGGGTCTCACCCCTCCAGCCAGCACTTAATCGTTGCTGCCTGGGGCTGGGAGATACGCCACTGGTGCATCCATTACATGCCTACTGGATGTATGAATCTTACGATGGGACGAGCATAGATTTCAACCCCACTCTCAGACGTCTAAGTCACATCCCGCACCCTGGGGCAGGGATGGACCCCGTAAGAACATGGCAAGGAGACTCCCCAGCCTTTTTGGCTAAGGGATGATGGAAGAAAGGCTTGGCAGCCCCCAACGAGGCAGCTGTCGGCAGGGAGGCTCTCCTGCAGATGTAAACGAATGCCGGAGGCCGCTGGAGAGGCGCGTCTGTCACCATTCCTGCCATAACACCGTGGGCAGCTTCCTGTGCACCTGCCGACCTGGCTTCAGGCTGCGAGCAGACCGCGTGTCCTGCGAAGGTGAGCGTCCGACTCTGCCTCGACTCCCGGCCCCGCCCTCCTGGGACCGGGCCACGCCCACAGAGGCTGACCCTCTTCTTGGACCTGTGTTTGAGTCATCTTCCCAACGCCGTCCTTTCTTCCTGCCTTCCTCCTTCCACTTCTTTATCCATTCTTAACCCTTTTTCATTTCACCGTTTCCCTGGCCCTTCCGTTTATCCCCCAAATGGAAAGAGACAGTGAGGAGCGCGTGACATAGGAGTCCCAGCAACTTGGCCTTCCAGGGGTGGACGCTTTGTACGGTGGTGTGTCAGGTCATCTGTCAGGCTGTACCAGGTGCCTGTGAACACGTATAATGTCGTGTCAACACCGAAGGCGCGCTCTCTAGTCCGTAGCGAGTTCTCCGAGCGCCTCAGCAGCCCCTCCTGGGAAGCCGCGCATGCGTGGGGGGCAGGGGCCACCCTCCCAACTTGTAACCCAGTCTGCTTATTTGGTACTTTCCCATCAATCTTCTTGTGTGATCGTCTTCGCACCCCCAGTAGGTTAGGGGTACAACGGGTGGTCTTAGACCCATTATGTTGATGAAGAAACTGGCCCAGAGACATTCAGCGGCTGTGGTGACGGAGCTGAGTTCCGGTCCCCAGTTTTGCCTCCTGCCCCTGCTGCCTCCCTCAAGACACCCCTGTGCTTCCGTTTCAGCTTTCCCGAAGTCCGCGCTCGCCCCATCTGCCATCCTGCAGCCCCTGCAGCACCCGCCCAAGACGCTGCTGCTCCTTCCAGAGGCGGGCCGGCCCGCCTTCTCCCCAGGACACAGCCCTCCTTCTGGGGCTCCGGGGTTCCCAGCCAGAGTCCGGACCACCCGCCTGCCATCGCCCACCCCCACACTACTCACATCTTCCCCTTCTGCCCCAGTGAGGCTGCTGCCCACCCTGATGGCCACCCCAGTGCCCCGAGCACCCCTGTTGGGGACCGTCAAACCCTCCTCAACACTCCAGGAGAAGGCGGTGGTGACCCCTTCCTTGCCCATGGACCCCACAGTCCCACGGCTGGCACCAGGGCCCTCTGCCTGCTGGCACCTGGGAGCCATGTACGAGTTGGGGAGCCGCTGGACAGAGCCGGGGTGTTCCCAGTGCTGGTGCGAGGTGGGTGTGAGGAGTCCTCGCGCTGCCCTGCTCTGGTGTCTGGGGCCTTGTGGTGATTGGAACTCCTGCTTCTTCCAGGATGGGGAGGTGACCTGTGAAAAGGTGACGTGTGAAGCTGCTTGTTCTCACCCGATTCCCTCTGGAGATGGAGGGTGCTGCCCATCATGCACAGGTGGGAGCTGGTCCGGGGCGGGGCCGTGAGTTCCCAGTGTGGTCCCACCTCTGCCCTTCCCCAGCCCTTCTGCAGCTGAAAGGCTGTTCTCCAACTTTCCAGTACTTTTGAATCACCTGACGGTTGGGTCCCCAGGGTGGGTCCCTGCTCCTCCCGCCCCCCCCCCCCAAGCTTCTGATTTAGCTGGTGTGTGTGTGGGCAGGGCCCGGGAATTTGCATTTCTAACAAGTTCCCAGGTGATGCTGTTGGTTGCTGGTCTGGGGACCACAGTTTGAGAATTACTGGTCTATGCTATGATATCATATCTCAAGGAGAGCTTTTTGACTTCTGGGGATCCCTTTTGAGCTTCATTCATTCATCCATTTATATATTCATTCAGTGAGTTTCTCCAAATCCACTCTGTAGTCCCCTTCCCCTGGCCAGTTCCCCTCCGGCAGCCAGAGGAGTAATCATTTTGTAAATTCTGCCCCCTTTTCAATTCCCTCCCACAATCTGCTTATAGTTCTTCATTTGCCTCCCATTGCTGTTAGGATAAAGAAGACCCCACATGTTAACAGATCCTTCAGCGGTGCTCCTCAAAACTCACTGTGCACAGGCATCACCGGGGTCTTGTTGAAATGCAGATTGTCATTCAGTGGGACTAGAGAGGGGCCTAAGCTTCGGTGTTTCCATGGTGATGAGATGCCCAGGTTGCTGTACTTTGAGCAGCGGTAAAAAATCTTCCTAAGGGTTAGAATGAAAATGCACCTATTGATTTTCTGAATGATAATCGGGACCTTTTACTGTGTCAGCACTGAGCCCTGAATGTAAAATGCTGGACACTTTACATCTACAGTCGTGGATCCTTCCAAGTCCCCTTCAGGGCATTTCCATTTCACAGGAGAGACAACTGAGTCCCAGAAAGGTCGAGTGACATGTCCAAGGCCATTGAGGTAACTGAAGGAGCAGGCCAGGTTTTGAACTCATGGCTGTCTGGCTGCCTTTCCTGCCTGATGGGACTAAAATGCCACGCTACCAACCCAGTTCTGTGTTTATTGGACGTGAATGGAACCGTCCCCAGGGCAACCCATGTGGGCGTCTGGTAGTCCTTCGGGGGTCCTAGGACCACACAGTTCTGGGCATCTGGATCTGTCACTCCAGGGGCATCCCTGCCAGTAAGAGAAGGCGCCAGGTTCATCATGCCTGGAAAAGTAATGAGATCACAAGCTTCCTCTGCTTTGAAGAGTTCTGATGGCCCCTCCACTTCTGTGTGTCTTTCAAAGGCTGCTTTCACAGTGGCGTCGTACGAGCTGAAGGGGATGTGTTTTCACTTCCCACGGAGAACTGCACCATCTGTGTCTGCTTGGTGAGCATCACAGGATCTCTGAAGCCTCTTGGGTGTTTTTTTAACCTTTTGGGGATGTTAGAGGTGAGCTCCTTGAATGGAGGGAGAGAGTTCTCAGGTTGTGGATTTTGGTCGGAACCTGTCGAATTTAAAAGCCTGGGGGAAAATGTGAAACCTGCAGGTCTGTGGAGTCAGAGAGGTGTCTGTTGAGCAGAAAAGAGCCAACAGGCAAACAGGGTCCATCTGTCTAGCAAGGGGAGGGGACAAAAGTCCCTTGGAAACTTCCCACCAGGGCAGCTGTTTTTCTCTCCAGGCAAAATATTTGCCGGCACAATAAAGGTATCCACATTTGGGAGGGAGGAGGGTCATTACCAGACTCAGCTTGTTAAGAGTATTTTGCTTTAGGTAAATTCACTCCTTCAAGATTAGTTATTAAGCACCTACTATGTGCCAGACACTGCCAGAGGTGGCCACATGGATTCGATTATGAGCACCCAGTGTGTACCAGGCATGGTCTTTGGTGCATTTCACTCATCTCCTCACCTGAGGCTCCTGGCAGCTCTTCAAGGTCAGCTTTCTTGACCTTGAATGAGGCTGGGAGGGAGCGGAGCTGGGGTTTGAGCCGAGGCCTGTCTGCGTCCAAAGCCAGGGCTCTCCCTGCTATCCTGTGACCGTCTTACAAAGCAGCCCGTGGTGTGGCAGTGATGACGGAAGCTGCCATGTAAGAGGTGGGGATGGGGCATGTAGACAGCTCCTGCCACCCTTTGTTGAGGTCTTACTGGGGGCCACACATATGCAGGGGCCAAGCGCTCTCACGGACGATCTCATTTCACGTAATCCTCGGCGTCCCCTCACTGATAGGGAGACCGAGGCTCAGAGAGGTGACATCCTTTGTCCAG
>NW_006435764.1:8175083-8199558 GCF_000325575.1 Pteropus alecto
GAGTTTGTTTTCGTCTTAACTTTAAAATTTTAAAATTTAGTTCTAACTTTGATTCTTCGAATAGCTAATGTAGGCACTTAGTTCAAAACTCAGATGCACAGGAAGGTGTCTCTGATGGAGCAGGTAGCCTCTATCAGCATCCTTCCACGGCTTCCCTAGGCCGTGGGAGGGGATGCTGTGGAAGGCGAGACACACCCTGCTCTCTGGTCCAGCCCTCGTCTTGGAAAGGGAGATATTTTAAACCACCCCATAATAAATGCTGAGGACCGGCTCCTTGCAAACTGCTTTTGTCGTGACTGTGGTGGCATTCAAGTGTCTTAGAAGGCTTTCTTTCAGAGGCTTTTGTGCTGGACAGGAAAGCTGAGGTGTGGCGTGAAATGGATGGAGTGAGCTGGTTCTCGACGGGCCTGAAGGGCGTCAGAGCCTGGTTCTCCTCTCCTCCCCGCCCCCCATCTCTCACCTCAGGCTGGAAATGTGTCCTGCATCTCCCCAGAATGTCCCCCTGGCCCCTGTCCGACCTCCCCAAAGCCAGACTGCTGTACTTGTGTTCCAGGTAAATGACTTTGAGTCGGGGGAGAGGCGGGAGCATTTAACTTCTTTGTGTGTTTGGGGGAGGGGTGTCTTTTGAGTATGTTTTGGGGAGCAAGATGAGTGGAAGAGAGCGGAGAGAGATTGATTTTTGCTTTAGAAACTCAGATCAACTGAAGCATTTCAAAGCGCCTGTTTTAACTGAGGACCTACTATGTGGTTCAGATGCTAGACTGAGCTCATGGCCTGACCTGTCCCCTGCCATGGGAAACACCTTCAACGCAGGCAGGAAGGAGTTTAAGTTCATGCTTGGCATCGATCTGTCTTGAGCTGGGGAGGGCGCCTCCCCTTCCCCACGAATGAGCTGGTCTTTTGTTAAAAATGTGATTTTCTTTCCTGGGATGACCTCATCCCTGGCACAGATATTCCCTGCCAGCTTCGTGCTGTTGCCGCGTGGGGCACTTGCCGGCCCTTGATCTCAGTACTGTTCATAGCCCCATTTTATAGAGGAGGAAACTGAGGCCTAAAGACACACAGCCAGTTAGTAGATGAGCAGGACTTGAACTCAAGTCTACGTTTCAAAGCTGGTGCCCTTTAAAATATTTTTTCTTAACTTTAAAAGTTTATATTATTTTAAATTAAAAATTTGGCGATTAGGCAATGTCGTCCCTACGAGGTAGGAAGTGGTATCAAACCTTTGTGCAGATGAGAAGACGAAGCCTTAATGAGCTTTAGCATCTGCCCAAAGTTACTCCCTAGTGAGGCGTGCAGCTGGGATTTGCACCCGGGGCCGTCCGACCGACACCGGGCGGGTTTGGCCAGGTTTTCAGGCTCTTTTTACCTGTGAGGCATCTTCAGATGAGAGGCTCTTGCTGAACCCTCCCAGCCGCCCCCCTGGGTGGCATGGTTCCCAGAGCCGTCTCAGGCGTCTGGATCGGTCTTTTTTCATTTCTTCTTTTCTCTTCCTCTCTGGTTATTCTGGGCTTCCCCTGCCTTTTTAGTTAAGGACCTGATTTGACACGTGCTTCGTTCTCTGTCGGTTTTTAATAGCACGTTTTTTTGTCAGGGGTTCAGAGGGGCGAAGCGAGCGTGGGCCGTGGTGGGGAGTGTCATGGCGTGTGTGAGCATCTCCAGGTTCCCCCACTACGCGTTTCTTCTCCTTTTCCTTCCTCTGCCCCCTCTCAGAGACCTTGAGCTGCTTCTGCCTTTTCTCTCTGCAGTGAGATGCTTTTTCCATGGCCGGTGGTATGCAGACGGGGCTGTATTCAGTGGCGGTGGTGACGAATGTACCACCTGTGTCTGCCAGGTAGGGAGCTGAATTGGTGGGTGACGGGGAGAGGGTGAAAGACTGTCCTAGGATGCCTTGGCCGTGGGTAAGGGGGGCTGCCATGTGACACAAGGGAGACTGAGGTAGCAAAGAGACTAAGGGACCCGCAGTCACCGAGGCCTTGAAGTTCCTCCTTTAGCAGTGCAATTTATAGAGCACCTACTGTGTGCCTGGAGCAATGCTGAGAGCTGGGGACACAGCTAAGCACAAGACAGCCCCAGTCTCCTCTGTCAGGGACCCCACAGCCTGGGTGGGTGATGGACAGGTGACCACGGCTCCTAGCCAGACTTGCAGGCTTCGAGGACACCTTCTTGGAGGGAGGGATGCTAAGGTGAGACCTAAAGGATGACCAGCACTAATCAGGTAAGGAGCTGAGGCAAGTGTGCCTGGCAGCGGGCACTGCGTGAGCAGAGGACAGGAGGCAAGAGAGAGCATAGTGTGCAGTACGGAACACATGACAGATTTGAGTCAGGCCAGAGATGAGGCTGCAGGCAGGGACAGCACTTGGGCTGGCTTCAGAGAGGCAGGGCCTGGGGCGGGATGCTTCTGTAAATGAGTTTCTGAGGGAGTGCTCTCAGGGGAACCGTGAGGGAAGCAGGAGAGGGGCAAGGAGCAGGGTGAAGATGGGGCTCAGGCCGATGCCCCGGGAGCGGGGCTCCTATACCTCCAGCATCTCAGCTGAGTATACTCCCTTGCTCCCCAGGGTGTCGGAGGGTGAAGGAACCATCCAGGCCCCTGGAAGATATGGCCCCCTTTGGCCAAGG
Organism: Pteropus alecto; assembly: GCF_000325575.1. Lineage (NCBI taxonomy): Eukaryota > Metazoa > Chordata > Mammalia > Chiroptera > Pteropodidae > Pteropus > Pteropus alecto. Next base: position 8,177,703 of record NW_006435764.1, read on the forward strand.
GCATTACTTTAGGGGTGGTGGTGGCAGACTCAGTCGCAGAAGGCTTTGCCAGCCAGGCTGACGGTCTTGGACTTGGCAGAGCTGGGGAAGAGTTTTAAGTGATGGCGTGATGTGATGAGGCTGGTGTGTGGGAAAGTTCTCTGGCTGCATCATGACAGATTGCAGCGAGAACAGGGAGCCTGCACAGAAGCCGTTTTGCAGGAGTGAGGGGAAGAGATGCTGGCGGCTGCCGCTGGGGCCGCGGGGGACCCTCCAGACAGACAGCCGGCACATTCTCAGGACCCCCCAGCCTCACCCCAGCCCCAGTGAAGGACTCGTCTTTCCTCACCCTCCTGCCCCATGGAGATTTCTTTGTCACTTTGAGTGGGGTGATGGCAGCTGCCAGCCCTCCTCTTTAGCCCTCCCGTGGCCCGAGGCTTGGGAGCTGCACTCACTGGCTCATGACCCTTGGCTTTCTTCCAGAATGGGGAAGTAGAATGTTCCTTCACTCCATGTCCAGAACTGGACTGCCCCCGTGAGGAGTGGTGGCTGGGCCCTGGACAGTGCTGCTTCACCTGCCGGGAGCCCACGCCCATGACAGGTGAGGGGCCCCAGCCCTGCCTCCCTGGGCTGCACCCAACACAGGCCAGGGTGCCTCCAGGAGGGAGGCTGAGCTGTATCCACTGAGACTGTTGCAATGAGTCTGAGTGTGTAAGTTTGTGTGTGTGTCTGTAAGTGTGTCTGCATGTGAGCAGTTATCTGTGAGTACATATTTGTGTAATTGTGTGTCGGTGTGTGTTTGTGTATTTGCGTATGTGTCTGTGTATATATCTGTGTATGTGTGTCTGTGTGTAATGGTTTCTCCGTGTGTGAATATGTGTTTATGGGTGCATATGTTTGTGTGAGTGTGTTTGAATATGTGTTTATGGGTGCATATGTTTGTGTGAGTGTGTCTGTGTGTACCAGGTCAATGTTTGGAGGGAAAACCAAACATAAATGAGGGAGCTAGACAGGTAGCCGTGGGCCACTCCAGGTTGAGTGTACACCCGGGAGCTGTCTACACAGCGTAAGTGAGCAGAGGGGTCCGCCCTCGGTGCTGTAGGTCTGCTGGGCATTCAGGGCCTTCCTCGGCACTTCGGCCCACTCATCCTTTCTCCCTCACTGTCCCCTGGCCAGGCTGCTCTCTCGATGACAACGGGGTTGAGTTTCCGATTGGACAGATCTGGTCTCCCGGTGATCCTTGTGAGTTATGCATCTGCCAGGTGAATGACAACCTGCGCGCCTTCAGCGGCTCTCCCTGCTGCTCCCGCCCCCGCCCCCGCCCCCTCAGCCCCTCCTCAGCACTCTTGACGGGGATCCTCATGGGCCAGACACCCCTGCCCCTCCAGAAGCTGGGCCACCTGGGGCCCGCCCTCAGCCTTGCTCCCACACCATCGAGTTTCATTTTTACAGAAAGTGTTGGGACCCAGTTTATTCCGCCCTTGGTGGACTTTTCAGGACAGTGGGCCTCGTTTTCAGGACAGCGGGGCTCGGCAGTCTGCCTTACGGATGGCGTGTGGCGCGTTGCCCTTGGATGGGGAGCTGCTGGCATAGGGAAATAGGAGTCCTGATTTTCCCCGACACAGATAACGGGGAACTGGGGCAGCCAGCTGTGCAGGCCTTGCCTTTGAAATTGCCGTGTTTCTTTCCTTAACATGAATCGTGTGACCTCATCGCATCGGAACTGGATAAGGAGAGGGTGCTTAAGGTTGCGTCAGATTGACAGCCGTGCAAACACAGCCACTTACCAAGAAACACCGTTGTTTCAGTTCATTGTTTAAGTCCATGTTGACTTTTCCTTTCTACTTGAAAGGAGTTTTCAGTCCCTGAGAGCTTTATATTTCTCATAATGAGGTCCCTGCACCAGCGGAGTCATGAGTGTCACCTGAAGCCTGGTAGACACGCAGACTCTGAAGGCCGCCCAGACCTCCCGGCTCAGAATCTGCATTTTACTGCCGGCGATGTGTGCGTGCACATTAGCTTAGCGTGTGAGAAGCACAGCCTTCAAGTCCCTTTGACGCGCCATTTGTTTAAAAGCCTTAGACCCTTACAAAAATTGGAAATGATTCATTAGAACTGGAGTTGGGACGAAAAAAGCTGCCTTTTTTCTCCTTTATGACTCATCTAGGACACTCAGGTTATATAAAAAAAAAGCTAACACAAAAGCTTTGTAAACATTCAGATTCTTAGAAAAAAGGGGAGAGTAGATATGGCGCTAATGTCTCCTGAAATAGACATTTCAGGTGGAATAGTTTTCTATAAAAATAGGATTTTTGTTCTACTCCATAGGTTTGGGGTGAGCCAGGGTTCCAGGGAAACCCTGAAAGCAGAATTTGGGTGGGGTGTTGCTGCAGCTTCGGCTGCCACTGGAGAGGAACAGGAAGCTGGGGAGATGGAGCCCCAGCAATCGCCTACCCTCCCCGTGGATACGGGGGCCTTCCGGAAGGCTCACGCCCGCTGCCCGAGTAGCTGGTCCTCTTTGGCCGGGACCTGCCACTGCCCACCGCATCCTGGCGCCTCTTAGGGCAAGCCTCGGCCAGTTGGCAGCATCGCCCTTTTTGGGGGGGCTCTGGGAGAGTGGAGGCGGGGGCTGGTATCGCAGGTAGGATCTTGGTGAAGTTCCTCCTTTCTTAGGCAGATGGCTCAGTGAGCTGCAAGAGGACAGACTGCGTGGACTCCTGCCCTCACCCGATTCGGATCCCTGGACAGTGCTGCCCCGACTGCTCGGCAGGTAATTCCCCACCCCTGATGGGGGGCCGCAGAGCACCTGCCTGCCCCCGTCGCATCCGGGCTCTCCCTGCTGTGGGCCCCTCCGTGAGACGCGTCACACGGGCGTCATCCTGGGTCATCTGCACAACCACCCTGGGGCGTGCCCATTTTAGAGATGAGGAAACTGAGGCTCAGAGACGCAAAGCGCTTTGCCCGCCGCAGGCTCTGGGAGCTGGAAGGAGATATGCAGATGTGTGCAGAGCTTGCAGCCTGGGCGAGGCAGCAAAGGAAGAGGCCATACCCGTGAGACAATTAAAGAACAGTGAGAGAAAGCAGAAGCCAGACTTTATTTTTTTATAGTAATTTTTACCTTTTTCCATCTTACTGCAGCACATTTAGAACGTACGGAAAGAAAAAATAAAAAAGAAATTAAAAAGGGCCCACATTACCACATTTACCCTCATGGTGTTGTCTTTCTAGTCTCTTTAAGTTATATATCTACGTCTATATATAACGTATCTGTAATACATATCTATATGTAACATATAATAGGTACATATTATGTATTTTTTCCTTCTAAAATGTTTTCCTGCTGTCCCTCACCTGCTTTTATACTTACTAGTATATATATAATACATTTCATCAGCGTAGCAGCACAGATTGGGCCTCTGCAGGTTTTGGGAAGCAGAGAGGGGAGAGGTATGGGGGAACATTCTGGAAGGTGGGGTTTGGGGTTCTCCTGAATGGGGAGGAACAGAGAGGATGGCACGGTGCCAGGCACCCAGGCTGTGTCTCTCAGTCCCTCTGTCCCGATCCCACCTGGTGAGGGGTAGAGAAGGACACGCTCTGCCCTGGGTGTGGGGGGCGGGGGAGCAGGCATCCCCAAAGTGAAGACACCCTGACCCCTCTGATGAATCCTGCACAAAATATCAGCCTCCAGTCCAGACACACGTTCTGTCCCTTCTCCAACCCCTGGGGCGACTGCCCGGGGAGGCAGTTGGCCTGACCTTTGCTACCCAGATAAGCCTGGGACCTTCGCCCTGACCAAAGCCTGGTGACTGGCCCCCACCCGTGGCGGGCGCTCACCCCGTGCTCTCTCTGGCAGGCTGCACCTACACAGGCAGAGTCTTCCACAACAACCAGACCTTCCCGTCTTTGCTGGACCCGTGTCTGAGCTGCATCTGCCTGGTACGGCCACCCAGACCTGACCCCTGTCTGCGGAAACTCCCCAGGGACTGCCACCAGCTCCTGAACCCTGGAGGCAAAGTCCAGAGACCTCCAAGAGAAAGGTCACTTCTGGGTCACGGTGACAGTGGGCTCCCTCCAGCCCTGCCCAGGGTGAATCTTTACCCAGGGCCAGAGAACTGTTTTTCACTCTGCCCGGCTAAAGTCCTCTGCTTCTGGTGACCAGGGAGGGTCTTGGCGGCGGGGAGGTGGTCCTCACAGCATGAAGTGTGGCCCAGGGGTTCTCGCTGAGGGTGTAGGTGAGGGATCCCGACCCCAGACTCTGCGCCCCAATCTTTAATGTACTAGCATTGTCCAGCCCTGGTCGTGTGCTTCACCTGCTGGGAGGGAAAACCGAGGCACAGTGAGACAAAGCCATTTGCTGAAGATGCCACAGCTAGTCAATTGAAGTGCCAGGAGCTGAATCCCCCGCTCTGAACCTGTGCTCCGGGAAGCACACTGTACCCCTAAACCGCACTGCCTCTCAGTCTGAAAAAGCATGTTTATGATAGAGTCCTATCAGCTCGTATTTGGAAAATGAAAAAAAAAAAAATCACGATTGCTCGTCTCGCCGAGGATGTTTAAAGCCGGTGGAAGGTCTTTGCTGGCGGTGAGTGCAGACACAGTGGGAGAAGGGCCAGGGTCTACAGAGACATTGAGAAACTCGGGGCGAACGTCTCTGGCCTCTCAGTGGCCCTGTTCATTCACAGCCACGTGTTTCGGGGAGCTTCGGCTTCTGGGTCCTTCCTTCTCCTGGGGTTTTGGTGCTCGCCTTTTTTAGGAAGTTCGCAGATTTGTTCGACAGGTATCCATTGGTAGATGAACTCTGTAGACAAGGCCAGGGCCTTGGCCTTGTGGGGCTTGTGTTCTACCAGGAAGATAGACTCTTACCTGCCCCACCACGGACCTCTCCACCAGCCTTGGTGTGTCTGATGAGGTTCTCAGTGGCTGTGTGACCTGTCCTTCCTGCGTGTTCCGTCGGCTGCCCAGAACGAAGGGCCTTGTGTGTTTTCTGTGTCCTGCAGCTGGGCTCAGTGGCCTGCTCGCCTGTGGACTGCCCCATCACCTGCACCTACCCCTTCCACCCTGACGGGGAGTGCTGCCCGGTGTGCCGAGGTGAGTGTGACCAGCTGCCCCACGTTCGAGGCTCCTGGGTGGGCCTGTGCGCTCATGGGCCCTTGTCTCCTCTGCCCCTGCAGACTGCAACTATGAGGGAAGGAAGGTGATGAATGGCCAGGTGTTCACCTTGGACCATGAGCCTTGTACCCAGTGCACGTGCCAGGTGAGCCGGACCTTGGAACTGGGAGCTGCCAGGCCAGGGGCTGCTTCTTGCGTTTTGTCCCTTTGCAAAACTCGGAGCCCCTTAGCCAACGTGTAAGCCCCTCGTCCTGCTGATTTTCAACTTTAATTACCTGCCAGAATACCTTTGGCTCTGACAGTATCCTCCCTCTTTGTGGTTTCCTTAAGGCTGCCTTGCTGTGTGTGGCTCCGCCTGTTGTTCAGGTGAGGGCCAAGCTCTGCAGCCTGTCTCCGGATCTTTCTGTGGGTCCCACTGCTGGTGCACGAGGCCCTTGGGGGAGCTGCTGTGGGCGGGTGAGGTGCTCTGGGTGTCTTCACGTGTATCCTTCTTCCCTAGCTGGGAGAGGTGAGCTGTGAGAAGGTCCCCTGCCAGCGGGCCTGCTCGGACCCTTCCGTGCGCCCTGGGGACTGCTGCTCCTCCTGCTCAGGTAAGCGGGCCTGGAGTTTCTGTCCCTTTGCTCTTCTTCCCAGAAACACAGAACTCGTAAAGGGCTATGTGACCTTGAGCATGTCACTTCACCTCTCTGCGCTTCAGCGTGAGAAGCCCAGCCTGAGAAACCCAGGCTCAGAGAGGGAACATGGCTCGCTCAAGGTCACACAGCCAGCGCATGGAGCGCAAGCCCGTGCCCCGGCTTACTGACCCTCCTCCATGCTCCTGCCACGCCGTGACATGCCGTACGGCAGCCTCGTTTGTTTACTGTGCCTTTTTCTTCTCCATTTTCTTCTTCCTTAATCTCTTCCTCCGCTTGCTTTCTTTTTCGAGAGATTAGAATTTAGTAACGGAACCAACTTTGCAGAAGGGTAATCGCTTGCACCCTACTGAGCACGCGTTTCGTGTCAGGGAACGTCGTGTGGCTCCTTCAGCCCCTTTTTCGCAGTGTCTCTTTGAGAGCGGCACTGGTGTCATCCCCATTTTCCAGGTGACGAAGCCGAGGCACAGAGAAGTGAAGTCACGTGCTCAAGGTCACTTAGCCAATGGGCGGTAGAACCAGGATTTGAGCCCCACGTCAATGTTTTAGCTCCTACTCTGCCTTGACTCCGACAGATTATTCTCCTCTGTTTGTCTTCCTCCATCTTTAATGTTCGTCCACGTGGATTATTTTGCGGTGTAACCAGGACACAGACAGCCTGCCATAACACATAGTTTCAAAGTATTGATGTGGCCCACAGCTGGACGTTTAAAAAGCTCCCAGATATTCTGGGTTGCTCACCCCCCACCTTTTGGGTTGACATTTAGGTGGTTTCTTTCTTTATTTTTTATTCTCTCCATAATGGACCTACTGTGAAAAGTCTTCGGTCAGACAACTTTTTCTTTAATTCGGTTAGTTGCGTTTGGACTTCGGGGTTAATAGGTGGAGTAATTTGGTCATGGAGCGTCGGAATGGTGTGGTAACTGGTACGTGACCACAGCACATCGCCAGATGGGATCCTGGAGGAAGAGGACACTCATGGGGATGTGGCCCGTGATCTGTATGCCCACCAACTCTACCCTGTATGTTTTGAATTTAATTTTTCCAATTTAACGTGTCCATCGAGTCCCTTACATGTGGCTTTTTTGTGTTTTTTTTTTTAAACTTCGAGGGAGACAGTGAATTCTTCCACTGATTTGTGGCCTGGATTTCCTTGTGTATAAAATATCTTTCAATGCCTTTGGAATTTTGAGGAGGATGTTCTATATTTAGGGCAGCTCTTCAGATCTGTGGATAAAGAGCTGCCGTGAGGACTGGGGGGCTGGAAACATCTCGAGCCCGTGCAGCCATTACATGAAAGGAATTGAGTGCTTTCTAGATTCTTCTTTAGTTTAGCCACCACCAACTAACGCCTCTGCAAGCCAATAGATATTATTCCCCCTGCTCTAGAGACTAATCATTAGCTAAGGCGCCAGGCACCGTATGGAGCATTTTACCTGTATGAGCTCATTTAAATGCTCCCGGGAACATTCGAGAATGGCCATCGTTACTGTTAGCTCCGTTTTGCAGATGAGGAGGCTCAGAGAAGATAAGTGTCTGAATTAAGGTTTTGTTCTAGTTGGTAGTGTAGAACTCAAGGCCAGGTCTCTCTGGACCTTACCCCCAGCTCCTTCCCATTCTGCTCTCCTGCCTCCAGATGGAGAAACTGAGGCCCAAAGTCGTGAGGCAGGGCACCAGCTCCTCTTGTTGGGACACACGGCCTCAGCTTGGTTCTCCACATTGCCTCTACCTAACGAGACCTCCTTGGAAGGAGAAACCACTGTTTATTGAAATAGACTACGAATTAGGGGTTTTTTTTGTTTTTGTTTTTGTTTTTTTGATAATTAAAAACCATAACAACTTTCTTGAGATGTAATTCACCTGCCATGCAATTCGCACACTCCAAGTCTACAATTCGGTGGGTTTGGGTACGTTTGCGCCGTTGTGGGACTGCCCTTTGATGATTTTTAAAGTGCAGTTGGTCCAGCGTTTTAATGCGTTTGACGACATCCGCCTCTTCCCTGATCAGGCTCTTCTCCAACACTCTTCCTTCCTTGACTTCCTCTCCCCCTGTGCGTTCAGCCCTTATGATGTGCGGGATCCAGGCTGAGACTTTAAAAAGAGAGATTTTTCTTTTTTTCGCAATAGACGTTATGTTTTTAGAGCAGTTTTGGATTCAGAGCAGAATCAAGCGGGAGGTACAGAGAGCTGTGGTATGCCCCGCCTCCCCGCACGCCCAGCCTCCCCACAGTCAGCGTCCCGCGGCAGGTGGCACGTTTGTTGTCGTTGGTGAACCTACTCCGAGCCCGGGGTGTCACTCAAAGTCCGTAGTTTACATTCGGGTTTAAGCTGAGACTTCCTGTGCACCCCGTGCGATCCTCATCGTTATGTCCATCTTACAGACAAGGAAATGGAGGCCCGGGGGAGTCGTGTGCCCCACACGACGTCACACGGCCACTGCCTAGCAGGGCCTCCCTCCATTCGTGTTGTTTTGGTCTGCTCTCCCTGGAGGCGAGAGCCAGCTGGTCCTCACCAGGTATACGAGGACCTTCAGAGGACTGAGTTTGGGCATCTGTCTCCAGTGTGGCTTGTCCCGGAGCTGCCTCAGCCATGGGGGAGGGTCACTGTGTTTCTCGTTTCCCCTACCTTTCTCTAGATTCCCTGGACGAAAGACGGGGACACTCTGCTCATGGAGACAGGTACTCGGCGCGGAGCCCCCGCAGAGCCACCGCGGCCCCCGTCAGCTGTAGCTCCTGCCCGGACCCCCCTGCAGCATCACCTCAGAGACCAGCACTCCACACCCTCCAGCTCCTCTTAAGGACCAACATGTCTTATGTGCAGACTTCACCCATGAGCTCCTCAGGGGCCCGGGCCTCACCCTCACCCCCTGTGGGGCCTGGGGCCACACTGCCAGGGGAGCCTGGGACCTCCCAGTCTCCTCGACCCTCACCAGGGCCATCAGTTTCTCTGGGAATCTTCACTCTACCTCCAGCCTCTCCCGGGGCTCCTGGGCCACCCCCTGTTACTCCAGAGCCTTCGTCCTCAGCATCTGGGGCCTACACAGTGTCCAGAGAGCCTTCTCTGCCTGCCGCCATCCTGACTAACACTTCTGCCCTGTCCACGACGGGCCCCATCCCTTCAGAGACCCCCATCACCCTCCTCAGGCCTCGCAGACTCTCCCCCACCACATCCAGACTCTCTGCAGCCCTTGTGGCCACCGCCAGCCCCAGTCCCCAGCAGCCCACGACAGGAACCTCGAGTGAGGAGGAGTCTACTGGGTAAGCAGGCCTCCATGACTCTGGACAGAGGAAGCCGTGCCTGAGAGACACTGGGTAGAGGATGCTGCTGGGGGTCCTGAGCCTGACTGTGTGCGGAGAGGCTCCGGGGGCAACGAGGCGCAGCCCTGCAGGACTCCTGGCTGGACGGAAGACCCCCAGGCCTGGTGTGGCCTTGTTCCCAGGAAGCATGTGGAATGTGCCATGGGAATCGAGCACATGCCTCCTCCTGGGGCAGCATCCTCCCTGGGCAGCGTGGCCTCTGGTCTTTTGAGGAAGGTTGGGCTGCTGAGCTGCCCGCTCTGGAGGAGGAGGGCCAGAGAGGGCCTGGGATTCCACTGGGACCGAGCCACCAGCGGTCACTGTCGTCACTGTCCTCTCAGCTGAGCTTTCCTGATTAAAGGCTGTCTCGGTCTGTCCCAGGCTGTGCTGCTCACTCACTTCTCACTTCGGGAAGTTGGGAGAACTTCAGTCCATGCCCACAGGTGGCAAACTATGCCCCATCTCAGCCCCCAGCTTGGGAGGAACGCCTACCCCAAACTGGGGCTGGGTTGGGGAGGTGTCTCGTGTAAGCACCTGGTGGCCTCGGATGCTGGGAGACTTCTAAAGTGAGAAGGGCAAAAACAGATGGAGAGGGCTTTGCAGGTTGGGTTCCCTGGGTGGGAACGTCTGAGAAGGAGCAGGCAGGCAGTTCCTTGTCACCACACCTATGGGTTGGAGGGAGGGAGAAGTCGGGCTGCCTTCAGTCCCAAGGCCTCAGCCAGCCGGATCTGGGAGCTCTGAGGCTGAGTGACCCTTCATAGTTGTCCTGAGGTAGGGAAAAGGGACAGGGCTTTGTGTCCCCATGTTGACCAGTAATTCTTTATGGGCTGCCCCAGGAAAGTCGTGTGACCTTGGACAAGGCAACTCCCTTCAGCCTAGGCAATTCCTTGTGAGGGCTGATGGCCAAGAGCTGTCAGCCAACAACCTTCCGAGCAGAGGGGGGACTAAATCCGTCAGTGCCCAGGGGAGGTCTGGGCGGAGCAGCTCAGATTCCATGACCTGGGAAAGAAAATTATTAATGGGGGGAAACGGGACGGGAATGGAAGACAGGGAACTTAGCTGTCACCAGGTCGCTCACTTGCTACCACTGAAGACCCACGGGCTGTAGAATACACCGCAGCCCCCACCGCACAGACCCCACCCACGTTTGCCCAGGCTTCCCTGCTCGCTCTCCTCTGACCCGCCGCTCGCCACACGTACCAGGTGAGGATGTCTGCAGTAGTTGCCAGCTGCAAAGGCCATCTGGGGCGTCCAGCCCAGATGTTAGTGTGGTCGTGTCCTAATCTGCAGGGATAGCGAATTTAAGAGCATGGAAACCAAAGACTTAAGAGATGCAGAGGACTCAGAGACCATTTTGTCTAGTTAGACTCAAAGGGTGGTGGTTAAGAGTGAGGTCTGGGGTACGTGAAACCAGGTTTGAGCCCTACTCCGCCGTGACTAGCCGAGGGACCGCCCGTCTCAGTTCCCTCATCTGTGCGATGGGGTCATAATCGTCCTACCTTGTGGAGTTGCGACGGTGGCACGTGATAATGCCTCTCTCAGTCTCTGGTTTGTGACCCGCGCAGCCCTCTGGCTTCCCTGTGTCACCTGGCATCTCTGTTTCAGGATGAAAGCGTGGGGCCCTGGCTGCCTCCACCTTGTAACTTCTCAAACAAGGCAGGGGTGGCTACAAGTCAGCGCTCATTTTCTTATTGCCCTCCCTCTATTCAATAAAGAAAGCAATTCGCGTGTGAACGCGGGTTTCTCCCTGCTCCGTAGAACTCCAGTAAATGATGTTCATGTCGAACTGTTAAAAAATAAATAAAGAGGTGGCGGGGAGAGCTGTAAACATTTTCCCCAAGGTGGTCCAAGTGTGAAAGCCTGCTTCTCTGGACTCTCCATCGCCTCCCTCAGGTTACAGCTGGGACTGCGCAAGCCCAGAGAGGTTAGAGGCTCCCTTAAGGATGCACAGATTGTGAAGGCTGGCCTGGGAGGGGAGCCCTGTTTGGCTCCCAGTATGGGCTTTTCCCCTTCACACGGCACCTGCTGGGCTTCTCCTGCGGGAATTTCAGTCGATGATGGGCTACAGTTGATGGGAAGGCGCTGTGACCACCTTAGCTTCATCTAGGCTTCCCCGAGAGCCGACCCAGGGATGAATACTTGGGTGACAGTCACTGCCCTGGGAGTGATCGCAGGGAGCAGGTGAGGGAGGGGCCCGTGAGATGGAAGGGAAGAAAACTAGCCGAGGTACATTACAGAGTGGTCGTCGCTGTGGGCAGGTGGCACCAGCCCTTCTGTGGACCCTGGGAGACCGTGTGGCACATGCCTCAGAATTGTCCCCTCCCCCGAGGGCCTGAGGATGCTACTCCGCTCCTCCTGTCCCTCTCTTGTTCCCGGCATGTCCAAGGACCAACCCTGCCTCCCTGTCACTCACTCCCGGGCACAAGAAGGCTCTCGGGGCAGAGGTGCAGGAACTGCCCACAGCAGCCCTCCCGCTGGGCAAGGCTCACACCGCCTCACATCATGGTCACACTGCCTCTTCTCAGGGCCCGGGGTGGCAGGCAGTGCCCTTGCGACGTTCTGGGAGCCCCTGTGGGATCTGACCAGGCAGGAATGCTGGGCAAGGCTCACACTGCCTCATGTTGTGGTCACACTGCCTCTTCTCAGGGCCCGGGGTGGCGGGCAGGCAGTGCCCTTGCAACATTCTGGGAGCCCCTGTGGGATCTGACCAGGCAGGAACCTGTTGTGCTCACAATAAGCCTCACCATTCACAGCCCCTGCCCAGGGCTAGCTGGCTGCAGGAGACCCCAATGGGCGCTTAATGCCTTTAATGGGCAGAGTGAGTTAACAGCCTGGGCCCCCATAAGCAGGAAGGTGCTTGTTCTTGGACGAACACACCCCATACCTCCCCTTACCTAGGACTCCACATTAGGGTTCTGAGGAGCAGCAGAGGATGGGGAGAGTGTGCCAGAAGCCTGTTCCCTGTGGTCAGTTTCACTGGACCTGGGCCTTCCCGAAGGGGCCAAGTGGTCAGACTTGGTTCCAAAGACCTGCTTTGGGAAGTTATCAGGCGAATGGGCCCAAAGGCAAACAACAGTAGGTTGTGAATTAGGATACACTTTCAGAGGGTTAAAAGTACCTTTCATTAACTTAGTGTGAATGTATGGTATATCTGCATCCTCAGAAATAAAAATGTATAAAATTGTATTCGGTGAGACATCTCCCCCACCCCACATTTACCCAGTCCCCCCTCTTCTCTTTTCTGTGGTCTCCGGTCTTGGACCTCGTTTCTCAGTTCCTTTGTGTATGTGCAAGCAAATCTTATTTCCTTTGTTTATAACCCAAATACAGCACAGTGTCAGCCCCGTTGTCGCCTTGTTGTTTGCGTTTTTGGTTTTCACGGAACGATCCCTTCTCCAAATCTTTCTGTCCCAGTACCTAGCAAGTGTATTCGCTTTTTCCTTTTTACAGCCGCGTAGCTGCTTCGTGCAGGCACGCACCAAACGCTGTTTAATTATTCCCTGTGGATGGACATTTGCTCTTATAAAAGATGCTACAAAGGAATAACCTTGTACTTACATCATTGTGCACGTGTGTCAATGGATGTTTAAGATAAATTCCCAGAAGTGAAGTTACTGGGCCAGAAGGTATATGTGTTTCTAATTCTGACGGATATTGCCACGTGGGGCTCCTTAGGGGTTGTACCAAGTTGCACCCTCACCAGCAATGTGCAAGAATCTGCATTCGGGGAGGGTTTAGGTTCCATAGATGAGTGGAACAGTGACCCATGAGATGAAAATAACACTTTTGGACGAACATGGATGGAAAGGTGGGGGTCCGGCTGGGTTTAGACCCCCAGGGCCCCTGGGAAATGAGAAAGACGCATGAGACTGGAGAAAAGGAATGTGAGTCCACCTTGCTGAGCAATGTGGGGCGCGTCAGATCAGCTATGTTAGCACGAGGTTTTCCCATCCGAATGATCTGTTTAAGGGGAAGCCTTTTTAGAGTCTGTCTGGATCCAGGAGTCCCAGGGTGAAGGAATGCAAGCGGGGCAAGGAGGGAGGGTCTGAGCTGCAGCTGGTGGGGCTGAGAAGGGGGTAGGGGGAAGGATGTGGCTAGGAGCAGGAGAGGAAGGGGCTGGGAAGACCTGCCTGCGTCCCCAAAGCCTAGCACATAGCCTGGCTCATAGGAGGTGCTCGGGAACTATCAGAAAGACAAACAGCTAAGGAACTAGGACACCGTGAAATTCCTACCCAGAAATCTGAGCGGTCCACCTGTCGGTCCCATGACCAAACATGACAGGGACAGAATGCGGTGGGGGTGGGAACAGATCCATCTGTTGTCTTAAGCATGGCCTCAGTCAAAAAAGATCCACTTTCTCAGCCTATCCTCCTTGTTTTAAAAAGTCATCTCGAATGGATCACTCAGTCAACAAGGATTTATTGAGCATCTACTGTGTGCCGGGCCCTGCTCTTGCCGCTGGACGTTCAACAGTTAAACGGTCACAGCCCTGGCCTGGTCGATCTGAGGCGAGCACTTCCACGAATGCGTGGTGACCGGTTGTGCTCAGTGCCATGAAGGTGAGAAGGGTCGGGCTCTGTGGGAGGATGGTCAGGGAAGGCTTCTCAGGGAAGTGGCGTTTAAGCTGAGGTTTGCAGGACGCTGGACATCAGCAGATCAAGAAAAAGGGAACAGCAACCCAGGCAGAGGGAACAGTGTGTGCAGAGGTCTGGAGGCAGGGAAGAAGTTTGGGTATTCGTGGAGGTAGAAGGCCAGGGTGGCAGGAGCTCAGGGTAAGAGGGATCCAGGCGAGGCAGAGAAGGTAGTACACACTAGACCCTGCAGTGCCTAGAAGCCACACCAAAGGTGTACTGTCTTCATCCAATTGCAACTGCAAGGCGTTAATTAAAGATTTTAAGCAAGGAAAGGATGTGATCAAATTCGGGTTTCAAAAAGATCATTCGGCTGTCTCTTCTTAGAACTCGACATCTTATATTTACATGAGTGATAAATGACAAATTGCAGGATGCCGTGACAATAGAATATCTAAAGCCATCTTGTTCTGGTCACCCCAAAGTCCTTCTCTCTCGGCAGGGAGGCCCAGCTCTAGCCCTCAGGCCAGTGTATCCAGCGGACGGTCTGGAATCCAGCTGTCGGCAGAGGCAAGAGCTATGGGAATTTTTCCAACGTGCGTGTGGAGGAGCACAGGACTATATAGGTTTCCTAGCAAAAGAAGAATGGGGATCCAGCTGAGCCAAGCTGAAATGAAAGAGATCACTTTGCAGCAGGACTTCTCAGAGCCTTTGACTGGGATATGCGCCTCGTGAACCTTGAAGAAGGGCCTGGAATGTAGCATGTTCCATACTTATTTTGAAACTTTGGTTTTCGTTGAACATGTTGCTACCAAACCCACTCTGAGAAATGCTGCTCCATTTCCTGTTTGCATTTCTAGGGCCTATTTGCTCATGAGCGTGCTCGGTTCCTTCTCTCATAACCTTTATTCAGAGAGCAGGAAAACCGCCCTCTTTCCTGATGGAGAAAAGCAGCGATTCAGTGTCTTGAACCCAGAGCGTGGAGGTGTCCTCAGCTGTTAGTCTAGATCAACCAGCTAATCACATAGAGCAGCCTGGTTGATGGCAGGTGTCAGCTTCTGTCACCTCTCCAGCCCGTATCTTATAGACAGTACCGCCCTGCCTGGCCTACTTAAAAATGTCACCATCAGTGGCCACCTGTCTTCTCTTGATCTCTCTTCCTTTCTCATTGTGCTATTGGCTTTGAGAGAAATAAGAAGTCGACTCCCTTAACCAAGAACTTAGGGGTCCTGTTCCATGAGGAGGCAATGTCCTGCCATCTGTGGTCCCCAGGTCTTTTAAATTCAACTTTGTTATTTTTTAAACTGAGGTACGATTGACTCCCCACCCTTTATGTGATGCTCCCAGCAGGACCTGCCCAGGCCCATTTGTTTTCCTGGCTCTCTTGTGAAGCGTGTGCTGTGTTTGGTGCTGTCGCAATAGATGTGGTCATTTCTGTCCCCTTGCCCAGGTGTTCTGACCCCGATGATGTGAGGAGAAATAGCAGTAAAGAGAAGAAACTCCACAAAACAGTTTTTCAGGATGATATGTTTTTATTCTACATCATTGGTATAGCAGAGAATAGGGCTAAGATTCCACCTTCGCAATCCCACAGGAAAAGCAATCAGGAGAATTATGTACGTCTAGAGTGGGCACCGAGCTGGGGCTGGATCATCCTGGGAAGTGACCGGAAAGACTCAGGCTTAGGCCGCAGAAGCCAGGCCGACCTGGTTGTTTGCTCTGTCAAAGACGGTGAAGTACTGGCGGATGAAGACGTCACCCAGGATCCAGAGATCCCCGGAGGAGGTGGGGAGGTCCATGCCCTGGAAACCACTGATGCACACATCGTCGCTCTAGAGAAAAGGACAATCAAACCGGAGATGGGACACAGACTCAGCAGTGGCAGGCGCTGGGGACTAAGCATCAAACGCCATGGTCTACTCTAAGGCTCAAGCAAGGAGGAGCTTCTTGGGTCATGTCCGGGGACGTGGCTCTCTGGCCTAGGGTCTGCCTGTGTAAGCTGTTCACTGCACTATTGTTTTCCAGGGGTTCCTAGACATTATCCGGTGTTTCTGGCAGAGGCACAAAGCCTGACGCCAGCATCGGAGCTAAGGGATGTTGGGAGAACTCAGCTGCTGGGAAGGATTTTGGACGGCCCAACGACACAGCCTTTCTCATTATTCTGATCCCGTTCGGTGGCAAACCAGGGCGGCTGTTAGTTTATTTTCCTTCGCCAGGGTACTGGGCCACAACCTTGGGTGTACATTAGAATTACCTGGGGAGCTTTGAAAAAATCTCATTGCTCGGGCCTCACCCCTACTAATTAATCAGCATCATTGGTGGCTGGGGGCGTGAGCCAGATATCAGTACTTCCTGCCAAATAACATCGACTCGCTGGGCAAAACTAGTTTTGCACCTGGCATTATAATAGAAGATCACGGGTTTTCCTGTGGTTCATTCGACTCAAATTTGTCACTGGCGGAGGCAGTAGGAGCATATTAGCCCTAAGAAAGTTGTGACTCCCATTCACTCGACATTTAATAGCTTCGATATGCTCAGTCTCACCTGGCTCCCCTGACCACCCTCAGAATCAACAGGCTAGTCATTGAGGCCCAGGGCTTGGACTCAGGTGTCCAACTAGAAATCCTCACTTCATGCCACCATCCTTCACCTCACTTTTTCTCTCGGAGGTGGGGGACTGCATCCACATCCTCACGCATGCATTTATTTTTAATGTATTCTTTTTCTCCAGGGGCTATCCAGAGTGGAAGTCAGCCGCAGCTTGTGGAAGTGTACTTCCGCTTGTGCGGGGTGGGAGGACGTGGCCACATTCTATGCAGGCACATCCAGGTGGAAGGCCCAGAGCCCTCTTACCTCCAGGATGTAGGCACTGGAGGGCAGAGGGTACTGGACGCCGTTGATGGTGAAGATGATGTTGGGCAGCTCGCTGGCAGCTGAGCAGCTGACCACCATCTGGAAAAAGTGAGAGTTAGAGAGGCTGCATGCCTCCTGCGTGGCAGAGCCACCAGCTGGGTTAGAGCAGAGCAGTCGGGCCTGGGCTTACATCGCCGTCCGAGTTCTCGCTGGCTCCAATGTACTTCTGGATGCTGCTAATGGCGGTGGTTGGGCCAGCGAGCAGGGAGGTGCCGGTGTCAACAATGGCCTGGCAGGTCGCACTGCAAGCGATGGCCTCTCCGTCCAAGATGACACTGAGGGCAAGATGCAAATAAGGGTCCCCTTAGCTCCCAGGGGATACATCTCCCCAAGGAGGAACCAGGTGACCCCAGAGGGTCCCTCCTTCCCATCCATTGGCCAACACATAAAATTTCAGCTTCTCTCATTCACATATTCGTTTACTCCACAAATATTAACTGAGTGCCTACTCGGCACCAGGCACGGGAGATGCAAAGCCGAGTAAGACAGCCACCCCATTTCCGGCTGCGGGGAGTTCACAGTTTGCTAGAAAGGTAAGTTTTGATTGAGGAAGAGCAGGACGAGCAGGGGGCGAGCCGGGGGAACAGAAACACAGTCCAGGGCGAGGGTGGTGGTGGCGGGGAGCAACCAGGGAAGGGGATGGGAGGTGGGGCGTGGTGGAGACAGAGCCACGGGGGTGAGAGCTGGACCTAACATTTTAGCATGGCTAGGAAAGACATAAGGCTACCAGTGCATCCTGATCTACCCAGGACTGTCCTGGTTTTAGTACTAAAAACTCTTGCGTCCCAGGAAACTGCTCACTCCTCGGCAAACCTGGGTGACTGGTCACTCTAGCGGCTCCTCGAGGGGAAGAACAGCCGGGGGACGAGGCTGCATGGGGAACCAGCAGGCCCCGAAGAGGGAGGTGGGAAGGAAGGACCTGAAGCAAACTTAGCCATTTGGCCCTATCCTTCGGCTAAAAGTGACGTGTTCCCGAGAATGAGAGGAGTGTGTGCCAATTCACAGTCCCCTATATGCTGAGACATGTGGGCAGCCGGGTTCCGGCTCACCCCGGGGATGCTGGTAGATAGTCCTCCTCTGTGACCAGAAGAGAAATGGTTGTCTCATCCTTGCAAAGGGTCTGGGGGTCTCAGCGAGGTGTCTTTCTCAGGGTCTCCCTGTCTTGGCCAACTCTACCTTCTCCTTCTGGGGTGCATTTCTCTGTGCTGGCCGTTCTGGGGGTGGGGGTTAGAAAGCTTAGTTGACTATGAGTCTATGAAAAAATGGGATCTGGGGCTCATGTCAGGACGTTGCCCATCCAAGGTGATCTCACCTGTCCACGGTGATCTGCCAGTAGGTCTCAGAAGACAGAGGCACCCAGTTCAGGCTTCCACTGTAGTAAGAAGAATCGATGCCACCAAATATCACCACACTGCCACTGTCGTCATCGCTGTGGAAAGTGGAGGGAAAAGACAGGAATTCATTCCTTCATTCATTCCTTCATTCCTTCATTCCTTTGTTCATGGAACGGAACCTAAACTGTATGCATTTGAAGAGCTACTTTTTCAGGGTTTTTTTGCGATAGAATTTTGGCCTCTATTTTAAGTAGATTCACTTTAGGTTCTTGCTAGTGCCAGGAGCCGCGCTGAGTGTGTGACAAATAAGGTTTCTTTTCATCCTTACACCAAGGCCAATGCCATGGTCGCTATGATGATTATTATTTCTACTTTACAGAGAGGAAACTGAGGCACAGAGAGGTGAGGTGACTGCCCAAGGTCACACAGCCCGGCAGCGGCAGAGCCAAGGTTAGAACCCATGTCTTTCTGGTTCCAAAGTGTGTGGTTTCCACCACGTACTCTCATTGCTGTGGGGACCATAAGAGAAGTGAATACATAACAGTGCTTGCTCTTAAGGACTTGAGAGCTGGAACTGACATCCCCCAGTTAGTTTTGCCCCCAGGGGACATGTGTCAATGTCTGGAAATGTTTTCGATCGTCATGATTGGGGTGCCACTGGCATCTAGTAAGTAGAGGCCAGGGAGGCTGTGAACCATCCTACAATGCACAGGACAGCCTCGATGACAAGGACTCGCCTGGTCCCAAATGTCCATGGTGCTGAATCGAGAAACCTGATCTAGTTGGGCAGATAAGAGCTCTCCATGAGACATCTAAGTACCTGGAAATCCGGACTATGTTTAAGAGCTGACTTGAATATTAAGCAGCCAGGCATAAAAAGGGTAAAAGGAACTTCCTGTTGTAAATTGCAAGGGTCCTTGTTACTGGAATATTTATGATCTGAATCTCTGCAGATTTGGGTGAGATAGGAAAGCAAATATAGATGATGGTAGGAAATTGATCGCCGAATAATTGGCCACAGATAAAACACTCCCACTCACCTAACTCCACCCCACTCTCACTGTAAACCTCTGACAGTACATGTGACGTAATGAGATTCTAGCAGAACAACTAACAACTGAAGACAAACATCAACGATGACGAACGGCTTCGAAAGAGAAGGATGTGAGTGTCCCGCGAAAGTTGATGACACCCTCAGATATTGTTGCATGAACCTCTACTCAGCTTAAACCAACGCTGGGTTTATTCTTTCTTCACTCTTAGAATTAACTCTTAGTCACGACTGGAACCTAGATTTTAACGAATAAAAGAAACTTGCTTTCGTCATTTAAAACTTTCGCTGTTCAAGATATAAGACCCAATCAAACCTTTTTTTTTTTCCTTTCCATTTTTTGCTGCAGAATTTAGGCCCCTATTTAAAGTGGATTCACTTTAAATGGTGGTCTTTTGGAGACCTATATTGACGGGACTAGTACTGGAGAGCGAACAGCTAATGACATTGGACTCGTGCAGGTCACTGTGACCAAGGCTCATGCTGGTCAAACAGGATGGATGAAGACGGCTTGTCACAGAGGGATTGGTGGTCGTTTTTGCCGAAGATACGCCTTTCAAGCATTGGACACTGACCTTTCAAACCTCTTACTTGCTAAGACCCTCTCTACCCCACCCAGTCCTGGACAGCACCCTGCTGGGCCAGGTGACCTTGACCTTTCTGCCCAACTTACGAGCTCAGATAGACAGAGAAGAGGTCTTGGGAAACGAGCCCCTGGTCCCACAGGTTGTCAAAGACGGGTGTGGCTCCCGAGGCGGAAATGCTGGGGTAGGCCAGACCCAGGATGCCGTCGAAGGGTGCGTAGTACAGGAAGGAGCCGGGTTCTGTCTCGCTCAGGCCGAAGATCTGGTTGGTGTCGGAGATGCCTCCAACCTGGGTGGGGGGACCAAGTCGTTCGCAATCAGCTCGTATGGACTGAGCCCTGTGGGGTGCCAGCCCCGGGCCCAAACTGTCCTGGTTCATTTTGTGTAGGACTCGGCTTCTGGGGAGTCAGGCTGCAAGCGGGGGAGAGGGACTGTCCCCAGGAATGGGTGTTATTCTGCTAGAGGTAATCATTGCAGCTGATCTCCAGGTGGCCACAGTCTGTGACTCGGTGTAAGAATTTGCTACAGAACAGATGGTCACCGTGTGCTTGTGTGTCTGATGGTAGGATGCAAAGCAGACCTCAGGCAGATCAGAGCCTTTGACCGCTGCTAGAAGTGGGGAGCCGGTGGAGCTTTTGTTGGGGGGGGGGGCTCTAGAAGGGGGAGGAGGAAGAGGAGGAGGAGGGGCTAAAAGAGGACTAAACCGTTTTTTTACCTTCACCACTCCTTTCCCCCATGCCACTCAGCTTGGGTGGGGCTGAGGTTGGCCTATGGCTCCAGGTACCATCCTGTTACCCACCACTGCCCACCTAGAAATGTCTGTGATGTCTCTTCCATCTCCCCCTTGCCATCCCCCAGTTAGCTTACTTTTGTGACCACTGAGACCTGTATTGCTTAAATGAACTGGTTCTGGGGGTTAGGGGGTTGCTGGTTCTGGGTGACCCCTAAGGTCTTTGGAAGCTGGCCCCCAGGGCTGGGCAGAATGAGGTGACCAGTCAGCAGGTGCTTACCTGGACGGTGTCGTATCCGAGGATGCCTGTCATGCTGCCGGTGCCATAGGTAATGGAGACCGTCTCGCTGGTGGCCTCGAAGGTGGAGGAATCCTCAGGGTTGAAGACGTTGTGGTTGTCTGTGAGGGCAAAAAGTGACATCATCAACTTCCAAAGCTGAGCAAGAGTCATGGGCTGGAGATGTCTTCCTGGGGTGGGTGTCTGGCTGGGCGGTGGGGCTTTGGGCGAGAAGGATGACCTCTGTCCTGGACTCTGGAGTCTGGGCGTTCCCAGATTTCATTCCTGTCTGGTGGGCCAGTTGGGACCATCTCACAGCCGAACCCACGGTCCCCCCGAGGACACCCGGGCAAACACTGAGTGGACCAGGCCCATGGATGCCCTTGGCAAGAAGTGCCGGCCCACTTCTTTCTGCCATTGGCCTGAGCTCCTTGAGGGCAGGGACCATGCATGAGTCAGCCTTTTCTCCGCAGGGCACCTAAGCCCAGTGCTTGGCACGTAATAGCTGTTCATTGAAAGCCTGTTGAGTGACTTCTTGAGTGGCTCCAGCAGGCTTGAAATTAGACTGGTTTGAAGCCCTTGAGTGTCCTGGGCTCCCAGGTCGGTTGGTGCCGGGGGCCCCGGCAGGGCCGAGCAGGACTGGGCACTCACAGCAGGCAAGACTGGAGCAATAGACCGAGGGCACCCACAGGTTGGAGGAGCCGGTGTCAAAGATGACGGTGAACTCCTGGGCAGGGGTTCCGATGCCAATGGTGCCGAAGTACTCCATCTGTGGGGTGGGGACAGCACAGCTCACGGACGGGGGCCTCCCCACCTCGGCTTCCCCAGGGACCGTGTCTGCGTTGGGTCCCTAGCCCACCTCCTGCCTTACCCTCACTGTTCTCCTTGCCTTTCTCTGCCTGTCCTATGCATCCATCCTTCAAGGCCCAGCCTGGTCTCCCCTCCTCCTTGAAGTCTTCCCTGATTGCTCCCCTGTTTCACGCTAACTCTTCTCTTCTAAGCACCATTCACACCTACTACTAATCTCGGCTGGTCTGTCTGAGTCTCGTTCTCAGAGGACAGGGTGAAAACTTAACGCACCCCTCAGCGGAAAAGCTTAAATTTCCGTTCACTGAATTGTTGCTTAGGAGATAAACAAGTCCCAGAAAGATGGAAACCCCTCGAGACATCTCCTCATAGCTAGGCGCGCACAGCAGGTTTTAAGAGGGGGCATTTAGGAAAGGCGATTTTTATTTTTAGCGCCAGCCCTTTGGCCCTTGCTGGCTTTTCCGGCCCCACTGGTCTTGCTATTCTTGAATGACCACGAGCGCATTGCCACCCCAGGGCCTTTGCGCTTGCTATTTCTCGCGCTTGGAAAATGCGCAAGATCACAAATGCTCT
>NW_006435764.1:8199579-8202127 GCF_000325575.1 Pteropus alecto
AGTCACTCAGAGCTCTGGTCAAACGTCGCCTCTACCAAGAGGCCTTCCCTGATGACTTTATCTAAGTTTGCCCCTCGCTCTTTCTTCTTCTTCCCCTTACTCTAATTATTTAATTTTTCTTTGTGCCACTTGTCGTTCTCCGAAATTCTCTTACGTACCCATTTGTCTCTTACCTGCCTTCTCTAGAATACAAGCTCCAGGAACTTTGCTTATTCACTATCGTTTCCCCAGTTCCTTGCATAGCCCCTGGCACACAGTAGGTGCTTCATCAATATTTAAGTGAATAAATGGGCTAACTTTACCAAGCTCTTACCAGAGGACAGGCCTTGTGCTAAGTGCTCCAAAAGACATAATTGCATTCATTGCTCGTAACAGCCCTCTGATGGTAGATATCGGTGGTTCTGATTTACAGACTAGGAAACTGAGGCTCACTCAGAGAAAGTAAATGATTCGCCCAAGGTTACATGGCTTGGAAGCATTAGAGCCTAGATTTGGACCAGGTCTTGCAGATTTCAAAGGCTGAGCTCTTAGTGACAGGTGACATCGCTTTGTCCCCTTGGCCCTGTGCCATTTGCACAGGGGACACACGGTTTTTACCAAAGGGCGGGGCGTGGCCGTGGCATCCCAAAGAGAAGAGTCAGATGGATCTTCCTGTAACTCCAATCTGATCTTGTCGACCACCCGTTAAGTTGAGTCAGACTCTTATCAGAGACTCTGCCCGGCGCCTCCCGCCGACTCCTCAGGCCTCACAGTGCACGCACCGCCCTTCCTCCCTCCCTTTCTGCTCTCCATGCACGCTGGCTTTCTTTCCTCAAATGTATTCTGCTCCCCACTGTCCCAGGGTCTGGAACGAGCCTTCCTGCTCTCTGGGACTCTCTCCCATTCTCTTGGAACCCTGGCTCTTCCTTCATTGCTCCAGGGAGGTGTCCCCGCCTGCAACCTGCCACACTGGCACCTTCACCATAGCCCTCGCCCACCTGGACTTCTCATGCTTAGTGGGGCTCACGGATTATTGTCTGTCTCTCCCTACTAGACTGAGCTCCATAAGGGCAGGGGCTGTGCGCAGTTTCGTTCACTCTTCCTTCCCCTGGCCCAGCACCATGCCTGACACGTAACGAGGTGCCGTATACGTAACCACTGGATGAATGAATGAACAAATGAAGGAATGAATGAACGAATAAGAGCAGCAGCTCTGACTGAGTTTTCCTGCCTTCCCTCTGTCTCTGAGATCCAGGGAGCAGACCCCTGGAGGCTTAGAGTCCTGGTACATTTTCCAAGACTCCTGGGACCCGCGCTCTCCTCCTGGCCAAGTCCTTGGAGCCACCTCTGCTGCCTGCTCATGCACTCACGTCCAAGTAGTTCTCAAGGGTCTCGGTGTCCGTGAAGGAGGCGGCCTCCTTCAAGTACTTGCTGGCTGGATTAAGTTTGTGTGTCTTCAGGTAGTCTGCCAACAGGCCATGCTCGATCAGGTTCCTCCTCAAGGACTTCTTTTTGACGAGGGGGACCCTGCGGCGAGCAAGTGTTTGCAAACAGACAGTTAGGAGGAGGAAGAGTGATTAGGCAAGGAGTCTGCTCACGGGGTGCTGTGGAAGCCATGAGGAAAAGGAAGGTTGCCCAAGAGAGGGTAGAGGAAGGGGGCCAAGAGGGGAGATGCTCCCATTTTGGGCACAATCATACAAAGGGGTTAAGTGGACGTTCAAAGCCATCCGGCCTAGCGATGGAGCTGGGAACCAAAACCAGGCCGCATTTGAGGGCCTGGGCTCTTAACCGCGTTGGCAGTGCTGGCTCCCCAAAAGGGCAGAGAGAGAGAGGCCCGGGGGGAGATTTGAGATGGTCAAAGAGAGAGAGAGGAGTTGTACGAGGGAAGGAGGAAAACCTAGGAGGGAAGAAAGGCAACGTGACAGGCAGCAAAGGGAAATAGCCCTTTGGAAGCTGTTCTTCGTGCTGCGTGTTCCCCGGACTCACTTGTAGATAAGGCACTCAGACAGAGCCACCAAGC
Organism: Pteropus alecto; assembly: GCF_000325575.1. Classification (NCBI taxonomy): domain Eukaryota; kingdom Metazoa; phylum Chordata; class Mammalia; order Chiroptera; family Pteropodidae; genus Pteropus; species Pteropus alecto. The sequence continues at coordinate 8,201,579 of NW_006435764.1, forward strand.
CGAGCAGCAGCAGCCACTTCATGGTTCTTCCTGGGTCCCAAATCTCCAGAGAAGGAAAGGTAGGTGAAATGGGTACGGAAGCAGGCAGTGGCTGCTCCTTATATATATACAGCCCGAGTGCTTGGGAATCGATCTTATCAGCCCTCCAATGTCACCTATTATTCTAATTCCAAACGGAAAGTTTCCTGATAAGATTGTCCCCGCCCCTGAGCCAAGTTCCAAGAAGTTTCCAGCTGAGTAGAGCTTTCCACTGTAACCACCTTCCATGGTGGGGATGAACCTGCAGAGAGCAAGTCGCCGTGGCGCGGAGGCTTATTTCTTAAATCGTAAAATGCGTTAAAACTCGACGAGATGGATATTTCGACAGAGTTGGTCTAAAGTACACTTAAGAGTGAACAGATGTCAAAGGAGCTCAGGGTACCCTGATTTGTCCCAGTGGGACCAACAGCTGGGGTTCTCAGAGAGCAGCTCCCCACTTAGTGATGGGCCATGTTCCTGTCGCTGTGACCCCAAAGCACTTTCGAAGGTTGGTGGTTTGGGACTTAGGAC
>NW_006435764.1:8202156-8223405 GCF_000325575.1 Pteropus alecto
TGGGTATCTCATTAGCCTACGGGCCTTCTTATACTCCTGTTCCTGGTGGCGATTGGGCTGAGTCCTGGGAAATGCAGGGGGAGAGAAGGGAGTGGAGCAAGTGGGAGAATGCGGCCTCCCTTCAAACAGGCCGGGTGTGTCTTCGGAATCGGGGCCCCTGACTTCCTGAACCCCTTCTCTTCCTACTGCTCCCCTCCCAGCCTCTCCGGTTGCTGGAAGCCTCCACCTCTGAGATCTCACTGGGTGCTGACTCTCCGGGGTGCTCCATGCATCAAACTTGGCTGAGTCAGCTGCAGTGCAGCAAAGCAATTTGGGAAAATTCATACTAGTGTGTGCATGACTTAGAAAGGTTCTCTTGTTAAAAGAAGATGCTACCGGACATGGTTCCATAGTGTAGTGGTTAGCACGTCTGCTTTATACGCAGAAGGTCCTGGGTTCACGCCCCAGCGGAGCCATGGTCCATGGTCTACAAGCCCGATGTCTGATCTCAGAAGCTAAGCACAGTCAGGCCTGGTTAGTACTTGGACGGGAGACCACCTAGGAAGACCAGGTGCTGTAGGCATAAATAATGATTAAAAAAAAAAAAAAGAAGAAGACGCTACCCACACAATGGATTCTCTACTTTATGGGGTTTATTCAGTGGACAAAATGGAGTGAAATTTTTGATTCAGGAATTGCGGGGGAGGGAGGTCACCAGTAGGTAGCGCCCCCTATCTGTGGGTCTTGTTCTGAAATCGTATGCCCTGGACCATACTTGGTTTTTCCAGCATCAGGAGCCATAGATTTTATAAAAGCTCCAAATTCCCCCTAGTACCTCTGGGCGAGCATGGAGGGGTGGGCAGTGCGGATCAAGTTCAGGACCAGCGGTGGTCAGTACGAAGCACATTTGTATTTCGAAACCACCCGTTAAGACATCTTCATGCCCCAAATGTGGGTGCTTGATCCATATTTCCCACTTCCACGTCTTTCGGGGCCTGCTTCCTCTCCTTCCCTCCTCCTCGACCCTGTCTCCTTTGATCTACGCCCTCTCCTCCCAGCTGATCTCAGCACTTACGTGGAGGAGTCCATCCACGGTCCTGGAGATGCCTGCCTCCGTCCTGGGAGCGGCAGATGGAAAGCCCTGGGTGAAGGCTGCCAGCGGGAGGGAGGGCACGGGGCACGTGCTGGGGGTGGATTTTCAAAGGTAGCTGGTGTTTTACGCTGGCGGTGGCACATACGTACTCATCATCACACTTTGCGTGTGCATTACGCGTGTATGAAACTGTTCATAATAAAATTTTTCATTTTTTAAAAGAGGGACAGGAGGACCGAGTCTTTTATGCACACTTTTCAACCTGGACACGAAGGGAAGTGTGGTTGGCTCGTATAGCAGGATGAGCTCTCAAAACTGAAGTGTGGGGAAGGAACCGTGAGAGCATCGCGTGCGTCGTGGCCGTCCTTCGTCTTCCTCAGGGAGTGATAGGACGCGTGGAAGTGTTCGACGCCGTGTCCCAATGAATCCCGTGTAATGCCAGCCACACGGGTCGCTTACACAGAGTGACGCCATTCATGGGTTTCTCTTCCTTGGTAGTGACAGGAGACAGGGGAGCCCAGGTGCATCGACCTTACACTCTTAGCTCAGTGTGGAGAGTAACGTTATCCTCCGCATCTTACGGACGAGGAAACTGAGGCACAGAGACGTCGTGCCGCTTGCCTGAGGTGACACAGGCGGAAGTGGCTGAGCAGGGGCAGCGGACCAGGTCTCCGGGGTTCCCGTGCCTGCTCCCTTACTCCGCTGTCTGGGTTTACTGGAGGCCGTGGAAGAATCTTAGGAGGCATCCTGACTCCCGGGTCTGGATTCGAATCCTTGCCCTGCCCCTGAATCTCTGTAGCACCTGGGGCTAGTGATCCAGTCTCTCCGAGACTCGGTTTCCTCACCCGTGTAATGGATCTAACGACACTACCAATTTCTTGGGACCGTGCGAGCGTTCGATATTGAGTGCAAAGCGGCTGCACACTTAGAGCAGCCCCAATGAAGATACTTGTTCACACCCAGGGTTGAGGAAGACTCTGAGCGGAACTTCCCTGCGGTCAGGTGGGGACGAATGCCAGCTGGTACGGCCAGCTTTGGAAAACAGGTTGGCAGTCTCTCGTAAAGTCAACATGCACTTACCGTTTGATCCAGCAATCCCCGTCCTGGGTATTTACTCAAAAGAGATGAAAAACATATGTCCCCACAAAGACCTGTGTGCAATGTTTACAACAGATTTTTTCATACTTGCCCCAAACTGGAAACAATTCTAACGTCCTTCAGCTGGCCCCTGGATGAACAGTGGAGGGACGCTCAGCAGCGAACAGATAAATGACTGGGTGAATCTCCCCAGCCTTACGTTGAGGGAAAGAATCCAAGGCTACGTTTGTAGGATTCTATTTATAAGACATTCTGGAAGAGGCAAAATAATGGGGACAGAAAACAGCTCAGGGGCTGGGGGAGGGGATGAGAGACATTGTGGGGGGTTGATGGAAATAGTCGATCTCTAGATTGGACACCTGACAAGGTAAATTTCATTTTATGGCAATAGACCCGAAGCACCTGACTTTACTACAGGTGACGCACTCCGCCTCTGACAGCTCCGTGGTGGGCGTGAAGGGAAAATTGGGTATTAGGTTCTGCCTGGGGAGGCATCTTAGAGGGGACACGTTGGATTCATTTCAAATAAGCTGTCGCAATACCACGAAAGGAAAAGAACAACCCGCTCCTCACCCCTGCTTCCATCTGGGTCCTTCGGGACCATGAGTAAATCTGCCCATGGTCTGCTTTCCTCTGCCACTTCAAAGAGCGAGAGTGACAAGCTGGCAGGCTGCGGTGAAGCTCCGAGAAGCCGAATGAGGACTTTGAACATTTCTCAGCTTCCCCGGGTGCTGGGCCCTCCGGATAGGCTTTTTCATGTCATCCTGGGTCGGTGGGGGACGGAGGGGGGTGGACAAGGAGTTGGCCAGAGTCTATCTAGATGGGGTCCAGGCTCCCTGTGCATCCTGGAGCTGGCTTGCAAGGCTTGGAGTCCAAGGATGGGTATCGCTTTTGGGGGCACAGCTTGTCTGTGGGACCCATGTGTGGGTTTTAGACAGAGGAGAAATCTGTTTGGTAAGCAGCAAGAAGACTCCTTATGCGGTAATCTGCAGACTCCAATCTCACATTCATTTTCATCACGCACCTGCTTCGTGCTAGGTAGGCACGTTCTAGTTGTTGGGGGCACATGCATGAGCAGGACGGAAATAGGTCATGCCTCAAGGGAGTTTGTGGTTGGCTCGAGAGAGGGCAGAAGGAGAGGCCTCTTTCCTTTTCACTCAGATGGGTCTTGGGATCACAACAATGGGAAGCTCTTAGATCAGTGAAGATAATTAAGTCTCCCTGCATTAGAGATTCTAACCGCCTGAGGGAAGCTGACATGCTCCGTGGCACCAATTCTGGGCTTATGGCCGACTCTACGATGGCCAGCGATTATCCTTGCCTCCTGATATTCATGCCCCTTGTAATCCCCTCCCTCTGAGCACGTGCAGGGCCTGCGACTTGCTGCTAACCAGTAGCACACGGCAAAGCGATAAGATGTCACTCATACGTTTACATTATATGGGGTGGTCACTTCCGCCTTGCTAGCTGATGCTTTGCATAGACTCTCATTTGCTGGCTCTGATGAAGCACCTGCCCCGTGGAGGGACGTACGTGGCAAGGAGCAGGGGGTAGCCTCCAGCCAGCAGCTGACAAGGATATGAAACTCCCAGCGTGACGATCCACAAGGAGCGGAATCCCGCCAACAACCAGGTGGGCTTGGAAGTGGACCCTTCTCCAGCGGAGCCTCGGATGAGACCACACTCCTGGCTGACACCTTGACTGTGGCCTTGTGCGAGGTCCTGAAGCACGGGACCCAGCCAAACCGAGCCTGGGGTCCTGACCCACAGAAATGATGAGGTGATACATGTGAGTTGTATTAAGTTGCTAAATTTGCGTTAATCTGGTCACCAGCAACAGAAAACTAATACAGGGCTAGAAACCTTCTAGAAAACCCTACAAAGATCTGCCTGGCTGCCTCCATTTGGGGGCCTATTCATTACCCAGCGATTGGAGAAGTAAGGAGTCGAAATCGTTGGTTCTCTTATTTGCAAACCTCCATCGATACAATAAGTCTTGCATTTCCGTGGCTCTTCATGCTTTTCTGAGTGCTTTGAGATATATGAGCTTTTAAAAAATTATTATTATTATTCCTGCATTATCCCTATAGACACAGTTCAGAAGGTTTAAGTGATGAGCCCAGGTTCACATAACTAAGTAGTGACAAGGGCAGGGCCAGCACCTGGGTCACAGAAGGCTCTGGTCTTGGGAGACTCTCGTTCTGGATCAGGCTCTGTGCCCAGACATATCCACCCGGTTTCTGTTCATTAGTTAGAGAGTAAGGTGGACATTCTATGCTGGCCATAGCCTCCATCCCAGGGACACTCAGTGAAACCATTCTACCCAGTCCTCAGGGGACCTCTTGGCAGAGAAAGTGTAACCCTAGGACTGTGTGTTCTCTGGGAGGGCTGACTGCCAGCCAGCGCCGGTGTGTGGCTGCCAGCAGCGGGGCCAAGTAATCTGACTGTACCAGACCCGCCTTGCAGGAAGATTAGACAACAGCGTTTACTTTGCCATCAGCCCCGCCTGGCACTTGGCTTTGAGGGGCACTGGGGCCTGAATAGCTGGGACCTGCCAAGGGCGCAGGTGTTTGGAAGCGGTCTGTGAACATATCACATCAAACAGTGGAACGAAATCTAAAGAACCCAATCACAGCAAGACCGAGATAAAGCACTTAGGTGTGACAAGAGTTATCGAGCCGTCTGATAGGCCAGGGGACGGCTGGTCCCCTCAGGTCGGCTGGTCCCTAAGAACTTTTCGTCAAAGTCTCCCCCCAGGTGCGTGGTCTTCCAACAACACAGAGAACACATTTACACTCCCCAGCCCCAGACCCACAGAGTTTCTCCAGAGACGGACATAGGTTTTTAAAATTAAATTTATTATGACACTTTTTTGGCCCAAGTAGACACATAATGCATGTTCATTGTAGATCATTTACAGATAAATAAAAATTTTAAAACGACTCCACTGCTCAGAATTAGCCCCTATTAATGTTGTGAATGAATATTTTTATTTACTTACAGGAATGGGACCATGCAGTACAGTATATACTGTTTTGCAAAGCGCTTTCCAAGGATAATTAAAACTTTTCTTGAAATATAATAGGCACACAGAAAGATGCATGTCATAGGGAATAGCGTGATGAATTTTCATAAACTGAACATCTCCAGGTAAGCACTGTCAGAGCAAGAAGCAACATTACAAGTACCCCAAGCTCCAAAAGCTCCCTCAGGCTCCCTTCCGGTTACAACGCCCCCCTTCCAAACTTCAAACTGCAAAGATTAATTTGACCTGTACTTTAGATAAATGGCACCATATAACAAGCACACTTCCACGCCTAGCTTCTTCACTCAAAATTTACGTCTGTGGGATTTATCCCAGTATCGTGTGTAGTTGCACATTGGTTATTTTCATTACCGTATATCATTCCGTTGTGTAAGTAGACATTTTATGGATCTTTTCTTTGGTCGATGGGCGTTTGGGTAGCTTCCAGCGTGGAGTTTGTAGGGACAGTGCTGCTGTGAACACTAGTCCGTGCCCCTTGGTGAACATAGGTACGCATCTCTGCCGAGTGCAGACCCAGGAGTGGAATTGCTGGATCGTAGTGTAGGCATAAGTGTGGCGTTAATTAGAAACTAAGTTTTCTGGATCGGCCATACTGTTTCGTCCTTCCCCACACAGCATATGAGAGAGAGTTCCAGTTGCTCTGCATCCTCGTCACACTTGGTACGTCGGTCATTTTGATTTTAGCCAGTCTAGAGGACGTAAGGAGGTAGTCTCTTGTAGTTTTAATTTGCATTTCCTGAAGAATGAGAACATCGAGCACTTTTCACAGGCGTGTTGGCCGTTTGTGTCTTTTTTTAAGAAGCGCTTGCTCAACTCTTTTGCTCATCGAAAAAAAATTAGGTTTTTGTCTTTTACTACAATTTGTAGGCGTTCACATCAGCAATTTAAATCTTCTAGGAGCAAAATATCTTTGCGTAAAACCTTACGTGCATGCGATGCCATCACAGGAAAGCACGGTTGAGTTGCCCAGGCAGCCAAGGATGAAGACCCCTGGGAAGCGGAGAAACACCTTTCGAAAACCCCTTGAAATAGATGCTCTTCAAACCCTTCCTTCCTGCGTGTCTTTCTCCTTTGCAGTTTTGAAACATAGAGGTGGGAGCCCTCCTCCTCCTCTCCCCAAGAACATTTCTCCCCATGCAGCTGTTTCCACCCAAATCAATGATGGTAACTGGCTGCAGGCGTCCGGCACGTGCCTGTGGCATGCGGAGTATTCACGTGGTCCCTCCCTGTGAGATAGGTACAGGACCGTATGGCTCCATTGTACAGATCCAGAGCTGGTAAACTGAGGCTCGAAGAGCTTCATCAGTGTGCCCAGAGTGCAGAGCAGCGAGAGGCAGAGCTGGTGTCCTTGACGCCTATGTTCTACCCTCTGCTCAGAGGGTTGCGGTGCTGGCCATGCCTGTCCCACGGGGCCCAAGAGAGTCTTGGGAGAAATGAGGATGAAAGTTCTCTTGAATGGAGATGTGTGTGAGGCCCCCAGGGGCTGGCATGCTTTATTTATTTCTTGGCCTGGGCAGTTACTTGTGTGTTTTATGATAATGTGTTAAATTGTATATTTATGCTTTAAGCATATTTTTACATATTTGTTATGCTTCGCAGTCGGAAAAATAGAAGAGTTGATAGTCCCTTTGTTCTGGCTCTGGCTTCTGCTTATTCCCTAAGGAAAATGAATTTCTAATTGGTCCTGGCTTCCAGACCTCTGAGGACTGGCCAGTGGCACATGGGTGAGATGACACTTGTCCCAGCACAGTCCATCTCCTTGGGGCAGGTGGAACGAAGCCCCTTCCACCCAGACAGGTCACCAAGACAGGAAAGCGTAGAGGCCCGTGAGCGTGATAATGGCTAAGATGTATAAAGGCAAGTGCGTTATGTGAATTAAGCCTCATTTCAACAATCTTGTGAGGTACACACTCCTCTTATTCATGTTTTACTGATGGGAGGCAGAGAGGTTCATAACTCATTCACGATTCCACAGCTGGCCGGGGGCAGAGCCGGGGTTCAAAGCCAGGCTGTCTGGATCCACACTCGTAAGTATTTACTACCTCTTAGAATGTGGCGAAAGCTCAGGGCCCCCTCCCCAGGAAGATGCACGCAGACACACTCCCAATTTCAGAGCGCCCAAAACCCATCCCTGGGGGCCAGCCAGGGGAAGAAGTTCTGCTCCAGCGATGAAGTTGTTGACCATGGATAAGGCAACCTATGGGGAGCGAGCTCTGCTCTGTGGGAGGTATGTAAGCAGAAGCTGAGACTCCATCTGGCAGCAGGTGCAGACTAGACGTTCCGTACAGATTAAGTGAGTGAATGAATGAGTTGCTCCCCGGGACAGCTGGAGTCCACTCACCTTCAGGGGCCAGGAGCATGGGGGGAAGTAAGAACCATCCTGGCCCTGACATCCCCAGCTTTGTGGGTCCTTGAGCAGGGACAGCACTGGGTGCTGTGGTCCGAGCTCTCGAGGACGGTCAGGGATCAGGAAGGTGCTCATGGGGAGTCTCCGGAACGGGGAGGCAGGGCCCAGAGCCTCAACCCCAGCCTCCCAGGACCAGGCTGGACAACTGTCAGAAAGGCTTCTGACACTGCTTTGAATAGAGGCAAGAGACAGGCTTGAGAGAGGGAGAAATTCGGAATGGGGCAGAGCAGGGGTTAACTGGAAGCAGACCAGGAGACGTTTGGAACCTGGGAGTGGGCTGGCAGAGGCCAGAGATACTAACCAGGTACGGAAACAAACACAGGAACTGGAGTCTGACCCCCAAATTGACCTGCAGTCCCGGGCAGGGACAAAGGGGTTCTCAGGAGGCCCCCTCTGCCCCTCAGAGCCCCCAACTCCTCCGTGTGGCGGCTCCCCTGAGATGAACTGCAGCATGAACCTGCTGGAGCTGGTGGCCTGGGGTGAATCCCTTCTGTGGACCAGTGAAGGCCAGATACCTCTGATAATGCGTCCCGTGGCACGGAGCCCCAGCTCCTTTGTCCTGTGTATCTCTAATGCCACTTCACTCCCTGGTACTCTGCCTTTTCTGATCCGATCTGATGGTGACCTGAGTCCTGGCTTGCCCTGTGACTTTATCATGTTTAGTTACAGCGGAGGGAGCGGGGGTGTGGCCGGAGGGTATTTAAAACCCTTGCCCTGGGGCCTCCCGCTCCAGATGGGCAAAGCCATTCTCAGAGCAGCTGGGCACCCAGCCTTCCCTGCCCAAAGGAGCTGGAGCAGTGGCAGCTTCGGAGCCTTCATGCCTTGGCCTGGGGTGGGGGGAAGTGAGGTCACAAATCGAAGCAGAAGACTTTGCTGCCTTCTTATGCCCTACTTCCTGCCTTGTGTGACCCACCTTTGCTGGGCTGCTAAGTCCCCCGACTAGAGCAGGATACAGGAAGAGACCAAGTGCTATGGGTCATTTAGAAAAAAGAGCTCACTTCCAAAGGACATCAGGGAGGCCGTCACAGAGGAGGAGGCATTTCGAGCTGTCTTAGTAATATTTAAATTGAGTGTTGACATCAGCCTAGGAGTGTATTCCCCGTTCCCAGGAAGAATCACATTTAGGACCTGGCACAGGGTAGATGATGAGGGGCTGGTCGAGCAGTAAGCACCCCGCTGACCCTCGTGAGTGAATTTTTGATGCTAGGATAGGTAGAAGAGGCTTCTGAGTCCGGCCGGAGGCTCTGAAATCACACTGCTGATGCTCAGATGGCACCAGCCCCGCTCCTTGTCCTCAGCAGAAGGTGTGCCCGGGTTACCGGGAGTGGAGGCCCCGGGCTACCGCTTCTGCCCCAGTCCGCGGCCCCCATGCTGGCTCAGGTAAGGCTGTAGGTACACTCTGCTAGTGAATCATACACGGGGGTGGAGTAGGGAGGGACGTGTCCTGGTTCCCAATTTTCACTGAGGCTGAAGCTGCTCGGCTTCCTGTCCTCTGGCTCCCCAGGGCCATCTGAATTCTCCCAGCCCAGCCAGCCATGCCCTCCCTCACCTCCGGGCCTCGGCACATGCTGCTCCCTTTAAACAAGCTTTTCTCTCCTCACCGGGTATATCCTTGCAGAGTCCTTGCAAGAAACAAGCTCAGAGGTTTGATCGAAGAGACTCAATGGCGGGGCGGGCAGGGGTAAAGGACCTGTCCAGGCACAGGCGCCAGCAGCGGTGGGAAGTGGCCGGGGCTGGGAGAGGAAGCAGAGCTCCCTGAACCTGGCAGGAGCCAGGTGGAAGGCAAAGGGAGGCAGGGGCTGGGAGCAAGATGAGCACTGAGCAAGTAAGTGTCCAGGGCCTCCCGCCTTCAGATCCTCCCCACCTCTGATGTCTGCTAGGGTTTCGTAGGTTACCCAACTTGCAGACCGAGGCCTGTAGTCAGCCTCCTGGGCTCCAAGCAAGCAGGTCCGGAGGACTCTGGAGGGCCGGGGAAGAAGTGCCTTGTAGGGTCTATCTATCTTCAGGTCTCAGCACCACCTCTTCCTCTGTGGTCCAAGCACCTGGAGCCTGACCACCCACGGTGGACGGGGCGCCCAGGGGAGGGGAACAGTCCAGCGCTTACTCCGGCCTGGCCCAGGGCACGGAGAACGGGGTTCGTAAAAACAGCAAGAAGAACTGATAAACAAGAGTCAGGCCTGAGTTCAGCTCCTGCCTCCCTGTCAGCGACCTTGAGTGACCTTTCTATGAGCCACAACGCCCTCATGTATAAAACTGGGCATTAATACCTAACCTGTTGGGGCATCGATGGAATACAGTAGGTCCATAGTAGGCAACCTGTAGGGCCCTTCTCTCCTCACTTTCATTGTGGGAAGAAAAGAAGGGTGACCTTGCTTTTTGTCAAAGCCCCGTAGCAACATTAGGAGACACGAAGTCACTCGCAAAGTCTCCTTCGTAGTGTGTTTTCCGTCTTGAATATTCCTTTCGGTTTTTTGCTAGCATGAACCATTAAAAAATTTAAAAACCTTTTATTTTGACAATATTTCAAATCTACAGAAAAATGGCAATAGGGCAATAAGCTCCCATATAACTTCACTCAGCTTCACCGTATTTAATGTCATTTTACCGTATTTACTGTCTCGGCGCTCACGCACGCACGTACATGCACACGTGTATTATTTTGGTGGAATAATTTGGGTCAGTTGCAGACATCGTGACCCTCCACTCCTAAATTTGTAGGTGTGTCTCCAAAGAAAAAGGACCTTCGTGTACATAACCACAATATAACAATCATATTTGGGAAATTTAAGATTGATACAATACTATTCTCTAATACCAGCAAATATTCAAATTTCACCACTTATCCTAAGACTGTCCCTTTTACTGATTTTTTTTTTTTTTTTTTTGGCTCTAGGATTCCATCCAGGTTCATGGATTATTATTGGTCACCGGCTTTCTTCACTTCCCTTCAGTCTGACACAGCTCCTAAGCCCGTCTTTGTTTTTGGAAGAGGACCGGCCAGTTTTTCAGACTGTCCCTCGATCTGGGTTTGTTAGATGTTTTCTTATGTTCAGCTTCAGATAATGCGTTATTTAGCAGGACTATCTTAGGAGCGATGCTGCGTCCTCGGTGCATTGTTTCGAGAGGTACGTGGCGTTGATTTGTCCCATTATTGGTGATGTTAACTCTGATTAGTTACTTGGTTGAAGTGTTTGCTGCCAAGATTCTCCATCGCCGTCCTTGTGTTGGATTATTAAGGTATTCCGCAGGGAGATACTTTGAGGCTATAAATAACCTGTTCCCCACCAAATCTTCACCCAGATTTTAAGCATCCTTTGAGGATTCATGCCTGAATTAATTATTAAAATGATGGCTGCAGAGAGGTAACTTCCCAACTCTATCAATTCTTTTATGTGTTTTTTACTTGGCATCGTTTGGTGAAGAGGAGCTTTTTTTTTCATCCTATGTATTTATCTATGTTTACTGGTCATCATAGTCTCCTAGATTCTTGTTTTATTCAATGAGTTATAATCCATCATTATCATAATTTATTTTCATGCTTAAATTGTCCTGGACTAAGCCTACGGGAGCCCCTTCAAGCTGACTCCCGCATTCTTTTGACAGGTCCCAACATTATTTGTGTTTATGGGCTGAATTATGTCCCTCCCCCCACTCCATTATATGTTGATGCCCTAACCTGAATGTGACTGAATGTGGAGGTAGAGTTTTTAAAGAGATGATTGAGATGAAATGCGATCACCTGGGTGGGCCCTAATCCAATCGGACTGGTGTCCTTATGAGAGGAGATTAGGACACAGACACACACGCAGAGGGGTGACCATGTGAGGACACCAGGTGAAGGCCATCCGCAAGCCGAGGAGAGAGGCCTCAGAAGAAACGCTCTGCAGACACCTTGATCTTGGACTTCCAGCGGCCAGAACTGTGAGAAAATAAATTTCTGTTGTTGAAGCCACCCCATCCGTGGTATTCGTTATGGTGGCCTGGGCAGACCGAAACAGCTGGCAATGTCCACGCCTCTTGCTGTGGCAGAATCCTCGTCCGTCCGTGTGAACCAATGACGTGGTGTTTTCTTAACACTGATTTCGCATAACGTTCATCCCCCGATATTATTCATTGAGCATTTATTATGTTTCAGGCCCTAATTTAAGAACTGGGGATCCATCAAAGAACAAGACAGACCCCAATGCTGCCCAAATGAGTGTCTACTCCAGGGCGAGAGACAGATAATCACAAGATGAATAAATAAATTTGACAGCATGTGAAATGGTGATGATGGAGGAAAGTGGAAGCAGGAGGGGACAGAGTGTCCGCGAGGGTTGACATTTTAGTGGGGCCAGAGCGGAGGTCATTAGAGCATAGACCCGAGAAGGTAAGGGAGGGAGGGAGTGCGTGTACTCGTGGCCCCCGATTCGGGCTGCACTTTTCTTTACGTGGTGCTGAATGAACTCAAAAAGGGTCTGGAGTCTTGACCGGAAATAAATGATAGACATGTAGTCAAAGATCTTAGAGTTTGCAAACTGGGAACATAGCTAGGCACAAACCCAGAGCTGTTCCAAAGAAGAAAGAAAAGTTACAAGTTCTCATAGTAAAAAGTGCATTATTGAGAACCATCGGCTGTGCATTCTTAGCTCTAGGATTGATCCAGGATAGTTATCAGTCAGATGTCAGGCACGCAGGATGACAGAGGCCAGATGGTTCACAAAATGGGTGCCAGGAGGTCTGGTTACATCCAGTGATGATGTCAGGTGGTCTGGATACGTGAAGCCTTCAGGGGATAATCAGGGGATTATCTGGAGGTCTGCTGTGTGTCCAGATGTGTATCTGGGCATTGACGTAGGACGGGAGATTAAAAAAAATACGTTCCTAGGCTGGTTAGAATAAGAATGGAATCTTTCCTTATCCCTTCATGTTAATAATTTTAGCAGCTTGGTTAAAGATACTCCGTTTTATATATTCCCTATCCTTACTCTGTGCCCAATGGACATAGCCCACATACAGCGCTTTAAGAGCTAGGAGCAGATTCCTTCCTGGTGATAATTCCCCTGCTGTTAGAAACTAAGGCAGTTTCCAACTTTTACTATAGATTCCCTGGGGAAATATTTATAGCTAATATAATAATTTATAGCTAAATCTCTTTCCATATAGATATATAAATATGTCTGTCAAAGTGAGATTAGCATGTCTAAAGGTGAGAAAGTTGATGTGTCCACCGTTTCATGTTGTCAACTAACCCTTCAAGTACGTGGAACAAACGAGCCAGGTCCACCAGGCTAAGACCTTGTAGCGTGTGCACGTAATACCCACCTTGGCCACTAGGTGTCAGCCCATCGCTGTCTCTTCCTGCTTGGCTTTTTCTGGGCATCGATTTGCTTTCAAAGACAACCTCAGTCAAAGATACCGTCCTCTTTATAGAATAATGCTTAGCTCTCTCCTGATCTTAAAAGTGATCACTGAACAAACTAAGAAAAGCGTAAAGCGAGAGGGAAATTTCCCATAGTGCTGCCTCCGGGGAATAACCCCTGTTATGTACGTTTGGTCTCTTTCTGTTCTATTCATGAAGTTGTAATAGCTTGTGTTACTCCGTGACAGGCACCGTCTCAGAGGTTTTCTGCAGATCTGTGCATTTAATCCTCACTATAGACTGAGAAGGTAAGGACTATTCTTTCCTGTTATTATTTTAGTTACATATTTGTACAGCCTGTTTGAGATACATTTCACATATCATAAATTCTACCTACCATTTAAGGTGTATTGTTTAGTGTTTCTTAGTATATTAATGGAGTTGTATAGCCATCCATGATTTAATTTGAGGACATTTCAATACCCCAAAAGAAATGCCAAACACATTAGCAGTCAACTCTCATTCCCACTCCTGCCCTTTTCCCCAACTAGAAGAGACTATTTATTGTTATTAATTATTTTTTTATTGTAATAGGAACATACGACATGAGATCTTAACAAAATTTTAAGTGAACAATACAGTATCACTAATTATAGGCACAATATTGTGGAACTGATCTCTAGAACTTATTCACCTTGTATAGCTGAAACTTCATACCTGTTACATAGCAATTCTCCACTCCCCCTGCCCCCTCTGGCCCCTGACAACCATCATTCCGATCTCTGCTTCTATGAGTTTCATTACTTTTGCTACCTCAGACACATGGAATCATACGGTATTCGAATTTTTGTGACTGACTTATTTCACTTAGATTAGTCCTCAAGTTTCATCCATGTTGTGGCAAATGGCAGGATTTTCTTCTTTCCTATGATAAAATAATATTCTATTTCATGGATAGACCACACTTTCTTTATCCATTCCTCTGTCGATGGACATTTGGATTGTTTCCGCATCGTGGCTGTTGTGAATAATGCTGTAATGAACATGACAGTACCGATATCTCTTCGAGATCCTGATTTTAGTTCTTTCGAATAAATAACCAGAAGTGAAATAGCTGTGTCATGTGATAATTCTATTTTTTAACTTTTGAGGCACCTCCGTACTGTTTTCCACAGCGGCTGCACCATTTTACATTCCCACCAACAGGGCGCAGGGTTTCACGTTCTCGTCAATGCTTGTTATCTTTGGGTTTTATGATAGTGGCCATCCTAATGGGTGTGAGGTGATCGCTCATTGTCAATTTTGCTTTGCATTTCTCTGAGGATTAATGAGGGAGGAACTATTTTTATCCTAGATTTACAGAATAGAAAACTGATGTCCAGAGATAAACCTATCCAAGGTCGTGTGCCTGGTAATGTGTGTCAGAGCTGGGATTTGAACCCAGACAGAAAAGCTCCAGAGTGTGCGAGCCTGGCCAGTCTGCCGCCCCGCCTTCCATATGCTTAGTAAACCTCTGATCATGCTGTTTTGTACTCTATTCTTTTCTCCCAACGTCATATTAGAATGATTTCTTTCTTATAACATGAAATATTCTCCTAAAACAGAATTGTAAGGTGGCTGCATGGTGGTCTAGCTATGCTGTGGATACCGTATGCTTGACTGGCATTGAGATGTCCCTGGTGTTCCCTTTTGTAAGATACTCTGAGGGTTACACCTGTGCTCATGTGTTCTCAGGCGTTTCTGATCATTGCCTCAGCATAAAGCATAGAAGCGAAATTGCTGGGACAAGGGCCATGCATATGCAAGGATGTCATCTCAAAAAAGATTGTACCAATTTGCACTCTTACAGGAAGTGTTCAAGAGCTATCACATTCTTTTTTCTCCACATTCTCGCTCACCAAAGGCTATAAATAAATCTCTTGGTCCGCAATTACTAAAGGGTAGAAGTGGAGGGAGGGGGAGATTTTTCCTTTGATGATTAAAATTTATTCTCATGTTCATGGTACAGGCTACAAATATAGAGCGTCAGGAACAGTTTGGCTCATTGATAGACACAGCTTCAGCCCTGCACACAGTCTTACTGAGGGGAATAAAGCCTGACCTTTGACGGTTGGTATAACGGCAGTCGGCCACACTGCCACCACGGGTGTCGCCTGGCACGGATGCAGCGCTGAGCTCTAGCGGAAGCTCTTACTAATTCATCCATTCATGTAGTTCACATGTATTTATTGAGGGCCTACTATGTGCCCGGCACCAAGTGCTGGAGCCAGAAGATGGGAAGGAGACTTCTCTCATCGGTGCAACGGGGACAGGGTTATCTGCCTTGTGGGGGGGCATGGGGAGACAGTGAGATGGCGTCAGTAATCAACTGGAGCTGTTATCATGACTCTTATTGTAATAGTAAGTGGGGTAAGTGCTGGTTTCTGACCAAGAGAGACGTTGCTTATGGTTCCATGAAGATCTACGTGGAAAATGAGTTTTACAAACAGTTCACTTGCATCTCTCTTAAGCCCAGTTCACGATATGTCTTGTTTGTTTGAAAACAATACCAACTCAGATCTCACCCTTTCCCTGCCCTACATCGGCCCTCTCTTGCCTCCCCCTTATGCTGATCATAATCCTATGCCATCCCAAAGAGGTCGGGTACGCACAACTGTGGGCGTGCAGTGGACTTGCACACAGATGGTGACTGCAGGTTTTGGGGATGTGGTGGCAAGACTGAGGTCAATGGCACACCCTTCCACACACACACCCCTGGAACCTTCTCCCTGGCCCTCGGAAGAGAAAATCCATCACTGCTCTGGCCCCCTATCATCTAACCACTGTCATCTCCATCCAGCACCTGCCGTGGGCGCCACGATTTATCTCTTTTTAATTCTTCATAACTCAACGGTGGGTTCTTAATCCAGCCCTCCGTTCCAGGGGTCCACCACAGCGCCTGGCACATACTGGGTGCTCAGTAAATATGTACCGAATGAAAGGGTGATGAAGGGAGGAAGACATCGCTCTCACCGATGTCGGCCTAGCACAGGGCAGTACTATGCGTTGAGACGGGACACTCGTTTCCACTTTTATTCTTTCCTGCTCCTTCTTCTGACTGGGCCCCTCTCCCTCTGCCTTCTGACCCCCGCTGCTCTCATCCTGGTCCTCTGCCTGGGGTCTGCAGGTGTGAAAAAGTGATACCCACACCCAAAACTTGCCAAACCATGGAGGCTCAAACCAAAGGGTTTTGACACTGTCCCCCTGGAGGAAGCTCAGAATGATATGCTCTGGAAAGCCGAAGGCTATGTGTACCCTGGGGTCCCTTTATTTGAGAGTCTGCCTCTACAAGACAGTCTTGGGGGCCACGGGAAGGGTCATGCTGGGCATCTGAGGGGTAGGGATGGCCCAGGCATCCATATGGGCCCATCACCTGAGAAGCAGGACCAGAAAGGACATTGCAGGTATGTGTGGCAGAGAGCTAGTGACTGGGGTCTTTGCCTGCCTTCTTATGTGTGCATTTGGGAGACAGTGGAACCATGCCAGTTTGAAGGACCTCACCCAGAGGCCCCCTAGAGCAGAAGACCACTGCCAAACATCCTTTGAGATGGGAAGAATAGAATTTATTTTTATTCTCCCTCATCATCCCTCTGAATGAGGGGGTGGTGGAATTTGTGGGGTAGTCACAAACTTTTCCATTGTCCAGAACATCTCTCTGCCAATTCTTCTGGGGACTGCTTCTTCCTAGCTCCAGGCAGTGGTTCTGAAGGAAACTGTCAATCACCATGTATAGCTCAGCGGAGGCCATGTGACCAAGTGGAGCCAATCATAGTACTCCCTACCTTGGCCATAATGATTGGTCCAGGGCTGGACACATGACCTGAGGTGGACCAATCAGAGCCCTCCATGGTACTCTACTCTTGTCTGAGCTTCTCTCCTTCCCAACCTTTAGTTGCCTTAAGGACGTAAAAACCTGGGACCGGCAGCAGCTAAGTCCTTCCCCACATATGGAGAAGCATGGCAAAGAAGGTGAAGAGAATCAAAGATGAGAGAAAGGAAAGAAGGAGAGAAAGTGAACTGATGGCTTTTGATTTCTTGGGTTTAGTCACTGAGCTCTTTGGACCCGCTCTGGCTCCTGTATCCTGGATCCCCAGTACCCTTCCAATAAATGTTCCTTTTTGATTAAGCCAGCTAGAGTTGGGCTCCTCTCACTTGTGGTCCAGACTAGATTCTAGAGTCCTGCCTGATTCCGATGCATCTCCCAGACCCAAAGAGAGGTACCCGTTTACATTAGCACCATTGAAAATGAGATCCTTTATTTTCCACTGAGAATTAGGCTTTGCACCAGACACAGTTTGAGCCAGCTCTCCTGAGTGGGAATGCTCTGGATGTGTTTGTGAGGGTGTTTGGAGTGGGCCTGGCTGCTTCCTGGAGCAGTGCCAGCATCTATATCACCACTGGAGCCAGGCCAATCCGGTCATTTGCCCGATCGAAAACGGTGAAGTACAGCCTCAGGAAGACATCACCCAGGATCCAGACATCTGAATTGGCTACCATGCCTTCAAAGTTGCTGTAGCAGATGTCTGAGTTGTACTGGAGGAGACAGAAACAACACACCGGTCAGCCTGAGCCCTCACTTGCCACTCACTTTAGTATCCAGAGCTGGTGGCATCTCAGCTCCATTTCCCTCCTTTCCGATGAGCTAAGTGGCTCTTTCTGCAGCGGCAGACGTGGGGTACCTGCCCAGAAACCAAAACTGCCTGTAGCTCTCCTCCCACTCTGCTGTCTTTCCTTGGGACTGATGCTCAGGCTGTTCCTCGTCGCCCTGACTCATTCTTAATGACTGAGCTCAGCCTCCTCTGGGCAGCCTTCCTGGACCCATGCCCGCCCTCCTCAGCCAGTCCAGGATGGATGGGCTGATTTCCCTGGAGGTCCTTGTGTCTTTAGCTTTAAGCGTGCCCATGCACCCCTTTGCATAGCTCTTTGGGGTTCCCTTTGCGTGGAGCCTGATGTAGACCTGCCTTGACCCAGGCAGGCCTCCTTGAGCCTCCAAGAGGCTGGGGGCTTAGAATTATTTCTCTCCTTCTCGTCCTCAAAGCTTTCTTTGAACCCATTCAAGCCTCCTCTGAACTCCCATGGGAACTGACATTTATTAAGCTGCGACTCTGGGCCAGGTGCTCTGTGATCGCTGTGCATCCTTTATTCGCATCAGCCTCGAACCACCCGCACAAAGGGAGGGGGTGGTACCCCACTGACAGAGCGGGAGTTGGGGCTTAGCAAGGGGAAGTGGCAACTTCAGACGAGGATTATCATCGAAACCAGGACGTTTTTGAGATGGGAAGGGAGCTCTGTTAATTACGGCGAGACAACACACTGGGACTGTCCCCGGCCACCTGCACCTGTCCCTATTCCTTTGGCCTAGCTCTGGGCTTGCTATGGCTGATTTCCCGCGTTCATCCGTCTCAGCCCCCTGGTTACACGGAAGCTCTCTGAGGTCAGTGGCCCTCAGTATTCTGCTCTCCTTGTGCCTAGCGCCGTGCAAGTGTGGGGTGGTTGCCCTATGTTTCTGTGAGGATGATGGATGCCCTAGACAGCCATTTGCCATCAAGAGGTTTGTTTTGTGGGTGGTGCCAGCCCAGCCAGGGGTGCTCTACAGCATCTGCAATAGCTAGACTTGGCCTCCAGGGGCCTCTTCCTCCTCGCCTCAGCCCAAAGGATCCAGCAATTCCCAGATTGGAGAACCAGCTCCAGGGGTTGGGCCCTCACCTTCTGGATGTAGGCACTGGCTGGTACGGGGTACTTGATGCCATTGATGGTGAAGATGGTGTCAGGCAGGGTGTCGACGGAGCTACAGTTGACAATGTACTGTTAGAGAAAGAAGGAGAGAGAAGGTTAGCACAGCTGATCCTTCGGTGTGTGGAGAGCCCCGAACTGACCCTGTGACATGACTCTGTACCTCGCCACTGCTGATGGGCTGGGCGTTGATGGTCTTCAGGATTTCGAGAATAGGGTCATTTGGGCCAATCACCAGTGAGGTCCCAGTATCGACAATTGCCTGGCAGCCACTTTTACAAGCAATAATCTTCCCATTCATGGAGACGCTGAGAGACAGGGGAACGAAGCAGGCACGAGGATTACTCCGCAGCCTCCCCGGCTGTCCCCAGAACAGTCCTTTGGCTCGTGCCCTCCTCTGTTTCCCTTTTTCTCTGGTCACACTGACCTTCTTTGGCTTCCTTTCAGCAAGCTCGTTCATGCCTCAGGGCCTTTGCACCAGCTAGAATCGCCCCATCTCCTTTGTCTGGCTAATTTATCTTATGCTCTAGGTTCCAGCTTAACTGTCACTTTTTCAAGGAAGTCTTCTCCCCAGACTAGATCAGGCTCCTCTCTTGGTCACTCTCGGCATATGATTCATTTCTAGCATGTATCAAAGTGACAGTTCATTATTCGTGTGACTTGATCTTTCATGTGTGGCTGCCCTACTAGAGGTGAGGTCAGTAAGAGCAAGCGGTACCCTCTGTGCCTCCCTCAAGTGCCTGGCCCACAGCATATGCTCAACACATGTTAGTTGAATAAGCGAATGAATGAATGAACAAGTGAACGGGTGAGGGTTAACTGGAGACATGTATCTGGCGTCTGACCAGTTACGAAAGCCACGCAGTGAAGACGAAGGTTCTTCTGGGCAGCAGAAGCGGTGGGAAGGGAGCTGTGTGTTGTTTTCCCCCCTTCCAAGCCCCCTTCGCAGACACTGAGGCCTCTGGCCAGGCAATGCCTGAGCTAGCCCAAGGGGCAGGATGTGGGCCTCTAAAGGACATTTAGAATTTTTGTCTGATGGGATTACACGGAATCCCATCAATGATTGCCACTTTGTTCTCAGGCCACTCCCAAATGCCCAGCTTCCTGATTCTGTCACGTCCCCTGCCCTACTGGTGCCCAGGATGGGGGTGGGGGGACACCCTCTTGTATGATGTGCTTTCAGGTCTCCAGAACGAAGACAACGTCTCATCGGTGCCGGGGACCAGCCTTCCTGGTTTGTCCAGGACTTTCTGTTTTCAAACTGGCAGTCCCGTGTACCGGGGTGACCTGGGATGGTCAGTCACCTTACGATGACCCTGTTCAGGCTGGCGGAGTTCTCCTTGATCCCCTTTTCACTGCAGCCCGCCCCACAGCCTGGTGGGTGCAGCTCTCCCACGCTGCACAAGCCTCTTCCAGGAGAGTTCGGTCCCCAGGCCTGTCCCCTCTCATCGTACTCCATGACTTAGGCCCAATCCAGCTTCTCTGTTCAGGAGGCGTGGGGCAATTAAGAACCCATGTTGGTGTGTGTGTCTGTGTGTGTATGTGTGTGTGTATCTGTGCATCTGCATGTTAGCATGTGGCTATGTGCGTGTCTGTCCAAGTCTGTGTGTGTCCAAGTATCTGTATATACATTTGTGCCTGTGCACATGCATGTGTGGCGACGTCATTGCTGTGGCCCTCACGGGGAGGGGCTTACCTGTCCATGGATATCTGCCAGAAGCCACGTTGAGTCACCGGCACCCACTTGAGGTCCCCCTTGTAGTAGGAGGGGTCCACCCCGCCGAACAACACCACGCTTCTCTTCTTGTTGTTGCTGGTGGTGGGGGGGCGGGGCAAAGAGAGAGCTCATCGTCAGGGAAGAATGACGGGTGGCTTTTCTCAAGCTCAGTGACATGCCAGGCATGAAGGGCTGCACTTATCAGTGATTACTTGTCCACGCATCGCACAGCCCTGTGGAGTAGGCACTTCTATGGTATCCATTTTACAGATGGGGAAGTTGAAACATGGAGGGGTTGAGTACTTGCCCAAGGCCGGTCACATGGCTAATGAGTGGCAAAGCTAAGGTTTGAACTTGGACGCTCTGGCTGGGCTCCGAAGACAGCCAGGTCCCCTCCAGCGACCGGAGCACTTGGAGATGCTGTTGGAGGATGCCGTGCTGGAGGGGACTGGCCTCCACCTTGTCTAGCCTGTCATTTTTCAGAAGAGCTGAGGCTGGTAGGAAGCCACAGTCCATGGGCTCAGGCTCGCACAGGGCTGGCTTCATGGGCCTGCTACTTGTGCCGTTCACAGGGTCCCATGCCTCTGCTGTCCATGTTTTGATATTCCTAATACTCTTTGAACAAGAGGCCCTGTTTTTCATTTGGCACAGGCTCCTGCAAAGTAGTAGCTGGTCCTGGACTCATGATAAAATGTTAGTGAGGGAGAAAACATCCCTGCTGACCGCTCTCCTCCCTGCTGCATCGAATCTATCAGCAAATCCTGTTGCCTTTTCCTGCTCCTTGAACCCTAACTCTT
>NW_006435764.1:8223429-8248017 GCF_000325575.1 Pteropus alecto
GGACCAAGCTGCAGCCCTCCTTCCCCTAGAGAGCGTACTCAGCCTCTTCCCTGGCCTTCCTTTTCCTCCTCATCAGTCCGTCATCCTCCAGCATGCACCCAGAGTGAGCTTTCAAAACTGTAGCTCAGGTCACGTTTTCTCCCTGCCTAACCCTCCGCCAGAGGCCTCCACTCCCGCCTAGAACAGAACCCTAGGGCGGCCTTTGCCCTTCCTCCAAACGAAGACTTCAAACGGCCCCACCTCCAGCTATCCAGCCACACTGGCTCCTTGCTGCTCCTCCGTCGTGCCTTGGGGCCTTTGCACCCACTCCTTGCATCTCCCCCGATCCCGCTGATGGAGCTTTGCTTCTCCCCCATCACAAGGTCTCAGGTCAGAGAGGTCTTTGCCACTGCCTGTCTAAAACCCCTCTCTCCTCTCTCCTGAACATTCCGCCACCTTGTTTTACTGCTTTCCCGCCCGTGAAAAGGGGGATCGAGAGTATCTGACCAGGAGTTATCTTTTCCCTTTGTTTGTTTATTTATTTCTTGTCTGCCTTTTCTCTCCCTCCTGTCTGTCTTCTTCACATGCACAGAGTGGTCCCCAGCTCAGTAAATATTTGTTGAATGAGTCGTCTCCTTCGATGGGGTACAAGTGTCCCAGAGGCTTATAGAGGTTAAATAACTTTCTTCAGTTCATGCTGTGGAGCCAAGAACATAGGTCCCCCCGGAGGCCACAGCCTCAGCCATACTCTGCCTTCTATGTGGGTCTGTGGGGAAAACTTCTGCCTTCAGTGGGAAGACACAATCCGTTAACAGGGTCCTCCTCTAGTCTGTGCTCCACCCCGCCCCCACACCCCAGACCTTCAACCCGTCGGGGACTTCAGCTCTTCATCTATCTAGCTCAGTGACTGGACACCTGCTGATGGCTTGACCACCCACCATGGGGGACAGTTCCACAGGTTGAGTTTGAGTCCTGCCGCTACCAATACCTGACTGGGGAATTCTGTGCAAAGCTCCTCTCTGAGCTTCAGTTCCCTCATCTGTCAAAGGGAGAAACTGAACTGCAGGGGTTGGCAAACTTTTTAAAGGGCCGGATCGTCATTATTTTAGGCTTCGCAGGCTGCGTGATCTCTATTGCAACTTCATGGTGCTGCCGTCATAGAGCCAAAGCAGGGCCGTGTGACAATAAAACTTTATTTATAAAAACAAGTGGCGGGCCAGATGTGGCCTGGGGCCACTCTTTGCTGATCCCTGGATTAGACTGTCTCTCAAGAACCTCTGGGTCAGGTAGTCTATAATTTTTCATGCAACCGGAAGCACTTACCTACTCAAGTAGAAGGCGAAGATGTTCTGAGAAATGAGGCCTTGTTTCCACAGGTTGTCAAAGATGGGGGTGGACCCTCGGAAGGCGATGTTGGGGTAGGCCAGGCCTAGGATGCCATCAAAGGTCCCATTTTCAAAGGACTTGTTGGACTCCTTCTGGCTCAGGCCAAAAGCCTGGGACACAACCACAAGGCTTCCGATCTGTGGGAGAGGAGGTTGTTCTGGTATAAAGGTTTAGGAAGTGGGGCTGGGGTTGGGCGGGGGTGGAGGTGGGTGGGCAGATGTCACTGGTACCACAGGGGCCAACCGAGGCCTGGCTATGCCCTGGGCTGACCTCAGATGGCGGTAACGAGCCAGATCCCTTTGTGCAACACTGTGGAGTTTAACCAACACCCTGTTCCTCCTGCTCGCATCATCCTACTTAGTCAAATACGCTTTATTCATGTTTTACAGGCGGGGAAACCGAGACTCAGAGTGGGACCGAGTGGCTCCCACTTGAGGACCTAGTGAGTAGAGAGAAGGGTCGTCTTCTTTTTGGCATGACCATGATCTGATGACAGAAATGGAGCGAATCCGTTGCACTTCATTGTGGATTCTGCATCCCTTGCCCCTCCTCCCCAGGAGGCAGAAGCCACTTATATCATGTAGCTGCCAGGGGCCTTGTGAAAAGTCTGCCTGGGAAACACTCTTTTGGATGCGCGCGCGCGCGCGTGTGTGTGTGTGTGTGTGCATTCAGTCACTTTGGGGAGGCAGTCTGTAGTTTTTATTAGATTTTCGAAGGTCCCCCAAAGTAAGAACATGTTTATCAGGGCCCTCCGGCATCTGAGGCCCCCTGCTTTCCCTGCCCTAGTGTCCGGAGCCCTCTGCAGCCCCCAGAGGTCCCAGATCAGTTCTGCCCTCTCTTGGAAAATACTCCGTGCCTCCAGGTGTGTGACTTGGGGCAAAGCACTCAGTCTCTTTACCTCAGTTGCCTCATCTGTATTATGGAGATACCAATAGTGCCTGCCACGTGGGGTTGCTGCAGGATTAAACCAGTTATTACAGTGAAAATGCCCAGAATGTAAAAATGGGCAGTTGTTCCTCACCTCTCCGGGCAAAGTTGGCCTTCGGCTCACTGTGGGGAAAGGAGCTACAAACACACGCCACCAGGCCCCTCCTGCACAAGAACCCACTCTCCGGGTTAGCCATTCTGGAGGTTTGTCTGTCAGCAGGGCCACGATCTCCCCAGGGATGCGGCCCCACAGGTGCTGGGGGACTTTGGGATGAATGCGTGCTCCCCGCTGACCCTGCATCTGGTCCCGTGAGCAGTGGTTGCTCCCAGGGCCAGGTGCATCGCAGCCTCCGGTTCCCACCTTACCTGGACGTTGTCGTAGCCGAGAAACCCGGACATGATCCCCGAGCCGTAGATGAGCCGGATGCGCTGGCGTGTGCTCCGGAAGGTGGAGGACAGCCGGGGGTCGAAGACGTTGTGTGTGGCTGCAGACACAGGGGGTGCATGTCTGTCAGCCTGCCAAGGACTGAGGGGGGCCCTGAGGTGGGGTTCGGGGGCACTCACTGCAGGCCTTGCTGGAGCAGTAGATGGAGGGGACCCACAAGTCAGCTGAGCCGGTGTCAAAGATGACCTTGAACTCCTGAGGGGGCGTTCCAATGCTGATGTTGCCAACGTAGTACAGCTGTGGGGGCCGGGTGGGAGTGGTTAGGGCAGGCCTGACTGCCCTGGCCACCCCCGATCCTCAGGGTGCCTGCCTCTGTCACGATGTCCCGCGTTTCCCGAAATCACTTTCTAAACGTCCACAACTGCTGCTCGGGCCAGTGACTTCACTTGAAAGCTTTTCCAGCCTCCCCTGCAGCTCTCTAAATTTTCCATCCTTCATGGCCCAGCTTGAGTGCTTCCTCCTCCAGGCAGGTCTCTTAGGTCACCCTAGGCTACTTCCACTATCCTCAAAACATGTAACGTGAATACCATACAGGTAGCTCTTGCATTTGACATTTATTTAATCTTTGCCCGTCTCCTCTTGTGGAAGAGACGATACCCTTTGTTATCAATAACGATAACCGTAATGTTAGTGTTTTATAACCTTGCACACTGTAGGGGCTCAATGACTTTTTACTGGTGTCACTCTTGGAGCTGCAGAGGCTAAACTTCCTCTGCCTAGGGTATAAACTTAACTCACAGTTGGCTTTGTTGTCTGATCAGACATGGCTTACCCTTCAAATATAATATAACTCAGTTCAGAAGAAACGGAATCTGTCAAACCAAGTGCCGTGATTCACAGGTGCCCAATGATATACCATTGGCACAGAAACGGATGTTAACCTGCCACCTGGTCATTGCTGGACCCAGTCCCCACAGACCAAAAGTCGAGGGTGGGAGTGTGCCTTCTCCTCCGGGGATGGGATCCTTGTTCCCCAGCGTTGCTGCCTGCAGGAGCCCCACCTCCAGATGATCCTCAGCTCTTGGCCAGAGCTCTAGGGGGTGTTGTGGGGCACCCCACATCCCTCACCACCAACCGCACTTACATCCAGGTAGTTTCTCCTGGGTTCATAAGTCACTTCCGAGTTCGATTGCTTGTAAAACTTATAGGACAGTCTGTAAGGATGCTTCTCCAGGAAATCCTTCAGCAGGTCTCTTCTCCTGAGATTTTCTCGCATGGACTTGATCTTTATCAGAGGGATTCTTTCAGCGGGAAAAGGAAATAAAAAAGATAGCGATCCACTGCCCCGTGTTTCCGTGTGGCCACCACGCCTTGCTTGCTGTTACACTGTGTATTTTCCGAGCATTTTCATGAACATCAACTTATTATTGGGTTACGCCACTCGACGCCATGGAAAGACCATGGCAGGGGACCTGCGTTTGAATACAGGTTCCGCTGTCATCTTGGGTAAGCCATGTGACCTTTTGGAGCCTCGGGTTCCCCAACGAGTGGAATGATAATCCTCCCCTCACATGGAATGTTTTGGGTATTTATTAAGTGGGATGATAGATGAAATGCACCTGACATACAGGCGATCTCGACAATGACAGCCATTACCATTGCCATTACCATTGTCATCTCACTGTCTCTTTCTCAAAGAAGCTTTGGGAGCGCGGGCAAGTAGGAATCACAGTCCTCTTTTACAGGAGAGGCATCTGAAATGCAGGGAGTTTGTGACTTGGCTGGAGTCACACTGCTCGTTAGGCAAAACCAGGCCTAGAAGTCGCCTTTCTGATCTTTCTCCAGGGTCCGAGCAGAAGAGAAGTGGGGAGAGGAAGCCAAGAGATGAGGAATAAATTAGAGAAATTAAAGAGGCTACAGAAACAAAAAAGAATCAAACCAGAAAAAAACAGAGTATTGCATGCATAGAGACGTCCAAAGGGATGGAGAGATAGAAGAGAGAGATCGAGAGATGAAGACGCAGAGACAGATACACGCGGACATGGGGCGAGAGCAGGGAGAAGACCTAGAAGCAAGTTTGAGAGAAAAGATGTCCCTGGATGAGACCACACCTGGCCAATTCCGAGAGCACCATTCACATAGCCCATGTGCAACCTGGAGCTGTGCATCCCCACGAGCCCGTCCCAAACCTCTGCGCCCCACAGTGCACATGGCAAGCTACTCATCAATAAATGGAGACTTGAACTTTAAGACAGGGAATCATTGCATTTCTTTCTCTAACCCTGGATGGTCAAAGAATAAGAGGACAATGAGAAAGAGCCCAGAAAGAAAGCCAGTGCTACCTGCAGTCCCCATACTTACGTGACTAAGCATTCTGAGAGGGCCACCAGGCTGAGGACCCCAATCCACTTCATGCTTTTTCCCTGGATTCACGTCCTCAGGAAAGCGAGGTTTGAACATGCAGAAATGAGCAAGAACTGCTAGTTATGTATGCTCTGACCTGCCTTCATTTTCCCCCTGAGGGCCGCTGATGGCCCTGATAAGGAATACAAACCTCCCGATAAGATCTTCACCCCGTGAGTGTTCCTGAGGAGAGGACTTAGAAAATTCTCAGAATATAGAGATTTCTATTGTAATCTCTTCCTTAGGGGCTTGGCTGAAAACGAACAAACAAACAAACAAACCAAAAAGCACAAAACTAAAATCACATGACCTAATGAAGAGTGGGGAGACATTCGCTATCTCAGAGATAAAACACTGCTCATCATGTCGTAAAAATAAGCGCTAGTTAGTTACCATACCATGCTTGACATTCGTGGTCTTATGCATGATTCCTAGTGACCCCCTGAGGTAGGCATTGCTGTCCACATTTGGAGAGAAGATTGCTAGGAGGAATAGAGGTCAAATGACAGAATGAAGATGTTGGGGCAGTCCATTGACATGTGAATGGCTTTAGGTGGTGGGACAGAGGGCACAAATCAAGAGTATACTTATGATGCCAATCTGCTTCAGAGATCTAGGCTAGAGGACTATGATAATCGTATAATTTTAATATTGGGAGAAATGTGATGTATGCGACCAAAAGACATTCTATTTATCTGACAGACATTTATTGAGGACTCACAGCATGCCAGGGCCTGGGCTGGATGCTGGAAAGTCAGATAAGACATAGGTGGTCCTTGCCTTCCGGAAACTTGCAGTCTAGTGCAGGGCTCACGAACTCAAGGCCCAGGAGGCAGGGGAATGAATGGAAAGGCTGGACGGACATCATGAGAACTGGACAGCACATGCCCCACCACCACTCTGCTCTGATCGGCGGTTGCCGTGTTAGAAAGCGGGCTGGTTGGCCAGGTTTTCAAAAAACGTCAGGAGTCTGGATACTTATGTGAACTCTCCTGATTTTTAAATGTTAGCAACGAATTACATTGTTTAAAATATTGAGCCAAACTTTAAGCAATTGTGGGCTGGATTCAGCCTGTAGCCTGTGTAGGTTTTATTTCTGGCCCAGAAGTGGGAGTAGAGAAGGGAGTAGAGGAGGTGTTCAAGTCATGCTGTTTGAATGAATAAGAGACTGAAAACATCCTAACCATGTTAATTTTCCTTTCGTAGGTATAAAAAGACCCCCAGGCTCAGATATGCCAACGCACTTAGTAACTTCCCCTTGCCGAGTACCCGATGTAATTCTCCAACAGCATCCATGCCTTGGAAACGTTTCGTCTGCCAAACCAAACATACAAAGAAATAATTAATTTTTAACTGTCTTATCAATCGAAGAAGACAAAAACTGACCACCCACAGCTTCTTATTCTAGCTAAAGTAAAGGGAATGGAATCGATGGCTCCTTCCAGGACTCCCGGGGCTTCCGCGTTCCCAGGTGAGATCTGTCTGGATCCGTCCCTTGTGTAGGACAATGGGAGGTTGGCCTGGTCCCCAGTCTTAGGTGGTAGATGGAGGGAGGACTCTCTGTCTTACCCCTCATTGTTGCGCATTGTTAAAATTTAGTTTTGGGGGTTCAGCTCCTACGGAGGGGATTTGACAGCATCTAGCGAATGACACACACGTATGTCCTTTAACTCAACATTTCTTCTAGGAATCTATCCTGAAGATCTACTGGTAGAATTCAAAACCAGGTATGTATAAGCTATGCACTTCAATGTTATTTGCAAAAGCAGAAGATTAGAAACATATCAGAAGTGACCATCGACGGGAGTGTCAGATCAGCTCTAGCGTCCCTGTATGACTGGGTAGAGAGCAGGTGGGAAGAGGAACGAATAGGAGAGAGCTCTGGGGTACACTGTTTGGTTTTTAAAAAAGAGGGGGCAGAACAGTGTTTGCGATTTGCTGCTTTCACATACACAGATATGTGTGCATATATATGTACATATTTCAAGAAGAAACAGTGGATGAAGAAACCGAAAACTGATAAAAATTGTAATTTAAAGAGAAGGGCAGAGATAGAAGTAAGATTTTTCTTTTTTATGTGTGACTTTGCAACCATTTGCAAATGTGCTACCGAATCAAAAAATAAACACCTAAAAATCACATCCTTCAAAATCGAGAACAAACTAAAACGAATGAGCCTACTTGGATCAAGTCGGTGACATGGCCGCACACAGCAAATTACTTCCAGTGGATTTAAAATGCAGAATTTTGACTCTTATGTTCACAGTGGGATATTTTCTAAGGGCAAAGACAAAACAAAACAAAAAACAAAAATGAAACAAATAAAAAAGAAAACACGAAGAAATCTGAAACTGTAGCCAACGACTTTATCCTTGGTGATAGTACTACTGTTGATTTGCAAGGACAATGTGTATGTTCTCGGTTAAAGTAAGTAATCGGGCTAATGTGGTTATGAAACAGACTTTCAGTGGAAAAGAGATGTAAGTATAAAACGAAAAGGTTAAGTGAAACCCAACAATCTTAAAACTTGAATTGGAACTATAAGTTTGTATTAATTATTATTTTTTTTCCTAAAAATATGTATTTCCTAGCTCTGGACACTGAAAAACATAGAAGCAATGAAAACCTGATAACAGTGAACAGCCTAAGGCGTGGCTCCTGGCCACTAAATGTCATTTCCCACCATGGCTCCAGGGATTTTTGATGAGATGACTGATTCCAGGGCTGGGCCAAGAAGTGCACAAAATGAGCCTGGGGCATCTTGAATGGCCGGATGGTTGGGACCTGGGAAAAGATTCAGGAATCAGTATGAAAAAGCTTCCACTGGCCAAAAAATAGGACGATTTGAACATCACATCCAATCAATTGAAGCACATTAAATATATAAAAAGCCATGAGTTTCATAGGATATCACATAACATCGAATA
Source organism: Pteropus alecto (assembly GCF_000325575.1). NCBI lineage: Eukaryota > Metazoa > Chordata > Mammalia > Chiroptera > Pteropodidae > Pteropus > Pteropus alecto. The sequence goes on from NW_006435764.1 coordinate 8,231,437, forward strand.
TGTCACCATGAAAACTCATTAGGGCACCAATTCGTTATTCCAATTGTTGAGAGAGAAAGGGAAATCATCGTCAAGATTTATTGCTGTTTTTGTCTGGATGAAGTATATTTCACATAGCTACAATTAGTTGATGAAAGAAAGTTCTTTTTATTGAAGAATTCCAGCAATTAAATTCAGGAGGAATAGTAGAATTAGGAAATCACTGTTCTGTAACTAACTCTTAATGAAACAATGGATGTAGGCAAAGGTCATTGATGAATGTAAAACCGCAGGGAAGTTCATAATGGATGGATGAGGTTGGCAGCATCGGGACCCCACGGTTCCTTCTTAGCATCTATAGAAGTGGGGCAACTAGAAATTATATGCCTCTTGAAGTGATATAATAAGAAATACGTGGAACTACCTATGAAGTGTTTCAATAAAACATTTTAAACTCAAGTCTAACTCTAACCCCCAGTTTTCAGTAAATACATACATAAGGAATGAGAAAGCGATCATCCAAACCCAATACTTGAGACATTCTGTAGGATGAGTGACCCTATCTGCTTCCACTTTTGAACAAATAAACAGCATAAAAGGGGAGAGACTGTTATTTATTAAAAGTCTTAAGAAAAAACAACTGAATGTAACTTCTGTGTGCATTCTCTAGATTCTGATTCCTGATTTGAATAAATAAATTGTTAAAAGGCATTTTTTTTTTTTTGAGAATCAGAGAAATTTGAACATGAACTGGATATTAGATGATATTAAAGCTGTTGATATTTTTTGAATAAAATAGCATGGTAACTATGTCTATTTTGTGGTAATCTCTGCCTTAAAATACTCCAGCAAAAAATGAACAAATAATAAAAAGATTCAAAAGGAAGGTCTAGATAAAACAAAGATTTGTGTAGTTGCTATGGATTGACTTGTGTCTACCCCTAAATTCCTATGTTGAATTTAGGGGTAGACACAAGTCAATATAACTCTCAATATAATAGTATTTGAAGATCAGACCTTTGGGGGAGGGGGGGTAATTCGGTTTAGATGAGGTCAAGAGGGAGCCTATCTCCCCCACCCCCCATCACCAGTGTGAAGACACTGTGAGAAGACAGCTGTCTGCAAGCCAAGAAGTGGGTCCCCAGGAACCAAATTGGCTGGCGCCTTGATCTTGGACCTGTAGCCTCCAGTCTGTGGCAGCCTGGGCGACTGAGACAGTAATGTAATTCATGATGCTGAGTGATGGAATAAAGTGTTCGTGATACTATTCTTTTTTATTCTTGTTATGTTTAAATTATTTCTTTATAATAAGAAGTTTAAACAACTTTCATTTTGAAGTTTCTGTCTGTAGTAACACCCCGAGGGTATCAGACTTGGGCAGGCCCCCAACAGCTGAGTCATGGGAGCCTGACCTGGGAACTGCCCCACTCCTGACCTCTCAGGGCTGCTCGACTGTCCATCTTGAGACTTGGAGAAGCCACCTCAGGGGCTGGAGGTGGCAGGAATGAGGAAAATTTTTAGGAAAAACAAACCAGGAATCTCCCTTTTGAGTGCCATCTGCAGGTTAAGAGATAGGGCCTGGGTTGGGAGCAAGCTAAGAAGTGAGGCCATGGGGTATATATATATTTTTCTTTCTGTTACTACATATTTGACCTCCTTTACTCCGTCTACCTCCACCCTCCCTCGCCCCTCTGGTAACCACTAGTCTATAGTCCATGTCCATGAGTCTCTGTTTGTTCTGTTCATTTGTTGCTTTTAGGTTTACATCCCACATGTAAGTGACAGCATGTGATTTTCAACTTTTTCTGTCTGGCTTATTTCGCTTAGCATGATTATCTCGAGGTCCATCCACGTCGTTGCAAATGGCAGTATTTCGTCTCTTCTTATGGCTGAGTAATATTCCATTGCATATATGTACCACAACTTCTGTAGCCAATCATCTATCGTAAGACACTTCAGTTGCTTCCATGTCCTGGCCACTGTGAATAATGCTGCGCCATGGGATATTTTGAAGAGAAGAGAAGATGAATTTACAACTGAGTGACGGAGAAGGGCAGCTCGTGCGGGACCCAGGAGGGGGTGGGATGGGAAGAAGGCCTGAGGAGCCAGGGCACCTGCCAGCACTCCGGTCTCATTTACACACTGTGCTGGTTGTCACATCCTTCCTGCTGGAATTCCTGCTCCGGACACAGAGGCGATAGAGTGATATTTGCTGCTAGCGAGCCACGGGAAAGAGGGACAGCCACATCCAGTGGCCTTTTGATGACTCTTAGCTGCTGGCATCATTTCAAGCCGGACAACAAAAGGACAGATAGGTCATTCAAAGCAGTTAAAATATTGTCTAATTCATCTAACCTTCCTGGCATGTCTCGTACCCAGAGTCTTTTGATTGGTTTCCATTCCTTTAGGAGAGGTGATCCCTCAGCCTAGCTCGGGTTTCTGTTGAAGAATCCAAGCTCAACCTGTCGGTGACTTCTGCTTTATAACTACCTAATCTCAGCCCTTTGAATCCACTTGGCAGAATGTGCCACTGGGCAGGGTCCTAAGGTCCTCTAGCTCATGGATGGCAGTTACGTGGACCTGGTCTGCTGCTCCCCATTCCAAGTCCAGGGCAGACATCACCAGGCGATCAGAGCGCCCCCGACTACTGGTCGTGGCCTCAGCCTCTTGTTCCGCTGGCCATCATTGGTGCTCAGTCTGGAACGAGTCGTATTCTTGAACAAGTCCGATCTCCTCATCCTAGAGGTGAGGAAACCGAGGGCTGGGGTGTGTGACGAGCCCAAATGTTGCATGGTGAGTTAGTGAAGCTCTGGGACCAGCCTCCGGTTCTCAGACCGGGACAGCTCTGAGAAGGGAAAGGTCGGAGAATCCAACCTCCACAGAATCTTTTGCTGCTCAGCTTCTGTGGACAACTCTCAGAGGTCTGCAAGAGCCAGAGCTGAAGCCCGGCTCGGCAGCCTGGCTCCTCTTCCTCGTTCACACAAGACCGACCCTCACAGAATTGTGTGGTGCCGGCCCGCCGTGAGGGCAATGAGCATTTTCTGCTCAGCCTTTGGCAACCGAGATTCAGTGTCTTACTCATTCTTCAGGCACTACTGGGCTGAGTCAGGAGGCCCAGACAGGCCTGGATTCAAGGAACTTGTTGCTTCTTTGATGCTCAAGAAAGACCTTGAGCTTCAGAGTTCCTGGCCCGGGATGAAGCCACTCATGTTCTATGGGGACTTTGCTTTGTAGTTTGGATGTAGAAAAAGGGCAGGCCAGGGAAGACCCATGGGGAAAGGCTGTGCATTACCTGGGTCCCAATTGATGACAAGTTGAGTTCCAGCCACCAGGTCTCAGGCTCAGGTGCTGGTGCTGATGCCCCATGGCTCCTGCAGAGAAGAAATGGAGGAATCGGGTTCTACCGAGAAAGTGGTTACCTCTGGGGGCCCCACGATCGCACAGGGAAAATTCGGCAAGAGCATTTACTTTCCTCTTGGCTCTCTATCTATGTGTTGGAGGTTTCAGCCGGGAAGACAAGCACACCGAGAGGGTCAGTCATTAGTGGTGATTAGTGGCAAGCTTGGATTTTGGTGTCATAGGCCTCATTGTCCACTGTGCCTCCGGGGACTCAGTGCAGCTTGCGATAACCAGCTTATCCACACAGCCCCGGGCCCAGAGCAAACTCAGTTCTATTAATAGCACTGATCCTCATGACTCGGGCTGCATGTAGCCCCAGAGGTTGCTATTCTGGGGAGGGAGATGAGGACCTCATTGGTGGTAACTAGTCACTAGTCAAGTGTGTGCTGAAGTCATGGCGGGTGACTCGTGGCTTAGATGTCCCCTGGTGAACAGTGGTGTGTGTGTCCAAGTATGAAAATGGAGAAGCAGCAATTGACTAAGCTTGGTAACCTTGGGCCTTTGCAATTGCTATTCCCCATCTGGAATGTTCTCCCAACTCTGCATGGTTGGCTCCTTCTCCACTTTCAACTGTCATTTCCACTGTCCCCTCTTCAGTGAGGTCTTCCTTGGACACTCCGGTCTCCCAGGCACAGAGCCTGACTCATTCGAGGAGTCCCACAGACACCGAATGCATTTTTCCATGTGCCTTTTGGGGTTGAGAATGTCCCCAATTTACAGATGAGGAAACCGAGGCTGGGGGGAGTTAAGAAACAACCTTGAGGACATATGGCTAGTGAGGGGTAGAGCCAAGATTTGAACCCAGGTCTGTCTCACTGTAACTTTCATGATCTTGACCATTCTGTTGCTCACTAGCTGGGTTTGGGGGACCAGGGAACGATGTGGAGGACAGAGAGGAGAGGAGCGGGTAACCGAGGGGAGTCTCATCTATCAAAAATATTTATTCTTTCAGTGAACGCTTCTTGAAGGTGCTCTAAGTCGAGTCCCCAAAATGCTCGCCGTATGGAGGGGAGGCTGACAGCTGGGGACAGCACTGTACCTAGAACACAGGTGCCAGGTCAAGGGGGAAAGTGGCCTGAAGTCTAGTCCATGTTCATTGCTGAGCTATGCCCTAGAGACCTGCAACCACCTGGAGGAGTTGGATTTTCTGAATGGGCTAGCAGTGGCCCTATAACATGGGAAACAAAACGTTAGAAAAGAAGCGTGACCAGACTGTCACGGAGGCATGCTCGAGGCATCCTGGTAACGGAGGTGCTAAATGCTGCCTCGAGGCATCCTGGTAATGGAGGTGCTAAATGCTGCCTCGGATGGAAAGCTGGGAGGGCTTCCTAGTGGAGGTGGCATCTGAGCTGGGTCTCCCTAGATGGAAGGACTTTGCCGCGTGGGCATAGGGAGGAAGGAATGTCAGTCAAGGAGGGTAGCACTGGCATCAGAATGGACTCAAGGGATTGTAAATTGTCTGGCAAGCTTGGATTACAGGTGTCATAGGCCTCAGTGTCACATTCTATTAGTCAGAACGGCAATATGGGCAGTAACAAGCAGCACCCAATTTAAAAATAATTAGATTTCTCTCCTGCTCTCCCTGTCTGTCCATCACGTATCATCTGGGGCTCACAAAAACAGGGGACTAGACCTGTTCTGTGGTGAATTTGCGGCGTAGAACAAGACAAAGGTTAAGTTGTCAGAAGGCAGATTTAACTTTAATTTGACAACATCTGTTATCCATTTACTGTTGCAATTTGAGCTATTTGCACAGATAGGGGTGTGTGCGTGTGTGCGTGTGCGTGTGTGTGTGCGTGTGTGTGTGTGTATTTGGAAATGCGAATTTCTGTTCTCACAGCTGGAAAAGAAGGGCATGAAAAGGTAACCCTGGAGGCCAGGCTGACAGCGGGGGGTAGTAGCTTCCTTGGGTTCTAGAGCTGCACCGAGGCACGCTCCCACCCGCCCAGTGTTTGGAAGACGCGTTAAACACAAGTGCCCACAGGTGGGGAGGTGGGCAGAGGCGTCGGTGCCTAGATGGGAAGAAGGAGGAAGCCCCTCTGAGGGAAAGAAGCGTGGCTGAGGCCGGATCTCCTCCGCTCAAGTCTGCAGGAAGGGACAGAACAGACTGTGGTCAGTGGGTGCTGGGGCCTGACTGCTGAGCATGTGGCCTTGAGAGGAGCTGGTGGGAACCCCCATGACCAGCCCTTGCCCTGGCCTGTGCCGTGGGAGGGACACCTCTGTCACCTGCCCAGAGACATAGGGCAGGTGACAGAGGTGACACTGGCATGTCACCCTGTGGCTGGGTGTGCTGTAGCTACGAGAGTAGCCACCGTGGTGTCTGTGTGCCCTCTTAACCCTGAGTTTTTCTCCCCCTGAAACCATAGTAGTCTGGAAATCTCACAGGATTCTATGAAAGGGGAATCTCCGAGTGGAATATAAATTCTCTCTGCCTGGTGCTCAGGTGGTTCAGTGAAGATTAAACTTGAGTTAAACCCATGAAGAGATGTGATATTGCCTACAGAGTGAGAGGGAGCATTGCATAACACTTAAGATCCCAGGCCTGGGTTCAAATCCTAGCTTGGCCATTTACTAGCTGTGTGACCTTGGACAAATTACCTAATCTCTCTGTGACTCACATCTCCATCTTCAGATGGAGACTAATAGAACCTAATGAGTTAATATGTGTAGGGTGCTTAGACTCTTAATAAGTGCTACATAAGAATTGTTTAAAATCAAGCCTGTGTTTTTGACTCAAATTCATACCTGTTTTACTTGCCAGATGTGGGGAGCTTAGCTAGGATTTAGGGGTTAAAAGGGAGCTGCCTCTCAGTGTAATGTGCTGTCTTGAGGGAGCATCTGATTCAGTCTCTGGCCTTACAGATGGGGAATCGAAGTCAGAGAGCAGATGGGACTTGGTCAAGGTCATCCCTTCAGACCGAGATCATTTAGTGACAAAACAGGGCCTTGAGCTCAGGAGTCTGAGTCCCGTGTCAATCTCCCACTAGCTGTGTGACCTTTGTGGTGTGGGGCTGTCCAGCTGTGGGATGAACAGGCTGCTCTGTGGGCCTCCAGGCCTGAGCAGGAGCAAGCAGAGGCTGGATGACCTCCAGCTGGTCCAAGGGCTGCTTTGTGGAGAGTGGCTGTCTTTTCACTCTGACACCCAGCTGGCCCTAGGGGTTGAGGAGATGTGTTTGACCCATGGGGCCTCATCATAGTCAATGAGGATGAGAGAGTGAGGAGCTACAGTGAGACACCGAAGGCCCACATTAGAGACCGATCCTGGCTTCTCTGGACTGAGCACTTTATCAATAGTCACACTACTTCCTGCATCTTGCTCTTAAAAGACTTTCAGGTGCGGGCATGGAGATGTAAATGCTGTGGGCAGCACTGGAGTGAAACGCGCTCCTGCTCCAGCTGGTGGCTCCTCCCTGGTTCATTAGAAATGGGTTTCCCCCTACATTTAGGGTGTCTTTGCCTCTAGAGGCGACAACGGGCTCCTCTCAGAGCCGTGGCACAATTTCTGATGTGATGTTGGAAAGAGCAGAGGGGTGTGGACCACCTCCGAGTTATCCGAGGTCGCACTTCCCGGCTTTGGTGTGCTTTTGCGTCTTGTGGCACCTGTGACTTTGGCAGAACTAATACCATAGCTCATAGGCACCTGGGTGGCCTCTAGCCAGTGGCTGAGAGGTGCCGTGGGAGTGCGAGAGCCCAGCTCCCTTGCTTGGGGTTTGGCGCTTTTAAGGTTCGATTTATGTTCTAGAGTTCTCTGTGGGAGCAGGCGGGAGCTTCCCTCCACAGGACTTGAGTGAAATCACAGCCATGCTGGACCCCATCCCTTCCCTGTCTTGCTTCTCCTGTTCCCTCATTTCCTCCAAGAGCAACTTTGAAATAGATCACTTGTGTATGAAACCTCCTCTCATGGCTCCTTCTGGGAAACCTGAGCTAAGATCATTCCCTTCTTTAGCATCCGACTTGTTTAGGGTCCCCTCTCATGTATTCCTAGAGCACCTTGACGTTTCCTTGTCATGTGGCTACACCCTGGCTTGCTTTGCTGAAGCCCCTGCTAGACCACATGTCCCACAGGGCAGGGATCTCACCTGACTCATTCATAAGCCCATGGAAGTAGATATGGTCTCCATCTACAACTCTCTAATCGTCGAGACAAGGCTAACACACAGATTCCAGGTAGGTATTAGGTTCCAGGCCCAACTGCTGTAACCAAAGCCTAAATAACGGAGGTTTAAATAGAATACAGTTTCATTTCTCTCTCACGTAATAGTCCAGGTGGCCCCACAGTGATGGGGACCCAAAATCTTCACTGTTGCTTTGCCAGCTTCGACATGGGGTATTCATCTCTTGGTCTTATGTGGCTGCTCCAGCGACTGTCATTACATCTGCATCCCAGCTAGCAAGAAATAGAGAAAGGGAAGCAGCCCTTTCCTTAAAGGGCACAACCAGAAGTTGTAAATAATCCTTCCATTCATATCTCATTGGCTATAAGGAAACCACAAGAACACTTTTAGGTGAAAGAGAGGCTAGGAAATAGATTCTTTAGCTGGATGGTCCTGGATGTAGGGGCTTGACTACTAAAGGAAGGAGACAATTAGTAGTCCCTGTTATACCCTCCTGTTTCAGCGAAGAAATGCTGAGTCACAATATGAGGTCACACAACCCCCGAATCTCAGTAGTTCAGCACAACTAAGGTTTATTTCTCACTCTCTTCTAACAGAGGTTGGCAGGGAGCCCTGCTCATCACAGTCACTGCGGGAGAAAAGCTGACCGATGCTCCCTCTTGATGCAAGGGAAAGGAAAGGGTGGTAAGTTGGACTCTGGTTCTTAAAGACGTCTACCCGTAAGTGACACACATCGCCTCTGCTCACATGCCGAGTGCCAGAGGAGATTTCACGGTCATGGCAAAGCGGACGAGAGGAGACAAGGGAGGAGGAGAACTGTGATCCTGCTATAGAATATTTCCGACCAGCAGCAACGACCACCACCCTTTGTTCAGATACCTACACTTTATTCTTCTTTAATCCTTTCCACATTGTGGTAGATACAAATTTGGGTGAGATTATACGAGAAGACATACGCTAAGCTGTTAATAAGTGGGGAAACCAAGCAAAAAATAAAAAGTAAAAAAACTATAAGAAAGCATGTTTACTATCACAATTTTGCATTTATACCAGAATATGTATATGTGTGGGTGATGCATAAATTTAAAGAAATAATAAAAGCAAGAAATTCATAAAATATAAATTTACTTACCAAATCCAACAAAATAATAATAATAAATCTATATTATATTAACCACATAGTAGTATCAGGTTTAAGTTTGGGTGCACATTACAAGAAGCTTAAAAGTAACATAACTTAAACAAGATAAAACTTGATTTTTTTTTTTTTTTTTTGGTCTCACTGAAAACAAATCTGGAGGTAGGCCATCCAGAGCTTGAATGGTTCCCATTTGTAAGATCGCCTTATGGTCTAATACAACTGCAGGAGTTACAGCCATCACATTGGAAATCTAGACAGCAGTTAAGGTGGGTTAGATCAACTTCTTTAAAGCAGCTTTCCAAGAAATCTCTCTCCATACTTCTGTTTATATCACAGAGTTGCCCCGTCATAAGTAGCAGCAAAGGAGGTTGGGAAATGCAGTCTTTTAGCTACCGGACACATTGCTATATAATAAAATAGACTCTGTTTTTAAGAAAAACCAGAGAATGGATAATTTTGTAGGTAGCTTCTAGCCCCTGCCTCAGCAGCATAATATCCTCTGGCTGAACTGCTGCACACAGTGTGGGAGCCAGAAGAAGCAGTGAGAGTGAGAAATCGGCCAGAGGGATCTGACTTTCGACTCCAGGGGGGAAAAAAAAAGCAAAAATACAAAACACAAAGTCTCCACTGAAGATCTCCTGAAGAGCAAACGGAGGATTATACACACCTGATGGCTAAACTTCCTTTACAACCTGCTTTTCCAACCCAGTTCCCAAATCTTTCTCACTATCTCAGCTTCTCACATATCTTGTCTTTGTTACCTCAAACTCTGTCTAATCTTCCTTTGTTTACATCGCTTCTCCATCTAGTGAACCGGAATCACAAGATCCAGTACTGAGGAGCTAAACAAACAAATATTTGTGTAAAGGGATAGAAAGGAAGCACAATGAATGTTTCTACTTTAGTAGATTTTGTTTCTGATCAAGTTTATCTGAAAGACAGATATCTTGGGATATCTTGGAATAGGAAGATCTCCTGTTTTCTCTCAAATCCCAACCAAGAATGTGACTTTCCTGAGACTGGCGATGGTATCTGATCATTTTCTACCCACAGGTCTTAGCAGCACAGGTAGTCAGTGAACATATGGAATGAATGAATGTCTCTCTGGCTGTCTGTCTGTCTCTCTAAGTATCGGAGCCACTCGGAATATGAATAAAATTGGGTATAATAGAGGCCTGGTACATGGCAACCTCGATGCAAGGGATAGGAGAGAGGATAAAGGCGGATGGGGCTAGAGCCTGGGGGAAGTTGAAAAAAGCCGGAAGTAGAAAACAGAAGGAAACAAGGCTGAAAGAGCACACTTTTCCAATGCCACCTGCCTCAGGGGACTCGAATTTCCTGCCGCTTTCTCGTCCTCCCTCCTTTGCCCTAAATTCTCTATGGTTATTCAGAAGGGCTAGCTGCTCCCCTCCCCCAGTCAAGGTGATCTTGGCAATGACCCATTTGATGCAGAGAGTGCATAGCGGTTTGTCATTTCCCCTCAACACCCTCGGTGGAATCATTATGTCTGTCACCTTTACAAGTTACTATTGTCATTGTTTTAGAAGTTTCTGTGTGAAATGATATATAAAACGGTCTCTATTCTTACAGAAGTTACTATGCAGGGAAAGTGAATGGTTGTAGCAAATGCTAAGAAAATATATGGGGTGTTTGAGGAATATACAGGGGGTGGACACTTAGTCTTGGAGATACAAGAAGGGCATTCCAGAATGGAGTTTGAGACCTAAAGGGTATGAGTGACGGAAAACACAAAACAACAGTGGTGAACCAAGTAGTTATTTCCTCCTCCTGTAAAAGTCCAGAGGTGGGCAGCCAGAGGTGTCATAGCGCTTCATAATAACAGGACTCAGGCTCCTTCTATTTTGCTGTGCTGCCAGGTATGGCCTCCATTCCCATGGTCACTTCACAGTCCAAGAAGACTACTCTTGCTCCAGCTATCACATCCCCAGTCCACATTCCAACACAGTACCAGTGAGTGAAAGGATTGCTGAATATAAACTCAAGCTAATCTATCAGGAATGTTTTCTACCCCCCCCACCCCAAATACTACACGCACAGGATTAAAAATTATATAGCACAAAAAGGCTTAGAACAAAAAGTTAAGGTCATCGCCTTGGTCCTCCCCACCCCACAGAAACAGTTTCAACCCAGCTTTCTGGCAGCTGCTGTCAATGGGAGACGCTCTGACATTATGCTCAAAGTAGAATATTTGCAAAATCAATGGCATCTCTCGAACAAGTCACTGGTGTCTCAGAAGGACCAGTAGCTGGGATTGCCTTCCTCACTGGTCCCTTTGGTGCTCTAAGTGGTGATCACTGATTGGAGAAGGATGATCACCTGACCCAATGGTTGTTAATCCATAGGCTACCTGACAGCCTATGAAATGGCAAGAAAGGAGAAGCTCTGTCCAATAGGGACAATGGTGATTATCTTAGCCAATCAGATCCATTCTCTCTAGAATTTGAAATAGAAATCTTGACGCTATCTGCTGAAAGGAAAGGGCGATAACACCAGAGAAAGAATGGAGTCAAGTGAGAAGGATGAGGGCCATCCTTCCAAATAATACTGGCCACTGCTCCTAGAGTTTATGATCGTGTGACCCAATAATTCACATTCTGCAGAGCTGCTTTGCCTTGGGTTCTGTCACTAGCAATGACGGTCTTAAATCAACATCTAAGAAGGTTTTAAATTGGGGGCAGCATGGCTTCCTTTTTCTAAGAAGCTCTTCTCCTGTGATCTCATTTTTACAAAGCTGCAGTTATGGACGCTGCAGAGAGGCAAACCAGGGAATGGGATTCACCTCTAAACTTTGTTGTCCAGAGAAGAGAGCGTAAGCATCAAAGCCCTGCTTAGCAGGTCATCAGCCTCGTGATTCTGGACAAGCGATGATATATAGAGACGACAGTGATTTTTAAAGCACTATCTACACAGAATGGACTAAAAGGGCCTTGGGGAACCGGTTACTTTTGGGGAAACTACTCAGAGTTGTTTTGAGGAGCCTGCCGGTCAGTTCCAGACCAACAGTCACTGCTCTTTGTCAGGGGACACTTAGGTCCGAGGTTACTCCAGTCCTGGGGCCAAACGGTGTCATGGAAATGAGCATTTGGTTGGCGCGGGGGTGCTGCAGTTTGAGCTCAGCCCATCTGTGGCGTCCCCTACGCATTTCCTCTCGGGCCCCTTTTGGACCTCTCTGAGGGTCCGCCCCTAACCCCAGCCCAGTTTGACAGCAGCCCCTCGCCCACGGAAGACGCGGCGGGACGCCTGCGCAGGCGCGCTGGCCCCAGGCGGCCTGGGCTCCGCCTCCTGGGCGGTGTCCCTCCCGGGGGCGGGGCCAGGCGTCTGCCGCGCGGGCGGGGCCTCGCGCGCCTTTCCATGGGTGTGGTCCCGGGCGGCCGCGGGTGTGTCTGGTTGGGTGGGGGGGGAGTCTGAGTCGTGACTCAGAGGCCCGCGGGGCGCCCAGCGTGGTAGCGGGACGAGCGGCGTGGGCGCCGTGCCGAGACCCGGACGTTGGAGGGGTGTCACATCCGGCAAGAGGGGGCGGGCCTCGCGGACCCCGGAAGTGTGGGCGTGGGCTGTGGTTTAACCCGCGGCGGCTGTGGCGGCGGCGGCAGCCCCAGCAGGTGAGCCGGGCCTGGGGAGGGGCGAGGACGGGGACGGGGCTGGCGCTACAATGGCCTCCGGCGCGCCCCCTCCTGCCCGCCTCGCTCTGGTAGAGGCCGGTGATTGGGCGCGAGGGGCGCGTGACTGCAGCTGCCGGCCGGCGCCCCTGCCCCTCGCAGCAGGAGGGAGGGAGTGAGGGGACCGCGCCAGACTCTCCCTCGGCTACCCCCTCCCCACTCCTCAGCGTCACCCTTCTTCCACCGTCCCGTATTTGAGCATTTTGCTGGTTGCAGTTCTAGTGACGTTAGAGCCAGTTAGCCCATTGTACAGATGGGGAAACAGGCCTGAGAGTGGAGACCCACTTGCCATAGGACATATGGGAGGCTGGTGGCAGAGTGGGATTAGAGGGACACTCTGGTCTCCGAGTCCCAGTCCTGTGCCCGTTCCGCAGGCTTTCAGCCTTGGCTCCGTTCTTAGCCTTTTTTCCGGACCGAGACTTGGACCGCCGGCATCACTGACCAGTTCCTCCCCCTGGACCTGCTGTGTTTGTGTCTTGTGGGAACTAAGGAAATAACATTTTCCCTCTCACCTTATGAGTTCTAGCTGGGTTAATAATCAAATTAACAGACATATTAACAAGAGAAAATCAAATTTTAATATGTTTACACGGGGGGATTCACATAAGCACCGAAAATTTCAGAAACAGGTAAAATTAGGCATCTATGTTATTTTGGACAGAGGAGAAGGGGGGATGGGATCTTAGAATTCAAAAGTGAGAATGGGTGATTTGCAAGTATGTGAGGAAGAGTGGAACACACGTGTCCGGTAGAATTTTGCTAGGCAACCCAGAAAACAGTGGGGTGTGGGATTTAGTCAACAAGCTCCTGCTTGGAGCCTTCTGTCTAATGCTAAGGTGATTATGCTAAGGTTCCCTCCCTGAAGCAGGTTTTCCCATCTGAATCTCTCCCGGCTTGGAAGGCGGGGAGGGTCAAAGGTCTTTCCTGAGTCTTTTGTTTCTTAATAACTCTCTTAAAATTAATATCCCAAAAGGCAAAACTTTTGGTCCCCTTCAGTGTATATCTACAGTACGCACCTGGTTCCACTCGGGTACAAAGGGCAGTGGTGTGTGTGTGTGTGTGTATACACTGTTTGCAGTTCTAGTGACGTTAGAGCTAGTTAGCCCATTGTACACTGTATACACACACACACACACACACACACACACACACAAATGCTCCTCAACTTATAATCAGGTTATGTCCAGATAAACCCATTGTAAATTGAAAATATTGTAAATTGAAAATGCATTTAATACACCTAACCTACAGAACATCATAGTATAGCCTAGCCCACCTTAAATGTGCTTAGAACACTTATATTAGCCTACGGTTGGACAAATCTTCTAAGATAAAGCCTATTTTATAAAGTGTTGACTATCCCATGTAATTTATTATGCATTTCACTTTCTCAGCATCATAAAGTCAGAAAATCAGTCGTACATTGACCCATCAGAAGTCAGGACGGTCTGTATATCTCCAGTAGGTGCCTGTGAGGTGCTTATTTCCCACTTTCTGGGTGAGGGAAGGAGTTCCCTGGGCTGTGTTGGGAGTTACTGGCAGAGTTGACTCTACACTTTAGGGTCTTTCCTTGAAGATGAGTCTGCTTTTCTCAGCTACGCAGTATCTGAGCTCACTCACCTGAGTAGTGCCCACCTGTAGCTCTGGAAACTTCGGTCACTGCCCTTTGCTTCAGCAGTAATCCTGTTGCTGACTCAGGCCTATTCCACCCCCTTCTCTGGCTCCCTGCCTCTTCTCCAGGAGCCCTGAGAAGCTACCACTTGACTCAGCATTGGAGCTAGAGGAGATGGTGGCAGAGGGATTTGGGATGGAAAGCCTTTCTTTGGCTGTCGTCCAAAGCTGAATCCTTGAACTCTGGTTCTGGATGGGAGCAAGGACTTGGGGCAAAATACTGGACACTGAAATGCGAGTCCTTGTTCTTGGCGGTCTTAGTACCCAAAAAAGTTTTTCTTTGCTGTATTATCTCTGAAATCTGGTTTGGTGCCTTTGTAATTTCCATTAGGTAGAAAATTTTTATTGTATACTTCATCTGGGCAGATTCTGGTGGCTATATTTTAGGTAGCGATAGCTCTGAGTTCTTGCTTGGATGCTGTGTACTCTTGGCACAGTTTGAGGGGCCTTTGTGAACATACTGAACTCTTGAGAACACTTCAAGGTAGGTGGTGATCCTGTTTTACAGATGAAAGGTGAGTCGTGGAGATGATAGATAATTTAGCTAGGATCACAGTGAGTGCCCAAATTGGGGTTTTTAGCTGTTAGTCTCATTTCAAAGCGAATGTGTACTTTCTAGACCTTCAGAATCATCTGTGGTGCTTGTTAAGCATTCAGAACCACACCTCTGCAGATTTTTACTTAGATTGTCTGGCGGGGTTCCATGTGTTTTTGACACGTGAAGCACTGGATGATGATTCTTACTGTAAGGCAAGTTTGGGAAGCAGTGCCTGTAGAAGTTTGTAGATTTACTGGGTTTGGAAGTGAAGTTATTTCAAGGAATCTTGTTTTATTTTTGCTTATTGCTGTGAAATTGGCTAATCTGAGCTAAATCTGCCATTATAAGGGCATTGGGATAACTAGTTATATGAATCATCTCCGGACACTGTTGGCCAGCGCTAGCAGGGTTTTTCCAGACTGAACTAATCAGTCTATTTTAATCTGATTGGATCTCTGTTTAGAAATTGTTAGTTTCTGCTCAGGGTCTGGAGTTTTCAGATTTAAATTTATTTCCAGATAGTTGTCCCATATTAGCGAGATCGCTGTCATGGCAGTGGTCTCAGGTTTGGGGTGCTGTAAGGGCATGTTTGCTTCCAGGCGCTTCCTCCATTGCATTTCTCTCCCCTCTCACCGCTCCCAAGTTCTCTCCTTTCTCGAATTTACATGAAAGACTTGTGCAAATACCAAACAGGTTTGTCTGTGATTGCGCTGGAGCGATGGAGTGGGGCCCCTGGGGCTTAGGATGGGCTGGAGTGTGGTGAACAGATAACCCAGGACAGGTGTGCAGAGCACTGAAGTCATATAAGTAATTTTAGTCCCACTGCTAATTTATCTGCTCCCTTCTTAGCAGGATTACAAGTAGCAAGAGTCAAACTCAACATTATAGTATGACTTTGTTCTCTTTCTGTCCAGTAAACATTGATTTCTAACTTAATTCTTTTGTAAACAGAGGACGTACTTTGTATGATTTGAATTGTTTTGATTTATCGAGACTTGTTTAGGATGTGGTCTACTTCGGTAAAATGTCCTGAGAACACTCGCAAAGAATGTGTTTTCTGCTGTCATTGAGTGGAGTGTGTTCTATAAATGTCGGGTCATGTTGGTTGGTAGTGCTTTTCTGCCTACTTGTACTATCAGGGATTGAAAGAGGGACATTGTGGATTTTTCCATTTCTCCTTGTAATTTTATCAATTTTTGCTTCATGTGAATCTTTGAATGTCTGTTACCAAGTATGTAAACATTTTGGAGTGTTATGTTTTTTTGACAAATCGACTTCTTTTATTATGGCACTATTCTTTGCTCTGAAGTCTATTTGTCTCATATTCATATAGCTAATCCAGCTTTTGAAAAAATTTGTGTCAGTGGATTGATATCCAGAATATATAAAGAATTCCTACAACTCAACATAAAAAACAAAACGGAACAACAACCTGATTAAAATGAACAAAGAGCTTAAATAGACATTTCTTCGAGAAGGTAAACAAATGACCAAGAAGCCCATGAAAATATGCAACATCGCTAGTCATTAGGGAAATGCAAATCAAAATGACACTGAGATGCCACTTTACACCATTTAGGATGACCGTTATAAAAACAATCAGAAGTGTTGGCGAGGATGTGGGGTATTGGGACACTTATTTATTGCTGGTGGGAATGTAAGATATGCAGCTACTGTATGGCAGTTCCTCAAAAAATTAGACATAGAATTGCCATATGATCCAGCAATTCCGTTTCTAAGTATAAGCAGAGACTCAGACATCTTTGTACACCACTGTCTATGGGTGCATCATTCATAATAGGCAAAAGGTGGAAGCAACCCAAGTGTCTATTGACAGATGAGTGGAAAAACAGAAAGTGGTAATACCTGCAATGGAATGTTATTCAGCTTTAAAAAGGAAGGAAATTTTGACACGTGCTACAACGTGGATGAAACTTGAGGAAATAATGCTAAGTGAACAAGCCAGTCACAAAAGGAGAAATATTGCATGGTTCCTCTTATATAGACTCCCTAGAATACTTAAGTTCATAAGGACGGAAAGAAGAATTGTGGTTTCCAGGG
>NW_006435764.1:8248040-8266878 GCF_000325575.1 Pteropus alecto
TTAACGTTTAGGGGACGGAGTTTTAGTTTGGGATGATGCAGAGTTCTGGAGGTGGATGGTGGTGATGGTTGTATAACAGCGTGATGTACTTAATGTCACAAAACTGCACTTAAAAATGGTCAAAACAATGGATAGAGATTCTAAAACTTAGTGTTAGCATGATGTATCTCTTTACATCCTTTTACTTTTAAATTGTGTCTTCGTATTTAAAGTGGATTTCTTGTAGGCAGCATATAGATGGGTTTTGCATTTTGTAAAATCCCATTTTACAATCTCTGCCTTTTCATTGGGATGTTTAGACCATTTACATTTAATATGATTATTGATATAATTGGGTTTAACTATCATCCTGCCATTTTTTTTTTCAATCTGTTCCATGTTCTTCCCATTTCCCTTTTTCCCTGATGTCTTTGGGAGTGAGTAATTTTTATGATTCCATTTTGTTTCCTTCGTTATTTTATTAGCTGTAACTTTTTTTTGCTGGTTGCTTTGAGATTCATGTACATCTTTAACTCGTCATAGACTATCATAAGTGATACCCTACCACTTCTCCTATGTAGTACGAGAACTTTACGATAGGATACTCCATTTCCTCTTGGCCTTATACTGTTGTTGTCACGCATTTCACTTCTCCATTTGTTATAAATCCCACAATACGTCATTATTTTTGCTCTAAACAGTCATTTATTTTGTGAAGAGATAAAAAAGAAAAGGTGTTTTATATTTCCATATATGTTTATCATTCTGGTGCTCTTCATTTCTCCCATGTTGATCAGACTTCCATTGTGTTTAAAAGCCCTTCTGACCTGAGAATTTTCTTTAATATTTATTTTAGTGCTGGTCTGTCAGTGATGCATTCTTTCACATTTTGGGTGCCTTTGTTTTGGAAGGATGTTTTCCCTGGGTAGAGAATTCTAGGTTATCTTTCTTTCAGCATTTTAAGATGTGGTCACTGTCTTCTGGCTTACACTGTTTCATTTGCATAATCCATCGCCATTCTTTTGTTCTGCTGTTCCTAATGTGTCTCTTTTCCTTCTGGCTGCTTTTCTTTTATCATTGGTTTTAAAAAATTCGATTACGTGCTTTGATGTAGTTTTTTTCATGTTTCTTGTTCTTGGATTAATTGGGGTTTTTGGATCTGTGGGTTTCTAGCTTTCATGAAATTTGGAAAATTTTCAGCCAGTGATTCTTCAGATGTTTTCTTTATTCCCTTTTCTCTCTCTTTCCTTGAGACGCCCGTTACAGGGATGTTAGGGTGCTCAAAGCCGTCCCACAGCCCTCTGATGCTCTCTACTCATGTTTTCCCCCCGTCTTTTTTTCTCTTTGTGGTTTGTTTTGGATAGTTTCTATTGTTTCTTCAAGTTCACTGATCTCTACATCTGCAGTGTCTAATCTTCTGTTATTTCCATTCGGTATACTTTTTATCTGGGACATTGTAGTTTCCACATCTAGAAGTTTGATGTGGGTTTTTAAAATATTTTTTTATGTCTCTACTTAACATGCTTAGTCTTCCCTTTAGCTTCTCGAATACGTGGAGTATGGTTGTAGTAAACGTGGAATGTCCCTGCCTGCTAATTCTGTTACCACGTTTCTGAGTCTGTTTCTATTGATCGATTTTTTTCTTCATTATGGATCCGTTTTCGTCTTTGTCTGATAATTTCGATTGGATGTTAAGTGTTGCAAATTTTACCCTGTTGGTATCAGAGCTCCCCAGATATTTACAGAGCTCCGTGGGAAGGCCGGACGGGTGCTGGATATTTTTGTATTTCTGTGACTCTTCTCATTGTTTTGGGACACTGAAGTTATGTGGAAAGAGTTTGATCCATTGAAGGCTTGCCCTTAAACTTTGTTGGCCGGATCGAACAGTCTTTAGACCAGAATTAATTTTTCGCAGTACCCTCTTCAGTGCCTTACTGATATCCTGTGAATTATGAGGTTTTCCTATGCTGGCTGGTGGGGATGCAAATTATTTTTGGCTCATTAGAGGATTGTTACCTCTAATCCTGATGAATGCTGTCTATACTCGGCTGAAAACTTGAGGGGGACCCTCTGCAAATTTCTGGAGTTCTCTCTTTGTGTAGCTCTCTCCTTTCTGGTATTTGGCTCTGTGAACTCTGGCTCCGCAGGGTTCCCTGGACTCCCAGCTTCTTCTCCCCAAGTTGGGGAGACTGTCAGGCTCCGTTTGGGTGCCTCCTCCCTGTCCCAAGACTTGGAAACTTTCTCTAGGTAGTAAGTTGGGGGCAATCGTAGGGCTTATCTTGCAATGGCTTGATGTCCATTGTCTGAAAACTGTTGTTTTATTTGTATATCTGGTTTTTAGTTGTTTGAGGCAGAAGAGTAAATCTGGTCCCTGTTCCCCTTTGTTTGCTGAAAGTGAAAGTCCCTGTCTAGTTAGCAGTCACTGAGCTAGGCATCCATCTAGGCTCTGGAATGCAGATGTGATTGAGACATGGGCTGTGCCCTTGGGGAGCCCCGATTCCTACATAATACATACCACGTGGTACTTACAGAGCACCAGGGGAGGGCCAGATGCATTCTTTGGGAGAAGGAGCAAGGAGCCCTCCCCAGAGTAGCTGACATTTGAAGGAAGGATGGGCAGGCATTTTTAAGCTGGAGAAGGTATAGGAAAGAAATTCCAGGAGGGAGGCAGAGTTGGGGACTCCTTGAGGGCAAGGCCCCTATTGTGCTGATCTTTATGTAGATGTGGACTATCTGTCAAGTGATTAGAAGCCTGTTGTTTACTCTGGGAATAGTAGGTAGAACAGAAAGAGCTAGGGTAGGATGAGCAGCCCAAGGGGGAGTGGAGGGAGACCTAGCTGGAAAGGGAGGCTTGGGGTCAGCTGATACCGGGCCTCGTATGACAAGCCAAGGAGCATAAGATTTTGAACGCAACACCAAAGCACTAGGGACATATGGACCGTTTTAAGCAGGGACGTGAGAGCTCTGATGGACTCTTCTCCAGCCATTCCTGGGGTATGTGGGTTGGAGAGGGCTGAGACTGTTAGAACCAGGCAGGCGACTGCAGAGAGCTGGGCTCCGAGCAGACATTCTGCATGAGCATGAAGACAAGTCCAGACCTCAGTGCGGCCCCTGGTGTTGCCACCTTTCGCCTCTTAGTGGCCTTCCTGGATTCCTGCCTGCGTCAAGAGCAGATAGGAGGAGCCTCTGACCTGGTTTCTGGTTTTCTGTGGCTACTCCGTTGCCCTCAACACGCTTGCCTGCCTCTGCTGGACGGGGTAGTGCGCAGGGTCATGCATCACTGGCTGGGGGTGGGGTAACAGCTGTTCCACCTCATACCGGCCTAGGCTGGCCCCACCTTGGCAAGATCAGTGAGTCTCACCAGATTAGACTTTGAACATACGCCTTGATTGACCCCATACAGACTCCTAGATGTTTGTATTGAGTGTGCCCTGACCTTAATCCTGATCCTTTCTGAAGGGATGGTTGAACCTGCTAGCTCAGCTTGCTCTGTGCAGATTAGAAAGTGCGGGGCAGGGCTGGAGGACTTGACAACCCCAGGCTGAGATCCTTTCCTGGTCATCCGGACAGAGGAGAACCAAAAGGAAGTTTGGCATGAAGTAGTTTAGGATGGTTTTCTTTTCAAGTCAGAGCCATGGGCCAGAGAAGGAAGAGGCTTTGTCAAGTAGCTGGGTTTTATTTTGCTGTCAGGAGGTTTCAGGAACAGGCTGCTTATTAAATAACCCATTTCTTTGCCATCATAATGAGCCATGGTGAATGCTATTGATCTGAGTTATGTCCGGCCACTGGAGTTCTGTCAATCTGTTGACTGATGGCGTCTCTGGAGCAATCGTAAATCCTTTCTCCTCGGTATTCACGTGGGAAGTGCTTGATTTGCAGAGGCAGGAATAATTTGAGGGTGCCCAGTGACTGAGAGTGCAGGGCGGTCCGCTTTCTAAACTCTGAGCCTTTAGTCACAGGGCTCCCCTGCAGAGCCCGGCGTCCTTGGGAGATCCGTGGCCGCAGGGCCCTGCGCACCTGCCAAAGAGTGTGGCCTCGCCCCGAGGCTGGTGAAGGAGAGTAGGTACCACGCTAGGATTTGTTGAGGACAGTTATTCTGGGTTCTGAACATCGACAGGCTCTGTTCTTTAGGATTCTAGTTGAAAGATATGAATAATAACGACCATTGAATTTGGACCCAGAGACGGGCACCTCGTCCATGGGCATGGACTTGACTAAGAGGCGATGTAATACAATGGTGGAGAGCGTGGGCCCGAAGTTAGACTGCCTCGGGTGAAGTTCAGGCTCTCGACTTCTCTTTGGCCCAGGTTTCTGGTCTGTCAAATGAGGAAAGCCAAGCGATGTATCAATGGCGAGGGCCTGTTGCGGGGATTACACGAGTTACTGGGTATTGAGCGCCTGGAACACTGCTCTGTGCGCAGGGAGCACTCCACTCAGTAGCTGCGATGACCGGCATCATTGCTCTCTTACTGGTGGGACAGTGAGGGTGGAGAGAGGAACGGTGGTAGGTGGTAAAGCCTGGTGCCACCCATCCTCAAGGAGTCCCCAGCTCTGACGCCTGCCTCTGCTGTTGCCGTCCTGCCTGGAATCCTCTTGCCTCGTCGTCCTCCGTGCCACAAGTACCTGCTTGTCCTTCAGCTGCCAGCTCCTCTGTGATGCTTCCTCGCTCCTTCTCCCAGGATTTCATCCTGCCCTCCTGTATGCTCTATAAGTACCAGGTAGCATTCACCTTGCCTGGCTGCCCCTCGCTCTGCCCTGTGGGTGAGACATCCCGGCTGAGAGGGAGCGGAGGAGGGGGCTTGGGCAGGGCCGGGTGGGTAGAGGTGAGGGGTTAGGGCAGTGGTTTTCACACCACATTCTGGGGTCCCCCTATGGGGTTGGCGAGGCTTAATTGGGAGATTAGGGCTCTCCCTCTACCCCTTCGCCCAAAACGTGGCCTCTGTGGTTGGTTCTGTGCTCTGGGGAGTTGGGCAGAGGGGAGCGCGGGGGTAATGTTTTGTTTGAAAACACCAAAAATGTTCTTTGAAAAAAAGCTGAAAGGGTTTAGCAAACAACAGGAGTGGGTGTGCCAGGCAGGTGGGAAAAGAGGTGGACATGTGTGTCCTGACGGTGTCCTGACGGCTCCAGCTGGAGGGGTGGGTGGGAGATAAGGGCAGGAGGGAGGGAAGAGAGGACTAACTTTAGGGAAGGCAGAGGAAGCAAGGAGAAAATGTTTTCAAAAATTAATCCAGATGGTTGTAAGGAAGAGACAGTGGAAGTGGGAAGACCCATTTGGAGTTTGGGGAAAGACAGGGATGGGTGCACTTAAAAGTCTTCAGGAGGGTGTCTCCATAGTGTAGCGATTAGCACGTCTGCTTTACACGCAGAAGGTCCTGGGTTCGCGCCCCAAGTGGAGTACGGACCATACCCTAGGTGCACCGGGCCCTGGGTGCACGCTGCCTTCCGAGATCCATTTCTTGAGGGGAGACGGCCAAGGGTGGAAGTGGGGGGTGGGTGGCGGGAGGAATTAAAGAAGGGAACAAAAAAGTCTTCGTAACAAAGGCTGGATAAAATCTGGCGACTGGACGTCGGAGGTGGGGGGGGCCTGTGCCTCCGAGGTGGCCGGAGGAAGAGAAGCGAGGGTACCGTGGGCAGCGGAGGTCATTTGGGAGAGGAATCTAGCTTGGGGAGAAAAACAGGTGGTAAGAGTGCCCCCCCCCCCCACATTTGGCATGGTAAATCGGGCACATTGTTCTTGGGTCTTCTCACTTGGGGCCTGCTTCTGGGAAAAGAGGGGTCAGGTACAATTAGTAGCCCAAGGAGCATCTAATGGTCGGTATGTACATATGTATTTGCAGTGACAGTTTTCTTCACAAGCCTTGTCCCAGGGGACTGTACATGCTCCCCCATAGGTGTGTGGACACGCTTGTATTTGAGGACCTTTGTTCAGATCGGTTTAGAGCCTGGTTCAGAAGCCACACCCTTTGCTTCCCTCTGGGACCTGCTGTTTCAGGGCCTCCCACAGCGAGCCTCGCCAGGTGCCCGGCAGGGTTGTCAGGCAGCGTTTACACTACGGGGTGTCAGTGCGTGGGAATGAATGCTGCCCAGCACCTGCTTGCTGCTTTTGCTGGCACCTCCAGAAGTCCTCTTGTGTAATTCTCATTAAATCTTACAGCAACCCTGTGACACGTTGGTGCGATTAGCCCCACATTACTGATGAGAAACAGAAGAAAGGCTGAATAATCTGCCCAAGGTCAAATAGCTAGGAAAAGGTCAAGCTGGGATTTAAATCCAGGAACATTCACCTCTAAAGACCTGAACTCTTTCCACTACGTTTTGTACTATATTAACTAGCAATGGCATGAGGAGGGACCTCCAGCCCCAACCCCACCTCCAGAAATTCCTTAGAAAGAGTAAAAGCTGAAAAGGTCTTCCTTTGGGGGCTTGCATGCCAACTTTTCAGATAGTGAGGCCGGTTAATTGGATGGTGTGGGATGCCAGGTGACTCAACAGTCCGATACTTGGGTGCATGGCTAGGCTCATTTTGGGGAAGGAAAACTAGGTCAGATCAGGTCAACAGAAGTTCCTCATCAAGCAGCAGGATTAGGAAGGTTTCTAAGGCAACCATAGGTGTTCTTGACGTGAGCGGCGAAATGGGGCCAGTTTCCTATAAAGCTAGCGGATCAAACCGTGCAGGTTGCTATGGTAACGACTTCTCAGGCTGCCATAGGTGGATGTGGGAAATTTACAAGAAGCCCAAGGCCTTTATGGCTCTCCTTGCAGTGTGATTTCAGGCTTGAAGTTGCTGGCAAGGAAGTGAGTGACTGGAGCCAGAGCAAACAGAAGCGCCCGTCTTGTCATATGTTACGATTCAATAATCGCGGTCATTTCGCTTGACTCAATATTGAGCCCCCAGGGTGTCAGGAGTAGCTCCTGATCATCAGATTGCCCCCGAGAGGCAGGATAATTAATGTTTGTTCAGTGCTCAGTAGCCTGCAAAGCCCTGCTCGTCTGAGGCACACAGCCCCCAACGTGGGATTGTCAGGGTGCCTGGTTTCCAGAGAAGGAAACCGAGGCTGAGGGACTTGATCAAGGTCACACAGCTGAACAGCCGTGGAGCCAAAGCGCAAACCCAGGGCATCTGTCCCCGGATTCTGTGCTTTTCTCCTCTGCATTCTGTGCGGGGCAGAGCTGGCATTAACGGTTTGGGCAGAGACGAGGGGCACCACAAGCCATCTCTAGGGCTGGCGTGCCTACCCTGATTTGAACACCCTTGCACTTAGAAAATGCTGAATTTTCCTTCCTGTTTCTACTTTTTCTCCGTCGAGTTTATCCTTTTAAAGCATCTGATATCAGTTGAAATTATTTGTTTTCCAGCCGAACAGTCTTGGCAAAGATCCACATTGAGCAAGATCTGTCAATGCATTGCTTTTTTTCTTTTCCTATTAAGGACAGATCTGGAAGGCTGCCCTGAGTTGGAGTCCTTCCCAGCATCCCCTGTCCACGGTCTGCAGCCTCTCCCGTCTCCCACACACTCCCTCCCCCCTCTCCCCTCCCCCCAGGAGGAAAGGACACCACCTCTGGCTTAAATCCACAGGGTGTAGTGTAGGCTCCTTGGGGCCTCATATCTTCCACTAGATCATGTTCCCCATGTTCAGAGCACGTGAGATTGATTCAGTCAGGATACAAAGTGGTGGAAAGAAGTAGAGACCCAGAGGTGTAAGCAGCAGGGGCCAACGGCCAGAAACTGTCCTCCCCTCATCGTAGTGTGTGTGGGTTGCAAAGGCCCAGGGGCCACGCACCTGTGGAATGCAGGATTCCTGTAGAGTGTGTCGCCTCACCCTTCTGCCCGCCTTCCTTTCTGTGGACTCTGTCCTGGCAGCTGTCTGTTCGAGGGCATGTTGATTTAGGGTTATAAACCATAGTCCGCCCAGTGTCTTGGAATTGGCTACTGAAATTTAAAAATGGGGAGATGTCACATAGATCTGCATTTCCAACTTCCCCTGGAGACCTGGCACATCTGTTAAAGCTGGGCCTGCCCTTCTACCTGCAGAAGTTCCCGAGCTGGAGCCCATGCTTTCCAGAGGGGCATACTCCACGCCCAGCGCCCAGCGCCCAGCGGCTTGGCCGCTGATGTCCCCGCCTGGCCCCTGTAGACACAGGGTTTGTGACTTTTGTGATCTCTGGTGGAGGTGAAAGTTGCAGAGGAGACAAAACAAGCCTAAACAAAAGAAAAAAGGAGGAGAAAGCTTTTTTCTCTCTCAGGAGCTGTTAGGAGGAAGGTGACACTTTCTCCTCCAGATGGAGGGAATGTGGATTAGCGCGTGCGTTTTTCCACCTTGTCCCCAGTCTGACCTTCGAGTTGATGTCATTTGACGGCATTGCCCCGCAAAGAGGCGCTGTCTCGCTGTACCTGTGCATGCAGCCACCTGCCTTCGTCGCCGGCCTTCTCCCAGCCACGCAGACCCACAGTGGTTCCCACGAGGGCCCTGCTGTCGCCTGCCCCGACCCTCCATCTCCTGTCCCAGCACCAGTAGCCCCCTTCAGTGGGGCCTTGTGGGCTCCTTGCACCCCCACCCCTCAGCGCTCAGCCTCCCCTCTCCTTACTCCACTGGTCTCCCCTGTTACAGCTTCTTGCACCTGTGTTCCCCATGATTCATTGTGAACTTTTTTGCTTTTTAAAACCGAACTGAGTTCCTGGAGAATTCGCACCAGTTTTTATAGTTAAGGCTGTGTCTGGCGCATAGTAAGAGCTCAGTAAATATTTGTTTACACCCTCTGCCCCCGTTTATCCGTCCTCCCTTTCTTTGGGTCCTTATACAGTACTTGGCATGTAATAATGAATAAACATTAAACGACTGTTCAGTCAAAGCACGAAGAAAGGAATGAAGGCGTGAAAAAGTGCAAGAAGCCCTGTTCTCACATCCCCGTGTCTTGGATGAGTCGTCCGCTCCCTCCCGCCCTGCCTCTGTCTGTCCTTCTGCAGACATTGTTATGAATTATCCGTGTGCCGCTGGGAATGCGAAGGTGAACAGGACATTCTCGTTCCCCTCCAGGGGCTCGTCTCTCCTCACCTCAGTCTTTTTTCCTGTCCCCTCCCCTGAACAGCAGACTCCAGACCTTCCCCCCTATAAGCACCCAGCAAGTGGAAGGGGGTCCGGGTCAGGCCTGGGTGCCGAGGGGCAAGGTAATTGGACTTGTTGGGTCCTCCAGAAACAAGAGCTCATGGCCTGTGGGCCCCCAGATAACTTCTCAGTAACCCCCAGTTCTCTGCATTGGAATATTCATCCCTGGTGCTTGTGGCCGCCTTGAGAAGCGCTGGTTTGCATTTTTTGCCACGTCGGGTGAGCAGGCAGCAGCACACTGCCAGCAGCAGGAGCCCTGCCTTCAGGGGCCCCTGATTTGTGTGCCTCAGGCAAAATATTGTCCTATTTATTTTTTTTCTCCTTTTCCAAAGTAAAGACCCGGAGAAGTGTTTACTGCTCTCAGGCTTACTGAGTGGCTCTGAGGGTCAGGTGATGTCTCTCTGACTTCTGAAAGAAAGGCCCCAGTAGCTTCCAGGGCGGGTGATGCAGGTGATGCCGGGATGAAAAAACAGGCATTTGCCTGCCAGGGCTTGAGAGGTCAGAGGGTTAGGGTGGGGGGGTTGGCAGGGCCCAGGGGCCTAGGGCTTGGCTTTTGTGGGCCCGTAATCTCTGGCATCTTGGACTATCCTCCAGGCTACCTGTGAGGGGAGGTTGGAGCAGGTGGGGAGAAGGTGCTTGTGAAATTCAAATACCAAGGCTTCTCAGACCTTTGGCAATACCCTTACTATTTCTCTCTGGGCTGATCCCGGAAGTCGAGGTAATTAAGCCTTGTGTTCACTTGACTTAGGGGAGTGATTAGGAGTAAGTTAATGGGAGAGTTTGCAAAGGGCTTTGATCTCAGAAGGAAGGAGCCATGTGACCATCAGAGGTGGTTTACCTATTTCATAGGTAAGGAAAATGAGTCCCTAGAAAAGAGAACATTTGGTATATATGTATGTGGGATCCTGAGCACCCCTCACTCCGGAAGAAATGGAGGCAGTGCTTGTGAGGTGGTGCGAGAGGAGGGGGCTGAATGGTGGAGCCTGGTGGGAGTTGCAGCAGGCCAGGGTCAGGGCTCCTGGGTCCGGTGTCCCTTCCTTTGTCACCACAGTCAAGTTACATGCCACTCTGCCTTAATTTTACCACTTGCGAAATGGGCATGCTAGACTTGAGAGGGATGTTGAATGAGAAACGAGAGAAGGTGGAATTAGAAGAAAGTGCTAAATAAACCCACATCCCACTGTGGCCAATTACATCTCAACTGAGAACCTGCCGCGTGGAAAGAGGCCCGTTCCCGATGGTGTCAAGGACAGCAGAATATGCAGGTCGGACCGCGAGACGTCGTTCTGATGGCGCGGACCTGTCTGAAATGGAGGTGTTTTGAACCTGCAGTCTTGAGGTGTGTGAAATGGACGTGGCCTCCAGTGAAGTCTGCAGCGAGAGGGGAGTGACCCAGGAGAGAGCCTGTTTTAGGGCCACAGGGCTGAGCTGTTTTTTTTTCTTCTTCTGAATTTGGGAGTGATCATCTTTCCCATATTTCTCAGGGAGTGCCAGAGATAGTCGTCACAGGCAGGAGCTCGAGCCTCCTCCTGTCCCGTTCGTCTCCCGGGTTCTGGAAGGCTCGCCACACGGAACGGCACCCTCTTCCTCAGCGATGGGCCACGTCCTGGTGGCTTGATGCCAGGCAGAGGGTGGTCTAATTAGGAGACCCATGTGTTTCATTCATTCATTGCCCACTTTGGGGAGAATTCTTGCTGTCTAAAATGCAACATGATTCTTCGGATCAGCAAGTAAAAGTTACAGGGATTTTTGCCACCGGAAATTCAAGGCAGTCACACAGAGCCAGGTGCGAGGTGTTAGATTCAGAGGAAGATTATCATTTGGGATGGGTGGAGGGGACTGGATCTAAGGGGGCCGTGCGTAATGGTTCAGTGGACTTCATACTTCAGCACCCCCCAGAATTATCTGGGGTGCTCACTTTTCTGATTGGCCACCATTCTTTATTTAACACAGGAAAGTTTCTGGCTAAATATCTATGGTCACATCACCAAACTTTGAATGCAGGTTGTATGCATCCTTGGTGCTGCTGCTGCCTTCCCTGTCCCTTGTGAGAGCAGCAGCGACAGCCTCGCACAGGTTTTAGCCACATCAGGCCCCTCTTTGGGCCACCTGGTGACCTGGAACTTTCAGGCCCGTGGGTAGTGGGCTTGGCACCTTTGCTTTGATGGACTCATCCATCGAATGCCATGTTCACTACAAGTTCAAGAAGCATGGACGTGCACACTAGATCCACAGAGGTATCAGTAATACCCTTTCATCAGCCCCAGAGGAAAACAATTCAGAACGTTGTAAACTACTTGAATGTTGTAAATAGATTTTGTTTTGGTGACATTCCTGTAATTAAAACGTGTTCCTTTTCTGGGGGAAAAGAAGAAGTGGCCCGTGAGGGCAAGCCTGTCAGGGAAGCCAGTCCTCCCGGGTGGCTGTAGGTGGGTCTGACATCAGTGCCTCCTTTCAGGTGAGCTCCCAGTGCCTTGCCCGGTCCCACCGCCATGAGCCAAGCCACAGGCACTGAAGGGACGTGCACTCTGGGTCCCGGCAGAGACGCACTCAGAACAACACGGGGTTGAGCCCCTGCACTCCCGTCCTGCTGCCACAGGGACTGGTTGACAGATCCCTCTTCTGAGTCTTTGCTTTTCCTCTGTCAGATGAGGCCGCACCCACCTGAGTTCCCTTAGTTCTGGAGGAGGGAAAAGTAGGACCCTAGACAACTTCATTAAAAATTAAGAAGGCTGGAGGTTCTGAAGTGCTGGGTCTGGAGGGGGACTTAGGACTCTGGCTTTCTACAAGGACTCCAGGTGAATCCGATGCACCTGCTGAGAACCCCCTTCCTACCCGCCATACACACTGCCGAGGTCATGGCTGCTTCCTAGCTGTATGACCTTGGAGCAGGTCACTTCCCTCTCGGCCTCTTCTGAGGTCGGGTCAAAGCGATGCTGACTACAAGGTGGTTGTGAGGGTCCTGGTGACGGCACATACGCAGTGCCGACTGTTACAGGCAGGCTGTTCTGATGTGAGAAACCAGGGCACACAGGGTTAAACAACAGGCTGGTAAGTGGCAGAGGGGCTTCAAACGCAGTCTTGCTCTGGAGTTTAGTCTCCTGAGTGGTTCTCAAAGTGTGTTCCAGGGACCCCTAGGAGTCTCCGAGACCCTTTCGGGCGGTCCATGAGGTCAGAATAATTTTCATAATCTAGGACATTATTTTCCTTTTTACTTTCTCACTTGAGTACACAGTGGTGTTTTCAGAGGGTACGTAGCCTGTGATCACATCATCATTCTGGCAGTCAGTGTGTGTGCTCGTGAACTCTTGTGTTTTGAAAACTCCTCACTTTCAATTTTGAATGCAGTAAACGTTGATAGCCAAAATCCACATAAATGAAAATTCTTTGGGCTCTTCGGTTAGGAGTGAAAGGTGTCCTAAGACCAAAAAGTGTCCACTCTGCTGCCCGAGGCTGTGCTGCCTTAGGTGTAATATTTGTCGGACACGGGCATGGAGCGTGACACCTCCCGTCACAAGTGGCTGAGGCGGAGAGTCGGTGCCCGTCCTGGGGAGTGGCGGCTGTGCTCAAGGTGGGTGCGTGCTAACGTCCCGAGGTGTGAGCGTGTGCCTGGACCTGCAGGGCCACTGCCGATGCCATTGCTAAGCATGCTGTGTGCGTGCGGCTGGCCAGCTGCCCACACGGCATCTTCCATTCTCTGCCCGGGGTATGTCTGTGCTCAGCCTGCCTGCAGTCTGAGCGGACACCCTGTTCTGTGTGTGGCAGGTTCCTCCTTGCGGGGAGTGGGGCGGGGGGCACTGCTGCCACTGAGCCCAGCAAGTTCTCAGCCGGCCGTCGTGGAGGCCCCAGGAATAAATAAGTTCCGCGGTGCTGGAGTCTTTGACCAGCATTTGCTCCGGGCCAGGCCTCGTACCACGCCCGTCCCGTGCTCTGCACGCTATCATGGAACCTCGTACCAGCCCACCTTAGGGACGAAGAACCCGAGGCTCAGGGAGTGTCCACGTAGGCGAGGTCCCGCAGCTGGTAGGTGGCGGCCCGGGACTCAGACTAGGTGTGTCTGACTGAGCCCGTGCCCCTGGCGTGTGTCAGACCCTCAGAAGGTCGCTGCGCTTGTCCTGCTCACGGCGGAGCCTGCCGTGTTCAGTGCGCTGGCGCGGGGTTCTGCTGCTTCCCGGTGCGTCTGCCGCTCCCCTGTCCCCTGGGGCAGCGAGGTCGCTGCGCTTGTCCTGCTCATGGCAGAGCCCTCCGTGTTCAGTGCGCTGGTTCTGCCGCTTCCCGGGGTCGGTGCGTCTGCCGCTCCCCTGTCCCCTGGGGCAGCAGGGCGAGGTGTGGACAGAGTACAGTTTTGAATGGGACCGTTGTTGCCACCTCGCAGGATGAGGACGGACAGTCCTGTGAAACTCGTGCTGCTGTGCTCGGTAACTGGTGCCCTCACTGTCACATGACTGGCGAGGAACTGTTGCCTTTTCTGAGTCTGCTGCATCAGCATCTCCTGGAGAGAGTGGGTTTCCGGCCCGCCTTGGCTTACTGACACAGCTCTGCAGGTGGGGCTGGGCCACCTACATTCTCAGGGAGTGTCTCCTGGGATTCAGGTGCATGCCAGAAGCTCGGCATGCCTGCCCTGCGAGTCAGGGGCTCCATTCAGCCCTCGGGGATTAGCAGGCAGTGGTGGGACCGTGTGTGGATAGCTTTTATCACGGGGTGCCCCTTTACTGGCATACCTCGCTGTATGCCCTTTGCTTTGTTGTGTTGCACAGGTGTCGCGTTTTTTACAAACTGGAGGCAAAACCCGCCACCAGGAAAAAGATTACCTTCTGCTTTGTTGCGACACTCATTTTTTTTTCAGTGGGCTGGAACCAAACCCACAGGATCTCTGAGGTATGCCTGTAATTCGTTGTCCAAACCGGGGCACTCTGGAGCATAAAAAGGGACACTGTTCATGAGCTATGCTGGGACCTGAGGAGTAAAGCAGGACTTTCTTGGTAAATGGGGGAGCATGGTCAGTATTTATTAGTCTCTCTTTCCACTTTTCCGATGACCCTAGGAAACGCCTCTCCCTTTCTATGACGGATGGGGAAACTGAGGCCCAGAGAAGGTTGCTTCTGAGTCTGACCTTGGTCCTTGATTTCAGAACATCCCTTTGGCCGAGTAATCAGCACTGATTCCCTGGGGTGCTGGTGCAGGGTGTGGGGGTGCATGGACTCCAGATACCCTGTAGCGTTGGAATCTTTAGAAAACCAACATAATCTTTATAATGAGAAAAACCAGCATTAAGCCTATAAAGCACATATCTAGGAAAGATAAAAAAAAAAACAGAGGATCTCGTCAGCAGAAAGGAAGCCAGTACTGGGTGTGTTTCAGTGTTTGTGCTGCTTCTCGGTCCCTAGGGCCTGGATGGGACCCCTTGTTACACAGACCATCTCCCAGTGTCCCTCTGGGCAGAATGACAGACGGAAAGACTGCTGAAACCGGCGCTTCGGCAGAGCAGACGTTCTCTTCCACTCGGTCCATTTCTCTGTCTCCCGATTGCCTTAGAGGCCAGTTTGGTGATTTTTTTCCATTGTGGTGATGAGGAGGATGTGACTGTGACAGTCCATTTTTGTGGCATGTGGCAAGGACTACAGTCGCAGAGAACACCTGAGGGGGCCCAAGGTTGTTGGTGTCCTAAATATAACAAGCAGCGACGCACTCGTGCCTGTGATGTTGAAGCCGCAAGGCCCCTGCGTGTGAAGGTTGGGTGTATTTCTGGTTCGGACGGAAATAGACACCTACCAGCGGGCGTGCTGGCGCCGGGGCCCGCGGGCCTCCTCGGGCCAGCTTCATCTCTGTCCCTGGCTGCCTGGCTCACTCCTGCCTCTTCCATCTGCTCTTCGTGGAGCTGCATCAGCATTTTCCCTCTGGCTGCCGAGTGCTTGCACACATCCTGCTGTTCATGGTTTGGCTGGAAGGAGTGGCTCCTTGGTCTCCCTGGGGAGAGGCGGTGGCTGGGGTGGCAGGAATACACTTCCTGGGACCCTCACCCTTCCTTGAGCCTCCCCGTGGAGTGGGAGCACCTTGGAAAACTCTTTTTCTTTGACAGATCATGTGTATGGGCTCACGGTCTCTTCCCCACGAGCTGCCTCTTTTCCTCATGTCGGTGTTGTTATGTGTTCCCAGGGAAGGATGGAGACCCTGAAAGAGAAGACTCTGGAGGAGCTGGAGGAGATGCAGAATGACCCGGAGGCCATTGACCGGCTGGCCCAGGAGTCCCCCGAGGTAGAGGGAGACAGTCACTGGGCCCAAGAAAGGCCAGCAGATGGGACCGCGGCCCTTCTTAAGGATGCTGGCTTATTGGGAATTTGGGCCAAGTTCATCTTCCTTTTCTGTGGCTTTCTCCCAGCCAGAGCCACCCCTGACGTGTCAGCCCAGTTCCTGGGCACCCCGGAGGTGTAGGGGGCAGTGCTCGGGGGTCCAGAGCCCTCAGTGAACCCACGTGCCCCAGGAGTCCCGCACTGTTCTTCCAGCCTGAATCTGGAGGCAGTTGCTAAAAGCATGGTACTGTTTTGTAGCTGCCTTTCTTTCCCCAGGGGCCTCGTGGCCCTGCTTCTCCAGGAGGAGCCATTCTCGGGCTGGGGTTGGGCTCAGCTCCTCTTTGATCCTGTTTCCTGTCATAGCTGGCAACTGACCCTCTCAGCCTCCAATCACAGTCCTCATGGGAATAAAAAGAGCCTTCTGTACAGAGCCTGACACCTTAATAAAGGCCTTTCCTGTCCTCCCCGTCTCCGGTACCCCGTGACTGGATGTGGCCACAGAGCTGCAGCTATGCAGTTGTGCCTGGGGTGGCTGCAGCCTGTCCACAGCTCTGCAGGCTGCCGCCTGCCGCTCCTAACGTTAGGGAGAAACAAACGCAGATCTGCCAGGCTCATTTGACTGGCATTTGGATGTTTTTTTCTTTTGACCGATGCACAGGTGTGATGTATCTCTTCTGTGAGTTCCCGATATGTTCACCAAAGAAAGGGAGCCACCCCATCCAGCTTCTCCGTGCTGCCGCCTCCCCAGGGCGGTTTCCTCCCTGTGAGGGGGAAGCTCCTCGCTGTGTTGTGCCTTCACTGCCCCCAACTCCCACGGGTCCTCTACCCACATGGGCAAGCTTTGCTGGGGCCGCAGGGGACGACGTGTCAGGCAGGGGATGGGGAGAGGTACAGGGACTCGGCGTGGCACTCCCTGCCCGCCCTGAGCTCGTTCAGCGGGGACGTGAAACAAGGCTCGTGTTGGTGAAATGCCGAGGCCGCCTCAGGTGGTTCATGAGGCCGTGAGCTCTGCCAGGGCCGCGTCTGCGCTGGCGCAGAGCTGGGCACGGCGCAGATCTCCCCGCCGCCACGTGCCATTCTCCGTCAGTCGCACAGTAAGCAAGTGTTTCTTAAAATCTGCCATGAGCACAGTGCTTTAAAGCACACGCTTCGTAGAAGGAAGCCTTTACAGAATTAGAATTAGTCGACATCCAGGCGCGGCAGGCCGATAGGATCTGTGGCAGGGTGCCCAGAATCTGTGGAAAATGTAAGCAGAAACCCCTCTCGGGCAAACGGCAACTTGAGTTTTGTGACACGCAACCTCGTCTGGCTAATTGATTTGAATTCTCGGGGGAAAACGCTCGTGGGATCTCAGGGAACGAAGGAGGGTGGACTACGTAGACTTTCAAAGCCCCTCGGACTAGATTTTCTACAGGGGGCCATCAAATGATAATTGAGTCGCTGTAAGACTGTGAGGAGAGAAATGAGAGCTCGTTTGATTTTAGGTAGGAACGTTGCCCGGCGAACAGGGATTAGTAGGGAACAGCTCTGCGTAGAAGAGCGTGACTCGTGGGGTGAGCCCTTTGGGGCAGGGTACTAGAACTGTTTTTGTTGACCCCTTATAAATGACTGGTGGGGGGCTTCATAGTTAACCCCAGTGGAGAAAGATCCGGGGAGGCTGTGGGGAGAAGGGACAGAATTGATAGGACAAGATTTAGGGGAAAACGATACAGCAAAGATTTATTAGTTAAGACCCAGAGAAAAGGCAGTGGATGCACATGAGGGCCCGAGGACAGCTGAGCGAGAGGGCTTCAGTCTTCCCTCTCTGTGTCAGCCACATACGTAAATAAAGAAAGCTTCGCGGCTAATAAAAATGAGATTGAAACTTCCCAGTGTCAGTGTCCCCGAGTCAGTGTGCTTGCTGAGTGGCTCGAGATGGTATTTGTGGCAGCAAACCAGACCACCTAGCTGTGGGGCACTTGCCCTCGTGGGCAGACCAGACTCCAAGAGACCATGGTGGGCCCCACCCTCCCAGTGCCCCGGCGGCCGCATCCTTGGAGGGAAGATAACTGTGACCCCCTCTTTCCAGTCCAGAGCGTGAAGGACAGGCTCCAGGCCTGCCCCAGAGCGCAGGTCGCAAGACCCTGTGATTGGAGGTTGGCAGGAGGGCGTCCTCCCTGAAGTCCCCTCTTCCAGGATGCCTATGGCCTCTCGCATCCGTTGAGGAACAAGCCGTTAAGGCTCGGTTCATCATGTGCTGACTGTGGCAAAGCTGCCCAGTGGCTCCCGTGTGGCAGCTGGTCTTGCCTAGCTGTGCCCTGAGCCCTCCACTGGGTGCTGAGTCCTCTCCTGGTGCCACATGGTGCTGTAGGTGTATTGTCACTGCTGTCTCAGGCGTGGCGGGTCATCTCCATAAAGATGACTCCCTGGCAGATGGACAGGGCTTCAGTTCATAGCAGCTCTGGGAAGGGTTCCCATGGCTGCCACCTCACCAGCTGGTGGCAACGAAAGACCTGGCTGAGGGCACAGCGCTGCTCAGCTTGGGGATGTGCTTTCGGGGGGCACGTAGAGGTGCAGAGGTTGGCATTAGGGCCTCAGGTGGCCGCAGGTCGCCTGTGTTGGTGGGAGTCCTCTGCCAGCTGTGGGACTCCTCCCATAGTTCTTAGGGGCGCTCTGTTCATTCATCCACACAGCTTCTCTGCAGGACACACGTGGCCTAGGAGGCGGGGACAGGTCTGAATCAGTGTCAGTCTGGCCATGACTTTCTCACCTCTCGGAGAAGCTGTCTTTGTAGCCTCTTTGCACGTCTGGCTTGTGGCCTGGCCTAGGCCACCTTAGTCCTCAGAGCAGGTCTCTTGACTCTGAATCCTATGGGTAAGTGGTTGAGGCTTCTGGTCCCTTCCCTCCTAGAAAGCTGGCGCTGTCTTGTATAGCTTGGTCCCCCCTCCTCTGCTCTGCACAGCCCATGGTGGGCCTGGCTCCTGCTCTCGCATGGCCTTGGGCAAGCTGTCGCCTTCCAGTGTCAGTTTCCCACGTGAATCCACCACATAGGCTGTTGGATTCAGGATTCGGTGAGGTGCCTGAGTCAGTGCTTGTTCAGCGTTAGAACCCAGGTCCATCTGACTCTATCTGAGGGCTGAGTATTGTGGTTCCCCATGGTGGGCGATGAGTCCCAGAAGCCCCTGGTCCAGGCTGCCACGAGCTGAGGGATGGTGGCGATGCCGATGGTCAAGTGTCCTGTTCTTTTAGGTCCAGGACCTGCAGCTGGAGCGGGAGATGGCACTGGCCACCAACCGGAGCCTGGCTGAGCAGAACCTGGAGTTCCAAGGTCCCCTAGAGATCAGCCGCTCTAACCTCTCGGACAAGTACCAGGAGCTCCGGAAGCTCGTGGAGCGGTGCCAGGAGCAGAAGGCAAAGCTGGGTAGGGGCAGCCGGACCCCGGGAGTGTGCTCTGGGAGCTCCTGTTACCTCAGGGGCCCGCTCGAG
>NW_006435764.1:8266918-8275192 GCF_000325575.1 Pteropus alecto
GCCCCCTCCCTCCCCCAGGACAGGAACGGGCCTGCAGTTTCTGAGGGTCACCACGCCCCAGCCCTGCGTAAGCGCCTTATGTACATTTTTCCACAACAGCCCTGAAGGGGTAGATGGTGTTACTGTCATTTCATAGATGAGAAAAAGGAAGCCCAAAGAGATTCAAGAACTTGGCCAGGGGTACACAGCCAGCTGGAGATGGGGTTGGGATTTGACAGAGAGCCCGCACCCTGCCCTGCAGCTGTTAACTTGGCCACCTCAGCTTTTGTGCTCTGCATAGTAGGTCCAGGTTCTCTGTGTCCTGGGACCTGCCATCTGGGAAGGTGAGAGGGGCTGTCCCGGGGGTTCAGTGGTCAGACAGGTGAAGTCAGTCCCCTGTGAGGCAGAAGGGGGCTAGGGTTGGTCGGTGGGCTCTGAAGCCCAGCTCCTGGCTTCCCAGGCTGGCCGCAGGGAGGCTGGTGAGCAGAGGTCTGTGTTGGGCTCCTTTGAGCTCTCTGCTCAGGAAGGTGACCTGAGGGACTGGAAGGGGCTCTGCAGCAGCCCAGGGGGGCGGGGCTGGGCCCCCGTGTACACCGAGGACCCTTGAGAGCCTTTGCTGAAACCTCAGCCTCCAACACCGAGTCGAGAGGCTCTTTTGAAATGTTCCCCCTTCTGCCCTCCCTTCCAGAGAAATTTTCTTCAGCACTGCAGCTGGGGACCTTGTTAGACCTCCTGCAAATCGAAGGCATGAAGATTGAAGAAGAGTCTGAGGTGAGGTAGCCCGTGACACCCCCTCTTCCTTGAATAACGTCAGCCCCTGGAGCAGGAGCCCTTGTAATGGGCGCTGGATGTCTGCAGAGGGTGGCACAGGGGCACTTTCGTAGGCGGCAAAGATGAGTGACACCTTTAGTCCCAGCGGAGGCCTTTTTAGACACAGAACGGAACCCAGTCTCACTGGCTGAAGCAGAAATGGGCGACGGAGAGCGTGGTCATGGCGAGCTGGGGACCCGGGTGGAGGGCAGTGCAGCAAGAGCCCCCAAGGACGGAAGCCAGGCCCCAGCCCCTTCTCAGCGGGGCTGCCGGTCTCTTTCCTGCTTCCCTGAGCGTCACCTCGTTCTCTGCGGCGGGCCGGCGCTCCCCACTTCCCCGTGCTCCGGGAGGAAGAAGCTGCCTTGGGCCTCCCGGCCCCTGGGCCGGCCTGCATGAGTGACGGAGGGACTAGTGCTCATTCAGTTACTCCACACATAGATGTGGTAGCCAGCGGAGGGCTGGCACAGTGCCAGGGGCAGGGGATAGCGGTGACCATGACTGACAGTCCCTGCCCTCCAGGAGTTGATGTCCTGGTGAGGGAGAATAAACAAATGAGTGTGCGGCAGCAGTGATGAGGACCGTAAGGAGAAGTCCCCTGAGCGGGGCCGGAGAAGGCAGGGAGTGCCTGGGGATGCCTGAGGCTGCCGGGCTGGGAGCCCGAGGGTGGCCTTGTTCTCAGTAGGCCCCTGTCGTCACCGGGCCTGTCTTCCAGACCATGGCTGAGAAGTTCCTGGAGGGCGAGGTGCCTTTGGAGACGTTTCTGGAGAACTTTGCCGCCATGAGGATGCTGTCGCACCTGCGCCGGGTTCGTGTGGAGAAGCTCCAGGATGTGATGAGGAAGCCCAGAGTCTCCCAGGAGCCTGCCGGTGACGCCCCTCCACTCCGCCCGCCACCCCCGCCTCGCCCCGTCCCCCAGGCCAGGCCCCCTGTGGCTGAAGAGCAGCCACCCCCGCCACTGCAGCCATCAGGGGTGCCTCCCTACCCTTTGCCCTACAGCCTGCCTCCCGGCATGCCCATGGGCCCCACCGCCCAGGGCGCGCTCCCTCCGGCCCCCTTCCCGGGGGTGCCTCAACCCTCCTTTTCCTACAGTGGGCCCGTGGGCCCCCCTTACCCGTCAGCCCAGCCGGGACCCAGGGCTGCTGCGGGCTACTCCTGGTCCCCACACAGGAGCACACCGCCCCAGCCTGGCTATTCTGTGGCCCCCACTGGTGCCTCTGGCCCCGGGTACCCCTTGGCGGGGGGCCGGAACCCGAGTCCTGGTTATCCTCAACAGCCCCCCTACCTCTCAGCAGGAGGAAAACCTCCCTACCCAACGCAGTCCCAGCTCCCGAGCTTCCCAGGCCCCCACCAGCCCCCCTACCCCCCCGGGCCTGCCCCTCCCTATGGGTTTCCTCCACCTCAGGGTCCTGCCTGGCCCAGGTATTAGACACTGCCCTGGCCCTCGGCCCCTCCCTACTTCCACCTGTACCACAACCTTTGGCCCACCCACTGCTGAGATTCGAGGTTAAATTAGAAGTGGAGTTGGCACTGCCTGTGCACTTGGCGGACCTGGCCGGGATGATGCGGATCCCCAGAAAGGCACGGGCAGTGTGACAGGCTCGGCCGCAGCAGGCCGTCACGGCACTTAGCAGCCTCCCCGGGGAGGGAGTGCCTCTTTTCAGTCACTGGCTTTAGCTTGTCTCTTGGGAGCCAAGCTGGGAGTTCACCTCTCCACGGGTGTCTGTACGAGTGAGCTGTGCATCTATGAACATCTCCTCGTGCCTATACTCCCGGACACCTGAACCCAGTGCAGTTATCTCGGTGACGGGCTGGCCAGTCTCAGGCCCCTGCCCACCCTCCTCCCTGGGATTTGGCACATTTGGGCTGGTGCCCACATTAAGGGATGCAGCTCTGTGTCTCTCCGGTCCATTCGAGGATGGCCTGCCCCATGTACCATGGCTAGGGGTGGATCAGAGGGAGAGAACGGAGTTAGGAAAAACACTTCATGATTTATAAGTCACATAAAGCCATAATCGAACTCTGATGGGCTGACGTCAGATAAACTTGTCCTATGGGCTGATTTGAATGACAGCAGCAGAGCCAGCCTGGTGAGAAAACTGGGGATTATGCAGGTGGACCCCAGGCCTTGCTTGCACTGGTTGGAAAATCGGGGATTGGGGGGAGCTGTCTTGGATCCTCTGGCCCAGGAGATTGTCCCATTGGGACTCACCAAGGAGCGGAGGGCCAGGTCTCCTCCCCGGCCGCCGCCTTTTCTGGTTGACTTTTTCTGTGGCCCACCGTGTCTGTCCGCTCCTGTAGTGCCTTGAATCTCATTCGCAGAAGCCCCCTCCCGTCATCCCCTGCCTCCGGCTCCCGTGACATAATTCTCCCTTCATCCCCAATGTGCCTCCTAAGACAGACATCAAAAGACGCCCTAACAGTAACCTCCCAAATGGTGCTTCTGAAACACCATCACTCCGTCGGAGTCCATTCTCTGCATCTCTCTCGTTTTCAGAATGTAAAGGGCAAGGATTGTGACTTCTGCGCCCCACGCAACCCCCAGCACCTTGGGGGTTTAAGCATATTCAGTAATGAAACATGACAGTAGACCAAAGGGCGTGTAATGAACAAGCATTAACTTGGTTGTTCCAGATGTGAACCAGGTCTCAAGGGCAGACCCTGGAGCTGCTATCGGTTAGGAAGTCATATGTGCCTTGAAATGTCCACTACACGAGTACCCAGCATCTGGTGGCCTGGGGTGCTGGGGGCCAATGAGGAAACTCGACCTTCTGGTGCCTGCCCCCTCCCGGCCTGCGTGCCATCAGTGGGTGCGTGGACGAGATGCTCGATGAGTGCTGTCAGTTCCTTGCCAATTGTGCTTGCTCTCATAAGTTATTTATAAAGAGAAATCCCTAATGGACTCTACTAGTCCGAGGGCTTCGGAACTAGATGAACGACCGCCGGTGTGTTGTATAAATAATTTCGACCGCCGGTATGTTGTAAAAATAATTGCCATAATAAACTTTGAGGAGTTCCATGCCGCGTTGTGGCTCGGGTGGGTTTGAGAAGTGGGGAGTGGGTGGGAAGGGGGCATGGATTTCTTCTGCAGCCTGCAGGATCAGGCTCTGCTGAAAGGCCTCTGATTCAAGTCCACAGAGCCCCATCCGGATCGAGTCCGAGCTGCTCCCTTCCTGCTCCTCCCCCTCGGGGCCAGGTGGCAGGCACTTCCCTTTCCTACTCTGGTTTTCTGTCCTGGGCATTTTCACGCTGGCCTCTTCCTGAGCGGAGAGCGTGGGCTGTGCAAAGCCACAGAGCCCCTCCCCCCTGCCCCCCAGGCACTGTGCACATTGCTGCCACCTGCTGGGCTGAGGAGGACCTCTGCCGTCAGCCTGTCCGGGGTCCGGGACCCCCAGCTGGAGTCTGCCTTCCTGGCCAGTTTCTACACCAGATAGAAGGGCAGCCCTTCGAACCCTCCCCCGCACCCCCGCCATTTTAAACAAGGGGAGGAGATGGCGGGGCGGGGCGCGGTTCAGTGACCGGGGCGCACATCCTCGAGGGGTGGGGCGGAACTCACACCTGGCTGTCGCACCTAGCCGCGGGGCACCCCTGCTGGTCTCTGCTCCCCCCTCTCCCGGGGCCTTCCTTAGATCCAGCCCAGACTGGCTCTTGGGCACTCCCTGAGGCTCCCTCCCCACCCAGCATTCACCACTGAAATCACCAAATCCCCTGGCATCCTCTGCCCGACCACAGTGGGCCTCTTCCTGCAGAGCGAGCTGCATGGGGGACGAACCTTTAGTGTCAAAAGCCCCAAAGGGATTCCTAGTGAAAAAAGACACTGCCGCATGAGCCGGGCCGAGGCCATTTGAAATGTCCTTTCCACCGTATGTTCCTTTAGTTCCATTCAGTGCTCCCTGATCCCAGCCGCACTGACAGCTTCGAAGCCACACTTGTTGCTAGGTCGTCAAAATGAGCCTGCCTTTTGGGCCCTCACTTTCCTTGACTCAACGTGAGAATGTCTGAGAATCAGGTCACACTCAGACCCTCGGAGGGTCAGGTGGGTAACGGTTTAGGGGAGTGAGCTGGGGTGGGGGACACAGGTGAGTCCTACCCTCTCTGGTTGAGGGGCGGGCGGCCCCTGCTCTGCTCTGGCAGGTTGCCGTGAGGCAGGAATGTGGACCAAGAGGTGGCCCAGGTCACGTCACACATCCTTCAGGGCTGAGGAGTGCTCTCCGTGGCCTGGGTCCACCCGCCAAGCCTGGGTCCACCCTAGCAAAGCTGCCTCCGAGGCCGAGAGAGTTCCCACACATTTACTTAACCAGATCTTTCTGGAATGTGTCACCTGCCACCAGTGGTAAAACAACTTTCTAAAGAGACCTTTGTATCAATATGGCTTTTTTTTTTGTGGGAGGGTTGTTTTTAAAATAGACCATGGCTGTGCTGAGCCCCCGGGTGGTGGCCAAGCCAGAAACGAAAGCTTTCACGAAGAAAGGCTCTGGAGGGGGACATCTGGTGCATCATGTCCTCTGCTTCTCCCTCAGAGTGGCCTCTCGGCTCCCTTCTGGGGACCCCCCGGGAAGGTTACTGGCTGTCCCTATTTCTGGGTTCCCAGCATGGTCAGGGGCTCGGCCACTGAACTCTCGTGGAAAATTGAGTCCTGAGCAGTGCGAGGATAGAGGCCCGTTGGAAGAATGCCTTAGAATCGGCTCGCACACTCAGACCCTCCGAGAGTTA
Source organism: Pteropus alecto (assembly GCF_000325575.1). NCBI lineage: Eukaryota > Metazoa > Chordata > Mammalia > Chiroptera > Pteropodidae > Pteropus > Pteropus alecto. Next base: position 8,272,418 of record NW_006435764.1, read on the forward strand.
GTGCATTGGGAGTTGGTGGAGGCAGGGTTCTGACCAGGCTCTTCTGGTATGTCAGCGCCCCCAGCTCCTTGATTCTGAGAGCGTCCCCCACCCCCAGTATCCTTCCAGTAACCCCCTGGGCTCTCCCAGAGTGGCTTCTGTGGCTGAGACGATCAAGGTCTGTTCCCAGTGGATACAGCGACCAGTCATGTGGAGAAAGACCCCAGACCCGAGGTGTGTTCTCATGCTGCTTCACCTGCAGGGAACCATCTGATGCCCAGGGGCTTAGCGAGGCTAAGCACAGCCTCTCCCTTCACCAGACCCTTCCATCCCATTTAGACGTGCTCTCATCCCTTGCAGTCACAGAAACCCAGTCACCGCAGGATTTGGGGTGTGTCTGGGCTCTCCAACTGGTACAGGAGACTATTTCAGTTGAGAGAGTTATTTAACCCGCAAGAACGTTCAGCCTCCCCTTCCTCCGACTCTCCAGTTAGAAGGTTAACTGTGATGAGCTGAAAACCTTTTAGCTTTGAACTTCTAGCTGGAGTGGAGGGGAGATGAGGGGCCTCTGGTCAGGCAGCCACTGAAGCCTGGGCGCCCACACGATGGCCTTGCTGTGGCTGTGACGTGCTAAGTTGTCTTTGAGTCAGGTGTGCAGCCCTTGTGGTCCTGCAGTGGGCGTCCCTTCCCTTGGGCATCCCCAGAGTGACCCAGGGGGTGGACCCTGGATTGAGGAGACTGGGAACTCTAGTTTTCAGGAAGTAGAAAAAGCATTATTTACAAAAAACAAAACAAAACAAAACAACACACTAAAAATACGCTAGAGAACTCAGCCCCCACCTTCCCCCCCTCCCCCAGTCAGTCCTCACTGGGGTCCGAATCTGAGGAGAGAGCCAAGTCCTCCTGGGAGCTGCTTCCTACAGACGGGAGAGGAGGCTGCCGGGGCCAGGCCCCCACGTGTCTCTGCTTGGGGGAGCTGCACATGTTTGTAGGCTTTGCCCTTTCACGGCTCCCATACTTGGAGGGGCCAGCCGAGCTGTTTTGGGGGTCTTCACTGGGCCAGGCTCCCAGGGGGGGATGTCAGAGCTGGCCTGCAACTGTAAGGCAGTAGGCCATGTTTGAAAGGCCCCTTTGCCTCCATCTGTGTTCTGGCCGGGGCGGAAATCGGGATGTTCTTCCCAGGGGGTGAATGCAGCGTGTTCTCAGCATCAACGGTCTGGCTCTCCACGTTCGTTCCTGGTTCCCGGTTCTGTGGGGTGAGGAGGACAGGTCAGGGGAAGAAACCTCACACCCTGGAGGTGGTTTCAGGAGCAGGGGGTGCAGGGGGGCAGACAGGCCCCAAGCCCCTGGCTCAATGTCAGGGACAGCGGCTGCCCCTCTGGTCAGGGGCTTCTCCTTCCTGCTGGCGACTCTGTAGGGGTATAAGTCCATAAGGAAACTTTTGGGTGACCTTCTGAGATGGAGTTTAAGAGCTGGTGGTAAGGTCAGTGATCTCTCTGCTTTAATTACCAAATCAGCTCTCATCTGCTTAACCACTGGTGTTTATTCTTCGCCTTTGCACGAGTTAGGGGCTTGGAGTTCCCCGTTAGTGGAGGGGCGGGCAGGAGGTGAGACACCAAGGGGCTGGCGCTCATCCCCAGGGCTGTGTGGGAACCCCAAGGTGCCAGGGGCCGGGCTCACCTTCTACAGCCTCTGAGCCCCGTGCAGATCGTAGTCACTGTCCGAGGAGTTGTCAGGCTGGGCGGAGACACGGTGCAGGGCCCCTTCCAGAGCTGCAGAGGGAAAGGAGGCCATTTGCAGCGGGCTCATCCCACCAGGCTACACACAGAGAGAGCCCCTCAGAGCCGAGAGCCCAGCTGGGACTGCAGATCAAAGGGGCTTTACGAGCTGGGGGCTTGACAGCCCCAAATCTGTTTTGATCAGATCAGCCGAGTGATCACTAATGATGCCGAATGCCAGCCTGCCCGGGGCTTCATTGTTAGTGCCAGTCAGGGAGCACTCAATACAGGGCTCCTGCGGGCCACCGGATGGCTCTGTTCTGCCTCATTTACCAGGCAGCCCACAAGCCCCTGTAGAGGAACGGGCCTGTTAGGTCACAGCAGTGCCGGGGTTAATGGCCCGCCAGCGCCCGCCTTCTCTCCAGGTGAGCGGCCCATTAAGGCTGTATCCCTTCTACACCCTGCCGTGACCCGTGACCGCTGTCCCTCAGGCAGTTCAATTCCACTTCTCCAAGGGACCTCCCTTCTCTCTCTGGGCGATCACGTGACCTGCGCCCCAGCAGGAGCAGCCCCTGGTGCTTACCTGGATACGTGGAGACACGGGAGTTCCTGGGAGGCTGACTGTACTCATTCTCCACGTGGGAGGCTGTGGGGTTCTCAGCCTGGGACCGGCGGACGGTCTCCGTATGGTTGCGGTGGAAAGACACTGCACAGATAGACCCAGGAGAGGGTGTCATTAGACCTGCTGCTGTGACTCCTTCTGCTCTGTCCCAGCGGGGGCCCAGAACTTCGATTTCCTGGTCCCATTGTGTGATGGCGGGGTGGGGGGGGGGGGGTAGGGGGACAAGGGAACCCACGGCTCCTTCAACACGTCCCTCTTTTCCTTTCTTCTTGGACAGGCTCATGCTAGCAGGGGTCAGACTTAGAGCAGCTTTGGGTTGGCCAGCAAGCTGATTGGTGGGTGGGCCTTTAGTCGGTCAGTCAGTCAGTCATCAGGCATTTATGAAGCAAGGGGTTGGTTGACACACAAGAGATAAGGTAGATATACTCTCTGCCCTCCCAGAACAGAGCGCCTTTA
>NW_006435764.1:8275227-8341470 GCF_000325575.1 Pteropus alecto
GACAACACAGAGCCTTCTTAAAGGATGTGACCCTCGACTTGTAAAGGAGGGAAGAATGGGAGTCGGGGGAGGGGGGTGCTCTGGTTCCATCCATGAGAGAGGACGAAGGCTGGGGGTGGGGTTAGGCGGGCTGCATCGAAATGTGTTCAAACTGGCCTTTTAAGTTATTTCATGACAAGGGCATTCCGTGATAAAACTAGCTTGGCCGACCCTTCTTAACGTGTCCCTCTCTTTGGGGATGAACAAAGCAAAAATGCCCAACAGGGTTCTAATAAGTCCTGAAACAACCATGTCTAGTTTTGCTTAACTCATGGATTTCCAAGTTGATTTGGTCACGGAGTCCTCCTTTGTGAGCATCACCTGTTAACACCTGTTGGCAGTTACACCTTAGATGAACATGGCGGAGCTCAGAGGCCTCAAGCAGCCACTGACTCCGTGACCTCCTTCCTGAGCCTGGTGCACACTGGCTGGGGCCGAGGGGGGACCCTGATTCCGGGGACACTTACTGTTCTGGTTCATTCCAGTCGGCCCAATCCACTGGCGCTGCTTCTTCTGGCGAACTGGGTGACAGACAGGAAAGGCGCATCAGGGTGGGGGCGGGTGGAGGGAGTGGGGGGTTGTAGGAGTGTAGGAGGAGGCGGCAGGTGCTGCTGAAGGTCAAGGGGGAGGGGCCCTGCTGGATTCTGCCCTCTGAAGTCTTTGGGGGGACTCAGTTTTCTGACTTGCCTGGGAGGGAGCTGGACTTATCTAGTGCTAACGGAGCCAGCGTGGGAAAGAGGCTGGTTCTCCAGAAGTGACTGTTTAGGACCAGAATTAAGACCTGCGAAGGCGCTGGGGACCCAGCCAATATTGCCCACCTCTGGGCTTTCTCTTTTCAGCCCCTGTCATCTCACTTCCTTGTCTCTGAATAATTTTCTCCTCAGTTCTGCAAGACGAGAATAGCAACCTGCTGTAGTCACTAGGTGAGTAATCGCCCATTCGGTAGGTGAGGACACAAGCTCAGAGAGGAAGTGGCTCAATCGACATCATGTGCAGCTTGGAGCCAGGCCCGGGACACGTGTCCTCTGAGGTCAGAGGCCATGCTCATGACCCTCTGAGCCTGTCACCCTCTAAAGAATGGCCACATCTTCCCTTAGGCCTCCAGGGGGTCTCAGCTGGGCCCCAGGAGTGGGCGAATCAGGGAGGCTGTGATGTTTCTGATTTTCTCTTTCTGTTACTTTGGGCAGAAAAAGGCCAGTGGGCAGGAGACAGGCGGGGCCGGGTGGTGAAATAGGGCTGCCCTTGGCCCGAGCTCGCTGGTGGCGAGACCCCTTCTCCATGGGGCTGAGTGCGTCCCCTCCTAACTCCCCACACGGGGGCTTGAAGGGAAGGTGGTTGGGTCCCCTGTACCTACATTTCTTCACCAGCTTCCTGTAAGCGAGGGGACCGCACATGACCAGCAGCACAGCAAGAAGCACGAGGCCCAGGATGATGCTCATCACGGTGCTTGCGCCCGGGCCCGCCGGGTTTGGATCCTGGCCTGGGGGGAGGCAGAGGGGTCAGGTCAGTCCCACCCCATGGGTATCAAAACCATCCAGTCGAAGGGAAGCTGCGGGCCGGTGTCCCCGGGGATTCACTGGCGTGTGTGGAAGACAATTATCTGTCTGGCTGTTTCTCTACCCATCTCTAGAATTCTCTGCTACACATCCATTTATCTACCATTTATCATCTAGCAATTGACCATTCGGTTATCACTTGCCACTCGTATAATCAACTATTTAACTTTCTACCATTTTCCAGTTATAAGTGATCACCTTGCCATCATATATGACAATGTCTGATCCTATACCAACAGCCGGCCATCCATCCCTCCATTTCTCTCTTTAATGAGCTCTTCAGGTACCATCAGTATAGCAAATACGTAGCATCTATCCCTTGCTTTTCTATGTTCCATCCTGATAGAAAAGATGACAGAATGGAGTTCTATCATTCGTTAGCACCTAACAATTACGGCCACTTCCTTGAATGGCTCCCGCCCACAGCTGGCCCCCTCTCCTCTCATTTGCCATCTCTCCAAACTTTTCTGGGGTTCTGGGGCTCTGCATCTAGCTCCAAGGGCCTCTTCTTCGGAAACATGCTCACCGACGGGGTCTTAGAAAGAAAATCCAGGACTGCCCTCCGCCCACCATAGGGCTGTGGCCAACTTACATGTGACAGACACCCTCTTGCAGTAGGCTTTTTTCTCCTGAAGGTGGTGGCACTGGGACAGCTTCTCCTGGGGGCAGTAGAGCCCCCGGGAGGTCTTCTCGCTTTCCAGCACCCGGTAGGAGTGGAGGTCGCCACACTGCTGCTCCTGGCACACCTCTTCCCAACGCGCTGTGCTCTTGGTGGTGGGGCTGTCGCACAGGGCTTCCCACCGCTTGCCGTGGCGCACCTCCACGGAGCCTGTACACACACCACTGCCCCCGACCAGGCGGCTTTGCACCTTGGGCTGGAAATCTGGGGACAGAAAGCAGTGGGAGGTGAGGTGACAGGCTCGGAAGGAACTCCCTCGGCAAGGTGAGGACCCTGACGGGGGGCCAGCTCGCAGGGGTTTAGGCACCGCGTGAGACAGCCTTCCTTTCTGTCTTTCCTTCCCTCTGGCATCTTCCCTGGCACTTCCCCCATCTCTGGGCAACTGCCGGCAGCTGTCCTGCTCCTCACAGCATGGGCGCTCTTCAGCGATGAAGCTGGCAGGGTGGCGATGCCCGTCTGATGCCTGTCGGCGGCCACGAGCAGGGAGTGGCCCCGCCCAGGTGGAGCAGTGGAAAAGAGGCTCCATGTCTCTCTTGGAAACATTCTCTCATTCTCCCGCTGCTCCTTGGGAGGTGTGAGGGCTTCTCAGAAAGGGAAACTGAGGCCCGGGGATGGGAAATACCTCTGCACTGAGTCCCACATATCGCAGGTGGGACAGAAGCCAGGAATCTTGCTGTCCAAGCCCGGTGCCCTGAGGGCCAGGCTTCCATCAAAGGGGCCTGGTCCAACAGAGACCAGACATTCCTGTGTGTCAGCGTGGAGTCTGGGGTTCCACGCTCACGCTCGGTATAGAGGGAGCTGTGATCTCACCAGCTTTGGCCAGTTTCCATAGCAACATCCACCTTCAAAACCCTAGTAAGTCTTCTGTTTGGAACAAATGTCAACGGCCAGCCCCCTGGGTATGATTTGCTCTGTAGCCTGCAGGAGGGCTTTTAGACAGAGGGCCTGCCCTTCTCCCCTCATCAGGCCAAGAGGCCGTTGGGGGCTGCTTCCGCCTGGAGGGAGCAGAGTTGACTGATTCACACCAGGTGTCCAGCGGGCGTGGGCTGCAGGGCCCAGAGCTCCGCTTCCTGGCTTCCTGCACACCAATCGCTGAAATGCAGAACCTGATTCAGCAGGTCGGGGGTGAGGCCTGAGAGTCAGCCTTTCTAACCAGCCCCCGATGACATCTCCGGGACGACACTTTGAGTAGCTAGGGCTTAGGCAACAGGCTCTGGAGTGACCCTGCTTGAGTGGCTATCTCGGCTAGTGCTCTATGATAGTGGGCGAGAAATTTAACCTCTCAGAGCCTCAGCTTCCTCACCTGTCAAGTGGGGATAACGGTAGCACTCACCTCCGAAGGCTGCTGTGAACATGAAAACGCCCTGGAATGGTCCTCGGCGTGACGTATGACGTGTTAAAGTCTGGACTCCCCAGAACCCTTCTGCTGATAGGAGGCCCCTGTCCCCCTGAGGCAGGCTATGGTTTCTTTCCCCTGGGATTCTCCATTGATCCTGGTTTGGGGGCTCACAGACCAGCCTCATAAGCCTCCTTCCCTCAACCACACCAGCATCGCCAGTCTCTTCAAGTTGCCTGCCTGTGGCTGGGGAGCCTCTGCAGGGGGCCCTCGGGGGACCTGCTCTGGTCTCTCTCTGCCTGCTATGCCCCAGAGACCTCCCATCACTGCAACCACAGCTGTCTCTGGGATTTACAAACTCCCCTCCTGCAAGGCTTGTCACTCCCCAGTGCTCTATCCTGCTCTGGTCTTTGGCACGAGCCACAACCCCCACCTAGAAGAAGCCTTCTCTCCTTTGCTCCATCAAACCCATGAGACCTTGCCTCCTCCTGGAAGGTCCCGCTGACCCCACCTCCCCGTGTGGCGGCCGAGCCAGAGGTGCATTCGTGCTTGTTTGAGTTGCTTTGCAGAGATTCCCAAGGCACCAGGTATGAGTGTGGTCTCCCCGCCCCAGACCTGCCTCCCGCTTAGAGGCTGGCTGTCCGCCTCTGCCTCTCTCGTGTTCTGCATAGTGCCTCACGGGTGTGCTACATGCAGGGGTTAGAGGGAACATGTGGCGACTGACCACTGGGGGCAGCCGTGGGTCTTGGCCGGGTCTCGCTCACCAGAACAGACGAGGGCGAGGGCTTGGCCCCACTCCCAGGGCTGGGCTTTTCGGAAGCACTGCTCCAGGGAGGCGCAGCTTGCATTCTGGATCTTCCATCGAACTGGCAAGGGCTCGCTCTCCCCCGGCCCTTGTGTCCCCACTGCCTCGGCCTCCGGCAGGTGCTTCAGAAAGGAGCCACACTGGAGGGCCGCACAGATGAGGTCCCCCAGGTTCTGGGTTCTGTCTTGGTCCTCGTAGCTGATGGTACCACCCAGACTGCCACTGTAGAACTCCACCACGCCGGCGCACCGCAGGCCCCTGGGCCCTGGCACCAGCTGCAGCCTGGGGGGAGCTGGGGGAAGAGAGGGGATAGGCGTGTGGGTCTGTATGCTGACAGCCCGGAGGGGTACCCGCCTCGCTCCTGGGTCTTTGACTTCAACACCAGGACCAATGAATGACTAGCCGATGGCCCTGGGAAGTGGTGAGGTCCCAAATATTTCGCGGACGTCTTTCTCCTGAAACCGTCCATGTTTACCTGAAATTCAACCATACCTGGGCATCCTGTGGTTTTTAATTGCTAATCCGACACCCTACCCCCAGGGGGCCTCAGCATCCTCTTACCTGTGGGCTCCGGAGTGGTTGTGGGCGGTGGGCTTGTGGGAGGAGGAGTCGTCTTCCGTGGCTCTGCAATGGGACACTCTGATGAGGAAGAGGCAAGGGCCCCCAGGAGGAGAGGGGGTGGGGAGAACGGAAGGATGGAGAGGGCTGGGGCGACTGGCAGTGTTGAGAAGGACCTGGGACTCATGACGTAAGTACCACTTGACCCACGAAGCCCACTTGACCGACACTTTGTCTCTAAGCTTCTTGTGAGGTGGGTGGTACCAACCCATTTTACAGAGGGGAAAATGGAGGTTAAGAGGAGACAGTGAAGTCAGCGGTTAGCAGAACCAGGTCCTCGAACTTTTTATCCTTCTGTGCAAGTGCCAACACCTCCCCCCCACCAGTCTTCCCCTTCCAAGTCCCCACCAGTGTATGTTTTGGGAGGATGTAGTTGTAAATCAGGGACCCGCATCCACCTGCCTGCTCAGGCCCCGAACCACAGGCCCTGGGCAGCTTCCTCGGGGCTGACGCCTGAGCTGAAGGAACCCGTGTGACGAGCTAGTTACCCACCTAAGCAGATCAGGCCCAGAGGTTCCCTCTGGTTTGCCTTGCTGGAGTTGCAGCTGAAGGACCCCAGTGGTCCATTGCAGATGATATGGTTCTGGGGACTGTTGAAGTTAGGGAAGTGGCCGAGGTTCAAGGCTTCCCCACAGTTCAGCTTCTGGCAGAACTTGGAGGCCTGCTTGAGGTCCTTCCAGCGGTCTGAGCTCAGGCCCCAGCTCCGGCTGTCAACTGTGTGCCACGTGTCTCTGAGATGGACCTCCAGCTGGCCCTGGCACATTGAGTTGGAGCCGCTTAGTCTCACCAGGGACCCTAGGGATCAAAGAGGTAGCCGTGGGGGGTCATGCAGGGAAGGACCCTCCATGAGAGCCCTTCACTGACCACCCCCGACCTCTGTCTGAGCCCCCAACAACCAGCCAGGCACCCTTCCGCCCCACAGGTTGCCTGCCTTGACCTTGCTCCTGTGAGCTCCTCCTTTGGGACACTGCAGAGACTTCCTGGAAGGGCTCAGGCTGGGGCTGCTCCTGACCCAGGCGGCCCCCCGAAAGCTGGGCAGGTAGGATGGGGCTCAGACCTCAGCAGAGAGGGACTCGGAGCAGTGGGCAAGGGGTCGTCGGCATGCACTGTGCAGCAGAGTTGCCCCAGTCCTGGAAATTCTGTCTCAACAGATCCCAGATGGGGCCTGGCATCTGTTTCTTTTCCTCTCTTTAATTGAAAATCAATTTTATTGAGGTACAATTTACATACAGTGGAAATGCACCCATTTAAGGGTAATCGTTCAAGGGAATTTGACAAGCGTGTACCCGATTGTAATCACCACCACACTCCAGACATAGAATATTTCCATCATCCGGAAAGTTCCCCGAATCCAGCCTCGGGCAGCCACTGGTCTGCTTTCTGTCACTAAATATTAGTTTTGCCTGTTCTAAAATGTCATTTAAGCGGAATCATTGGGCATTTTTGTTCGTTCGTGGGTTGTTTAGTCTGGCTCCGTGGCTGAGGTTTCTTCTGTTGCCGCAGGAATCGGCAGTTTATTCCTTTGGGTTGCTGAATAATGTTTCATTGTGTAGATGTGCTGCGGTTTATCCATTCGCCACGTGGGCTGTTTGCAGATTTGGGCTGCTCTGAACATTCATGTACCGATTGTTTTTGTGGGGGCACCTGTCCCTGTTTCTCTTGAGAGAATGGAAGTGGAATTCCTGGGTCATAGGTAAGGACGCAAACTTGTGTGATTTCCTAAAGCTCCACGAAGGAAAAAATAAGAATGTATGTTTGTTATTTGCATAAAGACATTCTGGATGGATATGCAAGAAATGAATAAATGTGGTTATTCTCCGGGGTGTTAGGGGGAGGGAAGGACCGGACAGGTAAGAGACAGAGATGGAAATGAGATCGTATATATGTTTCGTCTCTGAGCCAGGAAGCTGTGTTACTTATTCAAGAAAAGTATTTTTAAATGCGAAAAGGTTTTCTAAGTGATTCTGAGGTAGGGGTTTTCCCTGGTCAAGAGTTGCTGGTCAGGCTGCCTTTTTCTTCCCACAAATGAGGGCCCAGCACACAGGGCTAGGGCTGGCCAAGGTCCCTTGGCTAGTTAGAGGCCAAGGAGGCTCGTCCCCATACTTGACATCGACAGAAGGTTTGTGGCTTTCCCTCTAGCAAGCTGACTCACTGAATCCTCACCAGGGAAGAGGTTTTCTCCCCATTTTACAGGTGGGAGAAATTGGGGCTCAGGTTCTAAGCAAGTTTCTAGAGCTCAGATGCCATTGCAGGGCTCCAGGGCCCAGTGCAGGGCCTTCGGAAGGCCCCCTCTGCTTGCAAGGTGACTTCATGAGACTCTCCAGCCATATTTGTCCCCAAATATATTCAGCATGATGTTTTTTTCAGGAAATGTGAAAAAGAGAGCTCTGTGGTGAAATGAGTCTGGGAACTGCCGAGTTAAATGTTTAACAGGTTTCTTTGCTACAGGACTTCTCAGAGCCTTTACTAGGCTAGTGTTACACTGTCATTCTCCAGTGAGTGATGGGGTGCTACCCATCCTTTGTCCAATGTGTTCCGTGGAACCCTGTTTGGGAAACAGTAGCCTCTGGGATTAAAGCCCAACTTCAAAGGCAGGATATTCAACACACTTTACGATCTGCTGCAGTGTCTCTCTGCAGCCTCGGCAGCAAACATCTTCCACCAGGGAGCATCTGGCAGGACCAGGTAAGAAGCAGGACTTCGCGAGGTGCATTTACGGGCCAGTATGTTTTCTGTGCATGGCGAATGGGTCATAATAACACCTATCATGAGAACTGGCATTTGCAGGCAGGTGCCTGCACCTGGGCTTCTTAAACGTCGTGTGTGTTCGCGTGCACATGCGTGTGGTGGGGTTCTCTCTCTTTCTGGTGTGGGGTTCACTCTGGTGGAGGTGCCAGTTTCTTAATTGGCAGGACCCCCAACAAGCCGATGAACTCATAGCCCTGCTCCCCACCCTCCCTCACCTCTGCCCCAGACCTCCTTACCTGAGTCCAACCAGTTAAGCCATCCGAGGCAGGAAGTGACTGTGGAAAGGAGAGAGCAGGGTCAGAAAGTGAAGTCTCCCTCCCGCTTTCTCCACCCGCAGGCTGAGCAATGGCCTTTTCTGCCTGCCGCCATGATTGCGGGGTTCAGAAGCAGAGGTGTTCGTACTATGGTGGGTCATAAAATCAGTTTAGCGGGTCGCAACCATCAGGTTTTTTTTCTCGTTTTAGAATTTTACTTTCTAAATGTACATGCAGTAAAATGGATTTTCCTTTAGTGCATAATTCTATGAATGTTAACACATATGTAGACCTGTGTAATCATCACAGTCAGGCATGCAACGGTTCCATCACCCCCCAGATTTCCTCCTGCTGTCCCTTTGTAGTAATATGCAGTATTGAAAGCATCGATTAAAAAAATATATAGTCATGCAACCATCGACCTTTTAAAAAGTGAAATGGACCAGAATAGGGGTTATCAGAATGTGCCAGGCCTTTTGAGGCTAAAGACCACTTTTTGTGCATTAGGTTGCAGAGTAAAAACGTCCTGTGTGTCGCTTTCAATCAAGAAAGTTTGAACTCCATAGTTCTAGACAGCCATAGAACGAGCCGGCAAGGGCCTCCAAGATGACGTCGCTACTTTTTAGTATTCCCAAGACAGAATGAGAACGACAGCAATTTATCCAGAGAAGGAAATCGAAGCTCAAAGAGACTTCTATTCAGAGAGACTTCAAAGGCAGTGAAGCCACTTGGCAAAAGAGCCAAGACCACAGTCCCAGTGGAGAGGACTGGAGGGGACTGGCCTTGCTCTGGCCCAGCTCCTGCCTGGGCCCAGCCAGTAGGAATGAGGGTCATGTGGGACGTTCCGCCTCCTCCCAGCCCCGTCGTAAGAAGAGGGGGGTCTCTCAACAGAGCAGCCTGTGGCTAGCTCATCTGTGGTTGGGGTGGAGGTTTGATCTAGGTGGGGATGGGGTGGGCTGGCAAGCCTATGTGTCCTCAGAAGCCACCCTCTGTGTTCACCGCACGGCTTTGTCAGTCACAGATGACTGCCATCTGTCTGACTCCTGGACTGACTTCTCAACTGGGAGCTAGGGACAGCGCTGGGTCAGGGTGATCACGTTATGAAGTAAATGGCTGTGTTTAAGCTGCTTTTGAGAAATTGTTGCGGAGCGTTAAATAATGGGTATGTTTTTAAAAGTCTGCTCTTGCCCGAGCATTCTGAACCAGCAGTCGAATTTTAAGGGGGCGCGAGGCGCTTAGTTCTCCTGAGCCTTCATTTCTTCATCCACAGCATGAGGACAAAAATAGAACAAACTTTATGGTGATGCTGTGAGATGGAGCTGAAATAATAAATGTAAAGGGCTTAACATGGGCGGCCCATGTTCAGAGCTCAGAGCTGGTGTTACTGGTCGTGGCAGCGGCCAGGCCTGGGGCAGGTGCGGGCAGGACGGAGGCCTGCCGGGAGCTTCCCCAGTGGGAGGAATCCCCGTCCTGGGTGCTTGGAAAGCCAGGGCATAGGGTTCGTACTTCCCTTTCCCACTCGGGAACCTCGTATTCCCAAAGTCACCTCGGTCGACATCCATCATTAACAGAAACTACCAATTATCAGGCACCTTCCGTGTGCTCAGCACTTGGGTGGCCCCTGACAGATGGCATTGCTCACCTCCCACAGCTCCACAGTGTGAACTGAGTATGTTCACAGAATAGATGTTGGGAGAGGACAGGTGTCGCGTCCAGGGTGACGCTGCCAGCAACCGGCTAGGCCTGGCTTCGAGCCGTAGGCCTGCCCCCTAAACCCGTGCTTTCTACTTTCTGCCACCACTCGTACCTCCAAAGTGCTGAGTCTGGGGATGTAGAGATGAACACGACCTCGGCCCTGACCCAAAGGTGCTTGGGCCTCCAGACCCTGATGGCCCTAGGGGTAAGGACTGGGCTTGACCCTCCGGGCAGATGTCACACAGAAGAGCCCAGGACCTGCTCAGAGAGCACACTTGAGAAAGACTGACCAAGCTGGAGAATTGAGGAAAATTCTAAAAAAAAAAAAGTGCTCTGTTGAGAAAAGGCATCTATGTGTTCTCGGGCTTTGCCTCCCTCTGGGTGCCTGTCTGTCCTCAGCAGAGCAGTGCTTCCTGTCTTGTTCCTCCATCACCATCGTCATCACCGTCACCATCACCAGCACCATCACCATCACCATCACCATCACCGGCACCATCACCATCACCATCACCAGCACCAGCACCAGCACCATCACCATCACCATCACCAGCACCAGCACCAGCACCATCATCAACACCCTCATAATTCGCACAAGGCATTTTTACACATTAACTCTCAAGCCTCGCCACAGCCCTCTGGAACAGGTACTGTTGTTCTGATCCCCATTTTATAGATGAGGAAACTGAGAGAGATTAAGCAACCAGCCCAAGCAGCTGGTGAGCGCTGGGGTCAGGCCAGTTGGCACAGCATTTGCGCTTTTTGGCGGGTGGGCCAAGCCGCCTCCCTTTCTTTCAGAGGGATGGCTGTGGCCGCCTGCCGTGTTCCACTAAGTCGCGCATATTCTTGCTGTGCAAACCTGATGAAAGCCATGATTCTGTTCAGTCAGTGAAACATGCCATTTCCACGAACTTGCTGTGTGACCTTGGCAAGTTGCTCAATCTCTCTGGGCTCAGTTTCTTTGTCTGTAAAATGAGGAGGTTAGAGTCCGCGATGCCTCGTCTTTGTCCTGGTTTTAACGTCTATGGCCTAGAATCTTTTGTTCCTGAGGTATCTCAGTGGTGGCAGGGTGGGCAGAGGCGGATGATGAGACAGATGTGTGCCTGACCTGCAGGCATCCACGGTGCTTACTCTGTCTGTGCGGGGAGAGGTTCAGGTTTTGATTGCCCACAGCTTATTTTCATTCTTTTAGCTGCTTCGCTCAGAGGTCAGACCAATATCATCCTTCCCCTGAACCTGGCAGACTGTGCTGGGGGTCTCTCTGACCCCCTCCTAACTATAACCTACCCTTCTGGCCCCTGCCTGCAGCCTGAGGCCTGAGGCTCTGCTGCAGCAGAATCTGCAGACAGAAGCCTGGAGACCTGGTGACCACGAGGGACATGAGGCACAGAAGCATCATGACATTTCCTAACCCGCCATCCTCAACGACATGCCAGCAGCTGGGGCTGGGAATAAGAATTCTCTGAAGGCCCCTTCCTCCCCTCGCCAACCGCCCTTGGAAGCCCTGTGGTTTAGGGCTTAGACCGGCCACGTCCAGGCAAAGCTCAGGACCAGAGAGGGTTAGAAGGCCACGTGACCGGCTCTCCCTGAGCCCCTCTGTGTCATTTCTGCATTTGCAGAGATTTAATCAGTTTGACCCTGCCTGCGCCATGAGGTCTCTGTGAGGAGTTGGATGAACTCCTGAAAGCAGCTCCGAGGCATTTATAGGCTCATTCACACACACACACACACACCCCCCCCATCCTCTTACCCTCCAGCATTCCAGATGATTCTCACTTTAACTATCTCTACCACGACCCAGCAGGCCTCATTAGGCCATGGATGAGTTTTATTTATTCTGTGCAGTGTTTAACATTTGGGGGGCCAATTTTTTTTTAAGGATTTTTTTTGCTTTGTTTTGTTTTGCTTTCTAAAAAAAAATCCCAAGATCCAGATGTTTTTGAAAAATAGGTCGTTCTGGCTATACTGAGCCATGTCACCGCCAGCCCCAGGCAGTGGCCTGTCCCTTTTGATTTGCCAGCGCCCCTGAGGCAGCCTCCTGTCACCCTGCCCTGGGTCTGGAGAGCCCCAGCTTCAAACATAGGATGGTTTCTGCAGTGACACATGAGTTTTCACACTAGGTGGGTTTCTGCAGTGACACATGAGTTTTCACACTAGGCGGGATGCGTCAAGATTACAAATAGCCTCCTTAGTCATTCAGGTCAGGATTTGCACAGAATGTTTGCCAGAAATTTACAAATTTGGGGTGGGGGTTGAAATTGCAGAGGAACATTTGCAAGCTTGTATGATCAGTACCACTGTACAGTACTCAGCGGAGCCAGGATTTGTAAAGCCCAGGCTGGCCCACCTCTGACATAGGCCCTGCCTGGGTCCACGGGCACCTGCCCTGGCAGCCCCTCTACACAAGGACATAGAGGCCAGGACATGGCCTGCTGTGGGTCCGCCCGGCACCCAGATCCCGGAGCAGGGAGGGAGGGGACATTACTGATGATTGCAACGGCAACAGGGAACACTGACTGAACTCTTAGCCCATGCAGATCCCAGGGCGGGCGAGGGGTGGTCACGGAAGACCTTGTGTCAATCCCGACAGCCTCGTCCCACGGGGGCTGCCATCTCTATACCCCAGAGAAGGAAAGCGATGGACTGATTTTGTGTGGGTTGAAGTCAGATGGTCTGTTTTTCCATAAACAACGATCCCCCTAGTAGTCCATGAACTTCTCATTGATTTACAGCGAATTCCGTATGTCTGACCGCCTTTGGGGGCATGCTGGTTCTCCTTCCTCTCGTCTCTGGATGATGGGCTGCCTCAGAAGGTCAGGAACCCCTATTTCCAGAACTGACACTCGTCAGGGAGCCCTGTCCAACCTGTGTCTGTATCAGGGCGTCAGAGAGACAAAGATCACAAGGGCCTAAATTCTGTTTCTCAGCCAGAGCCCACAGATGAGGAGGCTGGTTTATGATTAGGGGCCTTTTTTATGGCAGAACACGGCAGAGAATCGCACTGGGCTCACACCAGGACAGCCTGGGGGCTGGAGCCCCAGAAAGGACAGCGGACTGGGCCTCTCATCTCTGTCGCCCGGGGCACGCTCCCATGAGCGGATAGCAAGCAGATCGAGGCAGAATGGCCTTCTCGGTTTAGCTTGTCATTGTACTCTCTCCCTGGTGGCCTGTTGTCTCTAATTGAATTTGCCTGTGTTTCATGCCACATATGTGTCTCCATCGTCACAGTGACAAGCCTGCTTTTTTGCTCAGAGCTTCACATATCCCAAAGCTCTGTCACATACAGGGGCTCATTCTTTCTACCCACGGCCCTGTGTAGAAGCGATCATGCTTCCTCCCAATTTCGGATTAGGAATCCGAGGTTCAGAGAGGCTGAGTGACTTGCCCAAGGTCGCACAGCTCGCTGGTGGCAGAGTCAGAGCAGAAACCCCATCCCTATCACTTGACAGGGCCCCGTGGGAGTCGACCATGGGGGGATCCCAGAGCCTGCTCACCCTGCGGTACAGACAGGGGAAGCTGAGGCTGAGGAGAGGGCAGGCTCACTGTGGAAGCCTCTGTGGGGAGTCTGTGGTGGCGCATAGGACCCTGGCTATGCAAACTGCCACCTGTTTTCTATCTTGTTCCTACCACTCTTCCCAAGCCCCCAGGGAGAAGGGAGTGTTGAGGTTCCCACGAAAGCCATGAGAGTCCAGTCCCTTAAGGGTGCTCAGCGATGACGATGGTGGTAATGGTGATAATCGTAGTGACAGGGTAAGTGACACGGGGCCACGGTCCCCTATTTGCAATTGAAAATCCAAATCAAAAGTCTTCCTAACGGGCATCTGTAGTCCTTAGGGGTCCCTCTGAGCGTGTAAATTCACGCCTCACTGCAGAAGTGGGAATGGGTTTCATGAGGGGGTGTTGCCGGAGACCTCGCCGGCCGTTACGAGCACACGGCGCATGCACAATTTACCCTCTTCGATCTGAAAAGTTCTGAATTTTCTGGAACGCATCCGGCCTGGGGTTCAAGATAGGGGCCCGTGGCCCTGGAGAGGTGAGAATGATCATTTCTCTCGAGGACACGCGGCACGCTTTCTCCTCCGCTCAGGTCAGCGGCCAAAAGGCCCAGGCTTCAGTCCTCGGGGAGGCCCCGCAGCCCCTTCCCACCAGCCCGCGTGCTGATGGCTGCTCTGGCAGTCCTCCCCAGCCCCCGCATGGCACGCTCACTCCCTCCCTACCAGTATTTGCTCACACATCATCTTCTCCTGAGGCCCACTGTACCCTCCCAGGTACAGCACGCCCCCCAGTGCTCCCAACCCCCCAACCCACACCACTCATGACTCTGAGCACCCCTACAATCACTGGCCCACTTGGTCTCTCGTCTCTCTACCCATCGCACCCAGACTACTATATCGGTCACCAGGGCCGGGGGTTTTATTGTCCCCAGCACTTAGAACGGTGCCTGGCACATCGTGGCTGCTCAATAAATACTTGCTGTCTGAATGGACGAATGAATGAATTAGATTTAGTGACTGCAGTTATCCTTTGAGGCAGGCACAGCGGTTACCGCATGTTATAGATGAGACAGCTGAGACTCGGAGAGGTGTTCTTGTCATTCGTGAGTGGCCAGGTCGACATCGGAGCCAGATCTGTGCTGCTGTAATCCCCACAGGCCTTCACGCATGTGCGTACGACATTCATGCACCCTCGACACACACGGCACGAAGCGCACTGCACACGCACTTGCTCACACACCCGCATGCATGTATCCACGCGCACACACAGTGGGTGTTCAGTCAGTTTTGCCAGGTGGAGGCGAAGGTCTCCCCTGGTTGCTGGGGGAAAATCCTTCTGAACTGCCGGAGCAGAGTAATTAGAAGGGCCAGTGCCAGCCCCTCAGCCCTCTGGTCCCTCCATTCATCGCTGGGGCTGCTGGGGGCCTGATCCTTTGTGCCCAGAGCTAGCAAGGGCCTCAGTCTCTACAGCCTGGGAGGGTGGGCTGGGTGGCTGGCTCGCAGCTGGAGCCCTTACGCCCCTCCTCTATTGAGGACGCCCAGCTCCCCAGTGAACTTGGTCACTTATCGCAACCACTGCTGTTTCCTTGGTTGCACTCATCACAATATTTGTAAATATTTCTGGTGCTCGTTTACTTCAGCCCTCTGCGGGTCTCCTCTGTTAGCCTGGTACATGGTACCGGATCCATGACAGGAGGGACTCAGCTCTTATTCACTGCTGTATCCCCAGCGCTTTGCACAGAGCTGGACACGTAGTAGATGCTCGATGAATATTTGTTGATGAATAAATGAATAAAGGAATAGTCTGTGCAAAACTGTTGGGGAACAGCAAGATTGCTGGCAAGTCCTGCCTCACCTAGTTTCTCGCTGACTCTGATTGTAATAATAATAATAATAATTATTATTATACCACCAAGTCCTCATGGAGGCAAAGGGTCTCTGCTATTATTATTACTAATGCTTGATGACTTACTTTACTATATGCCGACATTCTTATTAAAGCTCTACATGTATTGATTCATTTAATCCTTATAAATCTCTGTGAGGCAGGCCCTATTATTATTTACATTTTGCAAAGGAGAAAACTAAAGCTTATAGATCATTCCAAGGTCGCCCAGCTGGCAAGTGGCAGGCCAAAATTCAGACTGCAGAGTCCATGGCTTTCTTAGGCCCCAGAGCTGGCTTCTGGGGTCCCAGCGACTGGGCCTGACCCAGTGTTGCAGGGGTCAAGGCCACCTTCCCGCCCACCCCCAGCAGGTGAGCCTCAAGCAGAGGGGAGCGACCGTGAGAAGCCATGGTCACTGCCATCCCAGGGACGACGTGGGCATCTTTTGCCCCAAAGGTCCCCAAAGTCACAAGCACAGCCCCACAGGCCAGCCAGGATGCCGCAGCATCCCTAGGGCTGTGTAGGCGAGGCATCTCTTCTTGGAATGGCTCGAAGGGTGTCTGGGGTGTTTGCCCGCAGCCTGAGCCCTGGCCCTTGACATCGCCTGGCCCTTGGTGGCCGCATACTTGCTGGCAGCCGTCGTGTCCTGCGGCCATTTTCCTATTCTTGAGAGTGACTACGGTGGGGCTTTGCTCTTAGCTGAGGGTACAGAGGGGCCTCCCCGAGAGCAGAAGTGCTAGGCTGGGGTTGGCTCTGCTGTCCACTAGCTGCTGCTCCCTGAGTGGGACGGTCGGCTTTCCCAGACCTCAGTTTTCCCCGACGTAAAGGTATCATGGAGCTTACCGAAGAAAATGGCTTTAAAGGTGTTTTGTAAACTGTGACCCACCGAGCAATGAGAATGTTTATTACCCACCAGCACACACACACACACACACACGCACGCACACATATGCACATGCACACGCACACACTGGGAACCATGTGCTCCTGCGGTTCCAGATGGTTCCTGTCATATTTGGGGTGAAGGTGCTGCCCCGAAGTCATCCTGACTCTGGGCTCTGTTGGGCCAGAGGATCTGCGTGGTCCTGCTAGCGTCCAGGTGGGAGGCCCAGGAGCAGGACCCGCGGCCCCGCACCCAGCTGGGAGCTTGGCTACACGCAAATGCACACACTGGGAACCATGTGCTCCTGCGGTTCCAGATGGTTCCTGTCATATTTGGGGTGAAGGTGCTGCCCCGAAGTCATCCTGACTCTGGGCTCTGTTGGGCCAGAGGATCTGCGTGGTCCTGCTAGCGTCCAGGTGGGAGGCCCAGGAGCAGGACCCGCGGCCCCGCACCCAGCTGGGAGCTTGGCCAGCCCTGCTGCCCAGTGTGGTCAGAGGCCACGGGAGGGGAAGGTGGGGGTTAAGGGCGTGGTGCTGACTCCCCAGGGCCCAGGAGGCCACAGCAGCTCCTCAGGAGAGTCCTGGGAGGCAGCCAGGGGCCCGTCTCTAGGCCTCTGTCCTGGGGACACAAGGCATTTTTGTACCTCTTGCAGTTCCGTGTAAGAGCAGCCATGTGAACATGTGTGCACATGTGCCATTGTCACATGCACAGGGGACAGTAAGCCTACATTTGCAGGTATGTCTGGCCCATGAAAACACACATACACACCTCTCATGCACGCACACACAAACGTACGCACTTGCTTGCACACACATTCACACTTACACCTGCACGGCGGCTTCTCTAGGAGAGACCGAGGGTCCCTGCTCAGGCAGGCAATCTCCCCTGAGACCTTTCTGTCCTGCCTGAGAAGCCGCGAGCTCCCTCCTGTTCCCACCCATTTCCATCCTCTCTCCCCTGCCTCACCTTCCAAACCCTTGAGAAGCGGTCGGCTCTCACCCAGGTCACCCCCCTGCATTTTATAAGTGGGGAGATGGAGGCCTGGAGAGGCTCGAGGACATAGCCGAGGTCACGCTTGGACAGGTTTGGGACCCAGGGCTCAGGCCAAAGTACACACTGCCGTCTCTCCTCGCCCTCCCCCCGGGGGACCCACGAACCTCTCCACGGGCCAGGGTCAGCGCCCCCCCCAGCAGCACGGCTCTGCTCCTGAGCTAGCGCCCCAAGTCCTTGGGAATGAAGGACTGCCAGCTTCCCCCACGTCCTCCAGCAAACTGGAAGCTCCAGGCCGTTTCCGTGGGGGGCCCTGGGGACGTGCCTGGAGTGAGAGCAGACCCAGGGTGTGCTCCCAGCCGGCCAGGCGGGCTATCAGGAACTAAGGCGTGCATCTTGTCTTTGACATCTGCTTAGCTGCGTTCTCAGAGACGGTTCCCACCCTGCCTCAGCCACTCTGCCCAGAGCATCATCAGAACTGTCCAGGAGACGGCGATTTTCCCGTCCCCAGAGGCATCCAAGGAAAGGCTGGACAATCACGGGGCAGGGGGGATGCTGCAGAGGGAAGCCCTCTTCTCATGGGGGCTGGACGACTTGGTTTCTAGGCTGAGAGTCTGATTTAGCATAGAATTCACCTGAAATGGTACAGTAAGGCCACCAACAGGGCAAGAGAGAAGCAGAGTTGGGGCACTGGGGGTGGGACAAGCAGGGCTGAGAGCCGAGCTGGGGCTGGGAGCACAGACAGAGATCTTAGTAGCCCCAACCTTCCATGATGCTCCAGAGAGGTGACATACAAGCCCCAGAGCCAGACCAAGGGAAGAACTGCCATTTCCTCCTTGCACCCCGAGCCCTTTTAGGGGTACTCACCCAGCACCCCCAGCAGGTACAGGGCAGCCAGCAGCGGTTGCTGAGACCCCATGGGCATGGCCTCCGTCTGTGTCAGCCCTCGGCAAGCTCAGCACCCGTGGGTGAGGCTGTCTGGCCCCGTGTCTCCCTCTCTCGGGGAGGCGGGGGGTAGGGAGGGGGCGGGGCAGGCAGGCTTAGGCAGGGGTGGAACCGGGGAGCAGGCAGTGTGGGGCCTGCGTCACTCGTGTTTGAAGTTGAACTGTCAACTTCCTCCTGGTAAAACCACTTGTCCCAGTTCGAATGGCGGGCCTGGCTTCTGCCAGCTTCCTGCCCGAGGTGCCCAGGGCTAGGGTGGCGTCCTGACCATGCCATCCTGGGCCAGGACCCCGCTGAGAGCAGGCCTGCGGAGATCGAGAGGCCTGGGGACGAGTTCCTGAGGCAGAGGTCCCACCCAGACGGTGCCGAGCTGTGCCGGTGGTGGGGGGTGGGGGTGAGAGGCGGGAAGAAAGGAGCACAACTCTGGTTCATGCTATAGGCCCAGTGACCAAAACCCAAATGACACTCTTCGCCTCCCCTTCTGGAGACAGGGCGGGGGTCTGAGGTGAATCCCCACAGGTGATATTTAACCAGCAAGCACAGGCAAGGGCTCCTCCACAAATGCTGGGCCTCTGTCAGAGTGTGCGTGTGTGTGTGCATGTGTGTGTGCGTGTGTGTGCACGTGCGATCTCCATGCCGATGTTGCTCCCAGACGGCTTGGAATCCACCTCTGGCCTGTTGAGAAGGGGCAGGGTCGCTGGATTCCTGCAAAGTAAATGGGGGAGGCCTGAGACAGGAGAACTCCAGCCTCCTGGGGCGCAGCACACCCCGGACGGGTTAGACTGAGGCCAAACCCAGGCTTCTTAGGGCTTCTTAGGGCTTCTCTGGGCCATTCCAGGCAGGCACGGGGACAGGAGGCAGCTGAACGTGAAGGGTTGGAGGGCAAGTGTCTGAGTCAGCCTGCCAGGGGCACCTCCCCTCCCTCCCTCACCCCCAGCAGCTCCAGGTCTTTCAGGGCTGATGGGGGTGCAGCTCTTTGTCCCGAGACCAATCAGATTGTCTTAGCAGCTGCCGGAGAGCACCCCCTTAACTCCCCAGCTTTCAACGTTCCCCAGTGTCAGCTACAGGAGGCCCGAGGGATTCAGACGCTTGAATCATTTCACCAAAGGGAAGAACCGAGGCCTGGGATCAGGACGGAGGACCCCAGAGTCTGCGTGATTGGGGGCCACGCCCACCACCTCGTGCAGGATTCTGATGCCTCCTGCCCTCCTCAGAGATAATACCACCCCAGCCTGCCACCAGCCCTTCCTGGCCCTGCCCCCTGCCCTCGCAGCCATCCTTCCTGTCCCCTGACTCGGGAATTACCAGACTTTGCATTCATTTGTTCATTCGTTCATTTATTCACTCATTCATTCATTCATTCAGCAAATCTTCACCCCTGGCCGAGCACCAGGGACAGAGATGGATGATCCCTGCCCTGCTCTCACTCCAAGGACCCCCCTGGTGATTGTTCTCCTGGAGACTGGGTGTTTAGAAAGCTTTTATTGGTCACAGTAACTGAGAGTATTAAGTGGCCCATCATAGCCCCTTTACCACATTTGGTTCACAAAAGTGCAGTTTGAAAGGGAGAAAGGATTTTATTGAGCCTCTGAGTAAGACAGAGGTGTGGTGTCTTTGCCTTCCCAAGCATCACGGGAAGTGGGTGGAGTTTTCCATTTCACGGATGAGGAAACTGAGGCTCAGACAGAACCCCGCTTGGCCTGGCAAAACTAAGATTCGAACCCACGTTTCTCTCAATTCACAACTCTTGCCACTATCCCCACCCCCACTTAACAAAAGCAAAGAAAACAGACAAAAAAACTTGGCTTTTTATTTGATCTCAGTCTTCAGCATAGGCAAGATTATGGTTTCTAATTTTTGTTTGTGTTTGGAAAATAGAAAGCAACTCAGGGCCCGTCCAGTCGTCCAGGGCTTGGTACCTGCCCCTTTCCCAGTGGAAGGGGTCCCCTTACTCCCAAAGCCTCCCCCCTCCCAGACACTGCCCCTAGGCTCCCTCCTCTGCCTCCTCGAGACCCTCCCTCCCTGCCGCCGCCGCCCCCCCATGAGTCACCCCTCCTTTCCCCCTCCTGGCCTCCAGGCCCACTGTCCCCGGCTCAGACCCCAGATCCCTGTGCAGTTTCCTGTCCTCATCACCCTCACTTTCCATGACACAAGAGGAAGTCGGCTGAGCCCGGGCTGGGTTTTCCATGCCGCCGGACGGGGTGGAGGCCAAAGGAGGGGGCGGGGGAGGGGGTTTGCAGCCCCCAGGGCCCAGCGTTAGTACCTCCCAGGCCTCTGCCGGAGAGGCGCCTGCTCGCTGCCCTGGCCACACCAGGTAACCACCGGATGTGTGTGTGTCCTTCATTCGGCCAGCCCAGTGCTGCCTCAGCCCCTCTGGGCTCCTTGACTCCCCGGGGGCCCCAGGATTTGCCCTCTTTGTCAGGGCAAAGGGGCCCGCAGGGTTTGTGTGGGGAAGGGGGAGGAGCTGAGGGCTGGGAGGGAGGGAGGGGAGGCGGGAGGAGAGGAAGGAGGACTGGAAATGTGACTGGTGCCTAGTAGGACCTCAGTTTTTGCTGCATGAATGAATGAGTCTAGGGATTGTTCCCAAAGATGACAGAATGGCCTGGTGACCGGAGGAGGTGCCTCTGCTCTGAGATGGGTGGCATGAGCTATGCAAATATGTGTTTGGCGAATGACTCAGTGACTTGAATCCTTGAAAACCTGTACTTGGCAGCCCGGAGAGGGGCGCCCATCCAGGAGGACAGCCCTTCTCCTAGCTTTGCTCCTGTGTCAGTCAGATCACTGGTGGGAGTGGGGAGGGGGAGAAGGAGGGACTGAAAAACTGGGCTCTGAATGGGCAATAGAGGGGCGAGCAGGTGTGGTGGAGGGGCTCCGGCCCAGGTGGGCACCTGCACTGAGTCTCACCTCTGCCCCAAATTGCCATGTGGCTGCTCAGCTGACTTCTTGCTGGGCGATCCCAAGGCCAGGTGTCTTGCTTTAGGATCTTGTGGCTTTGGAGCTGGGTGGGTGGATTTCTCTGTTCTGGGCGGAGACCTGGAGGGTTTAGTTCTTTCTCTTGAGTGAGAGGATGTCAAGTGCTGGGGCTTTTGGGGATGGGCAGAGGGTGCCCTGGAGAGGAGCAGGCTGGTTCTGCATGATGGCTCAGAGTGTGCCCTTTCCCAAGTCCCAGGTGGGACTGGGGCCTCCCTCTCAGGCTTGTCCTCGCCATGCCTTTCGGCCCCTCCCAGGAGCCCAGATTGTGGCCTCATGTCCCTGTGGTGACACATCGAGTAAGTGACTCACACAAGTTACCTAAACTCCTCATCTGCAAACTGAGATGGTCTGAAGATGAAGCAGACAAACCTGTGCAAAGAGAATAGACGGTCTCAGCTGTTAGTAAGAGCTCCAGGCACCACAGTAATAACCATAACTGTAACCGTGCTGTGAAGATCGTTTGAGGGTGGGGAGGCTAGAATTTGGGGGTTCAGAAGCTGGCTTTCCGTTCTGACTAGGTGGGTGACCTTGGGCAGGTCATTTCCCATTTCTGAGCCTGACTATCTTCCTTTTAGCGTGGGGGGTCGAGGTGGACCCCTGCATCACAAGGTTTCTGGAAGTCTCCGTTATAGTGACATGGAGGGCTGGTAAACCTAGTTCACTGCCTCGAGGTGCGGGCTGGTCAGCTCACAGGGGCTGTGTGCGTGGAGGCCCAGCAGATGCCTTTGAGTGAACTGACCTGCCCTTCTCACCCCCCACCCCCACCGGGCCTGTTGCTGGGTGTGAGGCAAACACACAGCCGGTAGCCCACGGCCCCACGGGGTGTGTGAATCACATTTCTCGAAGACTCAGAATTCACAGTTTCTTTTCCGTTGCTTCTGTGAGGCTGGACTTGCTTCAACCATGGAGCTTAAGTTTTGATTGAGAAAATAAGGCCACGTAGTAGGGAGAGTAAGACAAGTGTTAACCAAGCCCATTTTTCAGATGATGTAACAGGATCGGAGCTGTTGGGTGAATTCCCCCAGGCGCACAGCTAACCGATAGTGAGGTTCGGACTGGACCCCCCAGGTCTCCTGGCCCGTGGGCGACCCTTTCCCAGCACAGCCTCTCTCTCCTCTCAGGCTGGTGCTTTTCCTGCCCTTTGGGGGCCTGTAGCCAACGCTCTGGGAACCTCAGATCCCTTCTGTAAAATGGGCAGAACACAGCCTGTCTCGAGGGGTCAGCATTTCTAAAGTCCCCGGTGCTGCTAGAATCTGTCTCTCTTTTGTTATCCAACCCAAACCTTCTCTCTCCAGCACCCAACACCGGCCACAAAGGTCTTTCTAGAACAAACGAATGAATGAACAGAAAGGAGGCTTTCATCATGGGCACATGAAACAGACTGGCAAGCACTGCCTCCCCCCCAACCTCAGCCCTGAACTTCCAGGCTTCTGGGAGACCACCTGACAGGCAGCTGGAATGGGTGCTGGGACAGCACTGAGAAGGGCTGGGCCTGAGGCAGCATGCAGGAGGAGGCGTGTCTAATCCATCCTCTGGAAAAGTCAAGGAAGGCTTCTTGGAGGGGGCGACATCCAGGCTGAGACCCTAAGGGTGAGTAAGAGTTTGCCAGTTTGGCAGCGGGATTGGTTTTCCAGGCTGAGGGCAAAGGCTTCTGGGTTCTTTTAGCGCAATAGCCGTGTTACTACAAGGGAGAAGGATCTAGAAGTTGGAAGACCTGGGTGTCAGTTCTGACTCAGCCCCTCACCGGCTCTGTGCCTGGGGTTGAGGTCTTAGTTTATCTGTGAAATAAAGAGGCTATCCCAGATGATCCCCAAGATTCCTCAATCTGGGAGTAGAGACTTGGGATCTCATAATTTAAAATATCATTTCCCAGAAACTGAAAAATCGATATAGCCTTTTTTTGAAGGACAAAATAGCAAAAGCCACATTTTTTTTGAAGCTCATAAAGTGTTACTTTTAAAGAGCTTTCCTCTGCTCCCGGGGTGCAAGGCGATATACATAAGGGTGTTTAGGCCACCTAGGGACCATGAGAAATGGAAGACAGGGCACAGGGCAAATCGGTTCCACCCCAACTCGACTGTGGAGTACGATACAGCCTTCAAGAAAGAGGGCAGAGTCGCAGGTACCGACATAGACAGGTGGCCATTTTGCTCAGTGAAAAACAAAACAAAACAAAAAAACAACGAACCTTCAGGACATTTTGTATCCTGCAAAATGAAAATATGAGCAGATTAAAAAGTCAGAGAAAGTGTTTCTATGTTTACAGAAAAAGGTTCTGCAGAATATTCTTCAAAATAATGATAACATGTTAATTGTGGGGGACAGGCTTCAGTAGAGATGATAGAGTGAGGTCGGGTTGGGCTTTTTATTTTATGCACTTTTTTATTTAGGTTTTTTTTAACAGATGCGTATTATGATTTTATGATCAATTAAAACATAATGTAAAAAGGATTTGCAGAAAATCTTTTAAAGAAAAAGTCCCTTGTATTAGTGTAATTATATATGATCCATAATATTTTTATACTATGGTTTTCCTTGATGATAGAAAGAATGCATGTTTACTGAAAAAAGTCAGCAAGCACAGTAAACAAAAAAATAAAACCACCTACAATCTAACTGTTTAATATGGTGACTATTAACATAGAAGCATATATTAGCATATACTTCCATTCTTTTTTCTATTTATAATTATAATAATTATACTTTGTTTCAAAATTAGTATCATTTTTATGATCTATATCTTTATATGTAAAATATATTTATATGTATTTATATGTAAGATATATATACACACAGAAATATTTATACACAAATATATGTTTATATATACATTTTTGAACCTGCTTTTTCTCTTAAAATATATCTTGAGTGTCTTCCCATGCCGTAGATTTCTATAACATGTTTTTTTAAATGGTTGTACAATAGCCAATATATAAAAGTCCTGATGTTTGTTTAACTAATCCTTATTACTGAAAATTTTTTTGTCTATTCTTTCTTTTTTTTGCTGTTAAAAATAACTCTGATAAATATTTTTGCACGAGCATCTTTTTTCATGTTTTTATTTTCTTTAAGTAGGATTATTTGAATCATCTCAACTTAGTTCTATTAAATCTCAATACTGGTTGGCTGGATTTATTTAAAAAGGGGCAGACATTTTAAAATAGTTATAATAGGTTTATATCTACTTTTAGGGTCAGGGGTTTTTTATTCTGTGAGTGGGTACTCCAGGTACCCCGTGACAGTCTGTGAGGGAGAAACCCAGGCACATCCTGGAGGGCCAATCTGAGATATTATTAAGGCACATTTTTTGATGATTCACTGAGTGTCCATGGCTCTCCTATGCTGAAATCTGTCTAGTGATCTGGACCCACTGAAGAGCCAAGGCCACACTGACCCTGTTTTAGTGGTGATGAGACTGGGCGGGGGGTGGTGGTGTATATGACTCAGGAGTGGCCAGCCTTGGCCTGGGAGAAGACACAGGTCAACAGAGGCATCTAGAGAAAATCAGCTTTCATCTGATAATGGAAGGTGGGAACATGCAGCCCAGAACCTTCTGCCCAGTCCATACCCACGTGCATCCCGGCAGGCTCCAAGGCTTCTGGATGGGTTCCGTGTCCTAATTTAAGCGCTACTGAGGGCTGGGCCACGTTGGATGACCCTATGAGATGGTCTGGAAGCTAGCATCTATTGGCTCTGTATGTGGTGATAATGGCCATGGTGATGGTGATGATCATGGTGGTGAAGGTGATGAAGGCGATGGTGGTGATGATGTCAGTCATGGTGATGATGATGGTAGGATGATGACAGTGATGTCGGTGACGATGACATCGATAATGAGGATTACGATGGTGAGAAGGATTATGATGATGCTGATAACGGGGATGATGGTGCTGATGATGAGATGATGATGAGATGATGATGATGACGATGACGATGTCGCTAACGATGATGACAGTGAGATTCGTGATCAAAATGGTTACCGTTTCCTAAGAGGGTTAAAATGAGGCATTGTGGCATTCCGAGCTAAGGACGAGGCAAGGTGCCTTGAACTTCAGCGGGGAGGAAGGTCCTTTGCAGGACAAGCAGAGCACATGTTCGGTAATCATAACTTTGCCCTGTTCTACAGATAGATCATAAAAAGTTATTTCTGGTGATAACTCTTATTATGGGAAAGGCCCCCAATTTAAATTCTTTAAGGGAGAGGTAAAAGTTTCTTGCGCGCTCACAGCGTCTCGACTGCCTTCAGCTTAAAATCATTCACAAGCCAAAGTGGCACATCCTGGGGAAGGCTGTTCTGAACCCCCCTCACTAGAAAATAGGTAGTCCACACACCAAACACATGATTTATGAGAGTGATGTAAAGTTTTATTTTTAGATTATTTAGGTAAAACTGCTGGGCTGATTTCAAGGAAAAATATTGGTACTTAGAGAAGGTAAATATCATGAAGGTAGAATTTAAATAGTTGATATTCGGGGTCATCGGGGGCAGATATCATTGTCATCCCTATTTTGCAGGAAGAGAGAGTGGAGTTTAATGAGCCTGAGATCACACGATATGCAAGTGGTAAAGCTGGGACTCGAACGCAGGTGCTTAGTTACACAACTATTTTATTTAAATATAGGGCACACGCAGAAAAGTGCAGATATCATACGTATATAGCTCCAGCGACTTCACAAACTGAATACACCTGTGTCACCAGCACCCAGATCAAGAAACAGAAACTGACCAGCACCCAGAAGCCCCCCCCATCATGTGTTTCCGTCCAGCACTCCCCGCCGCCTCCCCAGGTATCCACTATCTTGCCGTCTATCATCATGGATTGCTTTTGTCTGTTCTTACACCTAATCAAAATGGTATGACACAGGTTATGCCTTTTTGTGTCTGTTTTTTTATTTTTTTCACTCGGGAGATTCATCCGCGTTATAGCGCATAGAGAGAGCTCGCTCTTCTTCATTGCCGTGTAGTATTCCATCGCATGATGAACCTGCGATGTGTTTACCCACTCTACCATGATGGGCATTCGGGTCCTTCAAAGTCCACGTTTTTGTTTTGTTTTGTTTTGTTTTTTCAACGAGAAGCTCTGCTGCCGCCCGCAAATACCTGCACATCACAGAGTAAATTGGACTTTTTCTACAGAGCTAGAGAGCGAGCTGGGGCGCGAATCACCCAAACCCACAATTACAGAGGCAGGTGCTCTCCTAATTGCAGAGCGGCCTTGAGGTGGCCCGGGTGGTTCGTGGTTTGGACAATCTTAATGCTCCTCTGGTGGCACTGCACTTTATAAAGCACTTTTCTCAGTAGCATCTCCCCGCCCCATCAGGTGGGGGTCGGGGGCTCCTCGTCCTCGTACTAGAAATGATAAAACTGAAGCGGAAGGATGTGACTCCAACACCACATCGGGGTGAGGGGGGGAGGCGGAGGAGGAAACAGAACCAGGATCTGAACTTGAATCCCCTGATACTAAGTCCTTGGCTATTTGCACCTCCTTCCAGCTGCCTTTTGAGAAGGATCGAAAGCCCAGACAAGTCCCTAGCTATTTGGAGTGAGAAGCTGCCTTCCTTCGAATCTCACTTTATTTCATTTGCAAATGTGGGGGAGGCCTGTGTTCCTCTGCAGGGGAAGGGCTGTGGTCTCCGTGATCATTAATGATGCCTGGCTGTCGTCTTCATGGAGCCTTGAACTTTCACATTCATTGTCGCAGTCAATGTCATAATCACCCCTGGGAGGAAGGCAGCGCAGATAACACTTGCCTCATTTTGCAGGGTGATCTGCCCATTAGTCACAGGGTGGGTCGAGGAACCAGCGGGGACCCAGGCCTCAGGATTCTTAACTCTCCCCACTATGCTGGGCCTTGTCCACTAGGGGAGCCCCGCTTTTAGGACACGGCCCACACGGGGGCCCTGGGGCCTGAAACACAGGCCGTAGAGGCTAGGGGCTTCCCCAAGACAAACAGCAAGAAGGGTCGGACGGCTTCAGCGTCCCACTGTCTGCAGGATGGGGCCGATCTGGGGAGGCTGGGGGATGTCACAGAGAAGTTCAAGGTGGACTGGTTTCAGGGCAGCTCACCTGGTGAGCTTGAGAGTTCAAACAGCCTTCTAGAGCCCCTTTTCTGTTATCTGGAGAACTCTGCCACTTGCCAGCTGAGTAACGTCTGAAGATGGGAATAATGACAGTACCTGCCTCGTTGAATTGTCATGCAGATTAAATGAGGTAAAGCTGGCAGAGCTCTGAGAAGGGTGCCTGGCACAGACCGCCCCCAAATCTGCTAATGAGGTATGCACATGGCGTTGGGGACAGGTGAACCAACACACACCCCTTCTTGGACATTCCAGAAGGGACGGTGTTGTGACTGAGAAACATGATCCAACTGTCAGAGCAGATGGAACCAGCACATAAACTGTGACCATCAAGTGCTGTCCCCTTGATTCTGCGACAAGGCTACTCTGCCAGGTTTTCACCAGGCAGCAAAGGAACATGCGTCCCATGGCACATAAGCCACACTCATCTGTGGGCCTGCACGGGGAGAGGGCTGCAGAGAAGCCCCTTGTCTGGGCTGTGCATGTCTGTGGGGGCTGTCTGCCCTCTGCGCCCCCGTGAGATTCTGATCGATGTGCAGGGCTGGCCCAGGCCTGTGATGACACAGGCACTGCGGAGGAAGGTCTGGGCTTGATGAGGTCTGGGTGGGGCGTGGGAAGGAGTACTGGGGGCGGAAGGAAGCTGGAGCTGGTCCTGCCCCCACTCTTACCCTCAGCCAGGCCTGGGCCAAGGCTTCCTCTCCCAGGAAGCCTTCCTTGGTTCCCACTCTACAGTGAGGTGCGGCCCGCCCCATCTCCCTCCTTCTGCTCTCCTGTCGGCCCCCTTCCAACTTCCCCTCTCTGACAGAAGCGTCGGACAGAAAAGCTAAATCTAAACTTCTGTACCCTTAAGAGCTCATTCTTCTCTAGGCTCTATTAGATGTGGCCACAAGTTGTACTGAGTTCCAGGTCACATCCAGATAGGATGTGCAGAGCGGATGGAATGTTTAAATTTTCAATATCCCAGGGGCAGCCAGAAAAAAACACAAAGATAGGATGTGCAGAGCGGATGGAATGTTTAAATTTTCAATATCCCAGGGGCAGCCAGAAAGACACACTAGCCAGCATAGATGTTCAGGCAGAGAGCTGCTGCGCCTCTAGCCTAGATTCTGCTTCCTCTGGGGGGTGACCCCTGGCCGGGAAGGTGGTACGGGGCACCCTGAGCCCGGGCGGAGCAGAGGTCCTGACCTCCAGGCCCAGGTTGCTGCATCCGGGTTTCACCAGCTGCCTGGTGTCGCGTGCGTGCACTGGTGCATTTTTCCGGGGAGTCGACCCCCCCCCACGGTCAGTCCCAGTGTCCGGGCCTGGCTTGCACCTCCGAAGGCTGTACAGCTGCAGTGCAGGAGAGCCCGTGCAGGGTGGCAGCGTGGTTTCGTGCTGTGCTGATTCGCTGGGCTCTGCTGCAGTGACTGCACCTTCTCCCCGCTTAGGAAACCACCGCCTGGGAACCTGGGCTTTGTGCTTTTTGTCTGTATTGCTGGGCTCCGTGTTCAATCGATTGTTCTGCTAGAGATTACAACTCTGTTTGCATTTCCGTCGGCTCCCCGGGTCCCACGACGAGGGGCCTCTGGCATGATGCTGGCTGCTGGGGCTACGAGGTGAAACGAACCCCAAGTGGCTGGCACAGGCCCACAAGGCCAGTCCAGAATGGCATCTGGCATTTCTGAGTTTGGGTCCTGGGTCTTTTCATCCTAGTATCCCCCAACCTCATGGCCTTCCCTGTTGCCATAGCAACAGATGGGGGAGGGGTGGGGGGAGGGTGTCCTCTACCTGCAGGGGCTGCAGGTTCATTCAGTGCCCACCAGGACCCTGCAAGCCCAGGATCTTGCCCTGACTTTACGGCTACTGTTTAGCGTGGACGGATAACCAAGAGGTGGTCCTGTCGTCTCCCCACAGAGCCCCTACGCGTCCCACAAAACCATGCCGTCTCCTTGTATTTTCATGACCTCTTTCTGCATCACCATGGGCTTCTTACACTCCGATCCACAGCCTACTGGTTTCAAGCAAAACTCTAAATTCAGTGCCTCAGAAGTATGCCACGCTGAGCACATCTGACGCCAAGCCCCAGCCGCCCCCTACTTTTGCTTGACGAAGAGCCTTCCCACGCTTTATCTGAGGCCCTGAGGATTTGGGGGAGCTGGGGGATCAAAGAAGGAATCAGACTCAACAACCCTTGGCCTGGTAGAGAAAGAGAAGCTGAATTTCACAATGAGAGAAGGTGCCGTGGCCCTTTTTGAGGTTAAAAGCTTCTTTTTTGTTCCCCAGTTGTGTGGCCTGGGAGTCGTGGGTTTGGGAACGTTTGGAATGGCTAGGCCAGCTTTGGGGGGCTTATGGGAGCAGGGTGGGGATGGCCTCTCCTAGGTTCTTGGGGGGGAAAAAATCTATATGTGATAGAAACGTGTTAGATCTATTATCAGCTATGTGAACTATGAAGTGCAAGTTCCTTTTTTACATGCTCTGACACTGCAAACGTTCGCAGATGTTTTATGAGAAGCCTGGAAAATAAAAGCGACCGCTTCCCAGTCCAGGTAACCTGCCGCTGTCACCTGGCTGTGTTTGCAGCTGTGCGGGGCCTGAGTTCCAAGGTGGGCAAGGGGAACTGAGGCCTTCTCCGCCCAGCTCCCACCCCTGAGCCCAGCAGAGAGGCCCCCGTTCAGGACGTCCGTGATGCCGTGTCTGCTGCCTCTTAACACTCAGCCCTACCTCTCAGTACTTGTCTCTGTCTGACTCTGTTTCCCTCCCCAACCCAAGATCTGGGTTTTTTTTTTAACTATCTTTTTTCTGATGAGAACAAAATAATACCCATTTACAATCTTTATACAAAGATTAGAAGATACATCAAATATACAGAAAACAACTTAAATCATTGCCAGAATCCCATCACTCAGAGATCCCCTCGGTCCCCTCCAGCTGTGGCCAGCCAGCTAAGGTTCTCACTTCCGTGCCCCTCACCGCCCAGCTTAAATCTGACCTCTTTAGCACGGCTAGTTAGGTGTATTTATTCATTTCAGCTTCGCTTTTTGTTTTTAAAGCTTTTTTTAAATTATCGTAAAGGTTGCATGCTCACTGGAGGAAATTTGGAAAGCAGAGAAAAGGCATTTTCTTGCCTCTTTAAGCAAAGAAAGGACAGTCACAATCCACCTCCCCAAGGTGGCCACTGGGAGCCGTTCGGAATAGCCCACTTCTTGTCCTTTTGGACATTTTTTAAAGCTCATGTTTCTACAACTGAAAGCAGATTATATAGAGGATTCTGGTCCCGGTCTGCCCTGTGACAGTGTAAATAAGCGTTAACACTGTTAATAAAGACGGCAGCTCTGGTGGACCGTCTACTGCGTGTTTAGACTCTGCAGGCTCCATCTCGCTTACTTTTCTCTTGGCCTGTTGAGGCGAGGGCTGTTGTTAATTTCGTAGATGGTGAAACTGACCTTGTCTGAGGTTGGGAATCCAGCTCCCTGGCTCTGAGTCCCTGCTCTTAATCACTATGTTACGTGTCCTCTGAAATTTTAATAACGTTTCTAGTTTTATAGAAAAGCAGCAAATGACCATTGTTAACAATTCAGAAATTACTGGACCGCATAAAGAATATTCAGAATCCTATCACCTCTGATGTTTATTTCTGACATTCGACAGATTTTTGTGCATATGTGGTCCCCATATTTTTATAGTTGATGGTATCCTAACTCTTCAGTTTTGAATGATTTTTTTAAAATTTAATTTTATGTTATAGATATGTCCCAAGTCATTCGACCCTCATGGAAAAACATAATTTATATCGATGGTTTTTCGATCCATCGAGTGGGTGATCTTTAGTGAGTATAATTACTTCCCAGAGGCTAGAATTTCAGGCTGGGCTCTCTTTCTGAATTTATAAATAACTCAGGGATAAATATCTTTCTGCATTAAATCTATTTCTGTATTTCTGGCTATTTCTTTAAGATATATTGCCAGAAACTGAATTACTGGGCCAAGAGTTTTATAGCTCTTAATTTCTCTTGCCAGATTATTTTAAGATGGTCAGTAACTGTTTATTCTTCAGTTAGCAGAATCCATTGTATTCCTAATTAGACGAATGTAAATATTACTTTGGTTTAATTGGTGTTTCTTTTATTCCTAATGAAGCTGAATTTTTTAATGTGTTCGTTAGTCACGTCATGTCTTCTTTTGTGAACTGTTTTAGAGCTTTCCAATCGAATGCTCCGAAATGATAGGAATGGTCTATATCTACACTGTCCGATGGGATAGGTAGGTACCAGCCCCGTGGTGGCTGTTAAGCACTTGAAATGTGGCTAGCTTGACTGAGAAACTGAATTTTTAATTTTATTTAGATTTAAATTTAATTTAATTTAAGGTTTTCATTTAAATCTAAACTAATTTAAATCTAAATTTAAATAGCCACATGTGGCTAGTGGCTGCATATTGGCTAGTGCAGGTCTAATCCTTTCCCCAGTGATGTCTTGGAGTCTCAGTGAGTGTTTTTTGTATCGATTTGTATGAACTCTTTATATATTACGGCTATTAATCCTTTGTCATATTTGTTGCAGATAATTGCCCCAGTTTGCAATTTGACCTTTACTTTGTTCACATTGTTTACTGAGTATCAAAATGTTAGGCAGCCAAATCTCGTGATCTTTGCCTTTGTGGTTTCTCCCATAGCTTTAGGCTTAGAAAGTCCTCCCCCTCAACAGAAGTTTGATAAATACTTGCATCAACTTCGAGTCTTTCAGTGATTTTTTTTTTTTTTTCCTTTAGCCCTTTAATCCACCTAGAATTAATTCTGCTGTGTGGTATGAGGTACAGCTTGTCTTAGTCATCTCTGTGTCTGGCGTAGAATATACACTCAATACATTTTATCTTAGACGGGACACTTTGGTGCCTGCAGGTTAGGTTGGATGGGGTGTGGGGTAAGCAGGGTGAAATTCAATAGGAGATAAAATAGCACTACTTAAAGCATTGGTATGTTTTTAAAATTTTTATGTTTATTAAGATTTTGAGAACATAAGAAAATGACTCTAATGCAATGTTATTGTCAAAAAAAGATGCAAAATCTCCTTCCTCCCTTTTATCTTTCTTTAGTTTTTACGGCTGGACTAATAATAAAATAATAACGTTGACACAAGACTAGATTAACAGGAGAAAAACCAATTTCATGTGTGTGCATGGGAGAATCACAATATGATGCTCACATCATAAAATGAGGCTTAAAGAAATGATCGAATCAGATACCTTTTTATATTTTTTAGACAAAGAAGCAGTACGTTTGTGAGGAATTGTCAGGGCAAAGTTATTGCTCATTAGGAAAGAATCTGAGAAAGGCTTGGGTTTTCATCCATGAGGAATTTAAACAAAGTAGTAAATCAGAAAAGAGGCAGTGCGATTTGATTAGATAGAATTTTTGGCTCAGAGTTGTTTAATTTTAGCAATAAGGGGTATCTTCCAGATGCTAGAAGGACATTTTTCACACAGGAGAGTTATTTCCTGCATTCGAGGAGATAAAGAGCTTCAAGGTGCCTCTTGGCGCAGGCTGCTGGTCAAGTAACTTTAATTCAAAGTAATCAATATGCTATTGTGAGAGATTTGGTGGTGGCCTGTCTTGGGCCCCCACGATAGTAATTGTCTCTGTGTGGATAGTATATTTTTCCCCAGCTTCTTAAGCTTTCTGTACTTCCCCAGCTTTTCGATATGATCAGAAATATTAAACACAGCACTTGGAGAAACGATGCAGGCGTTGGCCACCTCTAGCTGTCATAGCCATCACCTTCCACATCAGTGACTCACAGGGGCAGAGCTCTGGGGCGGGGGAGATGTGGTGGGGGAGGGGACCTCCTGGCTTTTGGGTCAGGCAAGCGGGGACTGAATTCCTTCTCAGCGCTCAGAGTGCCAGGGTCTCAGGCGAGTGATATAACCTAGGACTCTTTTTCTCACCCGTAAAATAAAAATAATAACAACTTTGCATGGAGCTTGTGAGGATATACTGTTAGTTAGACACACACACACACACACACACAGAGTACACAATGTGCAAAATTACACATATCGTAGAAACATATTCCAAGAACACTAACATTACTTTTTAGAAAGCGACATTTCCTCATCTCTGTCATGCACCGCCAAGCCCCCTCCCCAGATGGAATCCCAACTAAGTTCGGTCTGATTATTTATCTGCGTTTTGCTTTCCCACAAAATGAGACCATATTATACTTACGACCATATAATCGCTTCCTTTTTTTTTTTTCCACTTCCCGATAAGTTGTGAGTGACTTTCCGCGACGGTACATGGGGATCTATGTCATTCTCTTTAACGTCCGCACAGTCGTCCGAAATGCGAACGGGCCATGACTCGTTTCTCTCTGTCTTCTTCAGCGTGTCGTCTGCTGCCCGTCGCAAAGGGAGCCCAGCAGACATGTCTTTAGGCACATGCGTTTAGTGCCTGTTAGGATGCGCTTCCCGATGTGGTGTTTCTTTGTGTGTGTGAGCGTTTAAAAGTTTGCGAGATAATGCCGAGGTGGTTCTTTTAAGAAAGTTTAACTAGTGAACACAATTACCTCACGGTAATGTTCTGATCGCCCGCCACCTCCTCAATTCTGGATGTTACCGATATGATAGGTATAAAATATGTAATTATCTTTTAAATTTTTATTTCTTGAATTGCGAGAGAAGTGAAACATTCTTTTTTCATGTGTTTCATGTGTTTCATCTTTCTTCGTTGGTTAATTATCCATATTCTTTGCCTGTTTTTCTTCTGGGTCGTCTGTCCCTTTCTCATTGATTTATAGAGACTCTTTATATATAATGGATATTATTCTTTGTTTAGTACATATGTTACAAATATTTTGTCCTAGCCTGCCATTTTGTCTGTAATGATTTATTTTTATGGTGTCTTTCACTATTTATGTTTTAAATTTTTCTTTTTCTTTTTTTTTATGGCTTCTAGTTTTTATATCATGCTTAGAAAGGCCCTTTGTAACGTCCATTGACGTTATAAAAATTTCTCCCTATATTTTCTTCTGCTATTTTTGTTGTTTTTATTTTATTACATAGACATCTATAATCCACCTGTATCTGGGGGACAGGGAGGTATGGTGTGAGATGCGACTTGTTTTAATTAATTAAAATAATCTTTGAAGTTTTTATTTTTAATTTTTTTCCCCGAAAGGAAACAGTTGCTTCAAAACTACTGTTTGAAAGCTCCATGTTCCCCCCACTGATTAGAAACACCACATTATTGAACGTCCTTATGAATCTGGGTCTTTTTCTGGATTTTCTCTTTTTTCCTATTAATTCATCTATTCCCAAAATGGTACACTCAGTTTTAATTTCTGTCAATCTGTGGATTTAACTGTAAGGAAAGACATTCTTCTTCTTTCGCAAACATTTCTTAGTTATCTTCACTCATTTTCAAATAAATTTGTCAAATCTCCCACCCCCAGAAAAATCCCATTAGATTTGAATTTCAATGACTGTATGAATTGATCTGGAGTAGAAACAACACGATTATAATATTGAACCTTGCCATTGAATATCTGATGTTAGGCTAAATAAAATTTATGCAGAAATAAAGTATTAGAATTAAAAAAAGAAATAAAATTAAAAAAATAAAATTTATGCTCTGGGCCTCAGTTTCCCCATTTGTAAAGAGTGGAGTTTGGATTAGATGTGCACTTCCCTTCAAATTCTGTAACTGAAAACAACAAAACAACGACAATAATAGTTATTATAGGGCCTAAAGGACCACCCTGGGAGCTGGGGCACAAAGATAATACAGGATAAAATCTTGATCCTCTGGGAGCTTTTCATCTAAAGGGACATTCACCTGTGCAAGAAGCTATGGCCAGAATGCCCAATTAATATGTTCTAGGTTCATGGACAAAACTAGATAAAAGAAAAAATAAATCGATGGATGGAGGGAGCTGCCGCCGTCAACGGGGCCAACGCCATCGCTGGGAATGCTTTGCAGGTGGCACAAACATTCACTGTCGTTAATGAATAGTGGCACGAAATGAATAGTGGTGCCTGTATCTAAATTCCTAGATGACTCCCCACCTTTTTTGGGTGCTTTTCTCAGTGACCAGCTGGTTGTGAGTGGTTGGTAAAAATGTGTCCAGGCTTAGACACTCCCAGCTTCTTAGGGTCAGATGGAACCTCAGAGACCAAACTCTTTATCACGTAGACCAGGAAAATGAGTCCCAGAGAGGGGAAGAGACTTGCCCAAGGTCACACAGCAGATCGGAGGCAGGACTCCAGCAGGCTCCGTGGGTGCCTCGCACCCTCCGGGCCTCTGGGGTTTGAGGGCGCAACTCTCTTTGGTGGGGGGACAGTTGCAACCCTGACACCCCAACTCCAGGCTGGGTTGTCCAAGGGTCTGTGGGGCGAATGCATAGTGAGCGATGGGGGGCGGAGAGCGGGGGACAGCCCCCCATGGGGCTAGCTGCTACCACATCCTGCTGATTCAGGCCTCCTGGGAAGCCCTGACTTTTATCTAGAAAACTCCCCAAGGTGCATTACACACGGGGTCAGGGGCCCTGGCTTCTGGCCTGGGATCGGGTCTTGGCTTCAGCAAGCCTGGGCTCTCTCTGGGCCTGCAGCAGCGTGGACGGAGCAGATGGTTTCTGAGCCCCCGCCAGGATCCGAGCCATCAGAACTGGCTTTCTGTATTCTTTGGCATCTTGGCTGAGTGTGACCGCAGTCAGGCTGTGTGCACTGGGGAGTGACAGTGGACAGTGACTGAAGGTAGCCCAGTGTGGTGGCAGATCAGGGAGCAGTGACATAATAGCCCAATGCTCACTCTCTCTGAAGCCATCTTGATTCACCAAGTGGCCCGTCTCCCTGCCAGCACCGAGCTCTCCGGAATCAGCCTCTCCAAGGTCCCCAGGCAGATCAAAACCACCCGTGGTCAATCCAGGTCCCATCTGCTCCAAGCGAAGGCCACAGAAAACTTGAAACCCCGCCACCCTGCATTACTTAGTCTAAGCAGAGGAGTCCCCTCCGCCCCTGACTGGTGTCTTCATCTGGCGGGTGACACCTACGATGAGTGAGACCCGGTCCTGATTATCCCGAGCCCTGCGGACTGGCCCTCACCCTCCAGAGGCAGGAAGCTGAGGCCCGGTACAGTCACCATCACCTCCCTTCTCTGGGACTGCCCCAGGTGAGGCCCCTTCTTCCCAGAAGCCGACTCCCCCACCCCCGGCACGTGGAGTGGGTGGGGTCCTCTGGCCCCATTCCAGGAACGGGGCCCCAGCCCTCGCTCATGAACTGAGATGTTTATTTTCAAAGCAGCGATGATGTGGGTCATCTTCGTGGATGGTTCTTTCCTTCCTTCCTTCATTCATCCTTTCATTGACTAAGGGTGCACTGAGCACCTGGCCTATGCTGGGCACCCTGCATGTGAAGGTGATTGGAGTATCGTCATAGTCACAGATCCTGATCCCACCTGGATGAGTGCCTGTCCCTTGGTGGTGACAGTGGGGTGGGGGTGAGGGGTTGGTAAACCTCCCTCAGACTGCGGGGGAGGAGTACTTCTCGGAGAGGGATGGGGTCCCATTTGGAGGCTCCGACGTGGGGGTGGTGCTGGGGACCAGCAAAGGTTCCCATTGCCCGTGACCTTGGGCTTCCTCGCTCCTGCTTCAGACCGTATTCCCTAAAGCAGGGCATAGCTCAGAGACTCCACAGCGCCTAGGGTGTCACTGAGCACATCTCATCCGTGACTGGGCAGTCTGTGGTCTACCCTGGCCATGCTGAGGGCCACACTGTTCCACGAATCAGGGTGGCCCCCAGAGGTGTATTTGCTGAGGAAGCCTCTGGTTCTCACTTCGGGTGGGCGACTTTCCTCCCTTCGAGCTGCCAGCAGCACCAGCTCTGCAGGAAGTGGTTCTTCTGTCTCTGTCTCTCTGTTTCTGCCACACATTGAGGCTTGACAGCATGAAGAGGAGAGGGCGGGCCGGAGGGCCAGGGCCTCAGCTTAGGCCGCCCTCGATGGGCCGTGCCACCGCCTGGCTGCGGAGACAGCCCTGGCAGCCCGAGAGTTTCTAATATTCGTCTAAAATCGATGCACCCTTCTGCTTGACTTACTAAGAGAATCTGAATC
Source organism: Pteropus alecto (assembly GCF_000325575.1). Classification (NCBI taxonomy): domain Eukaryota; kingdom Metazoa; phylum Chordata; class Mammalia; order Chiroptera; family Pteropodidae; genus Pteropus; species Pteropus alecto. The sequence continues at coordinate 8,312,278 of NW_006435764.1, forward strand.
TACACTAGTTGTAGAATTGTGCATACGTTACAGGCTAGAGACCAGCACTGTTGATATTTCTGGTGTCATCCTTCTAGATGCTTTTCTGCACAAACATACATACCGTTTAAAAACCAAGATGGGCTCACGGGAACACATGGTTTTATGCTCAACGCCGGAGCCATCTTTCCGAGTTGGGAGATGTGGCTCCCACTCACTTTCGTGGAAGTCGTGCTTCATTTATCCCATTCGCGTTGTGGATACTCAACTGGTTGCCCACCGCGCTCTGCTCTGATGGGCATGGCTTACAGTCAGGTGGCCGGTCAGGTGGCCACTCCTTCGGTGACCGCCTCTAGGTTCCACGGGATGTACACTTAAAGGCCAGGGTATTGCTCCCTGGGTTTCGATCAAGATCTGCTTTAGGCTGGGGTTAAAAAAGCAAATTTCCTGGTGTCCTCCCAGGCCCTCTCGAGGCTCCTCATCCCCTCTCCCTTCTCCTCCCCAGCCCCGGGCTTCTGGTTTCTGGCTGACTCACTTTCCCCTGGGGCAAGAGCCTTGCCGATGTGTCCCTCCTCTGTCCAGTCTGCCCGTGCTGCTCTGGCAGAAGCAGGTGGTAGAGACAGGGCAGAACCGAGAGAGGGCCGAGCTGGGGCCAGGATTGGGGGTGGGTGTCTCCTTCCTTCTCTGATGCGTGTTATTGGGCCTTAGCCTGCGTCTCCCGGCCTGTGTGACAAGGATGCTGAAACCGTGCTCAGGGCCTCCATGACGGGTCACCTGAGATGGTAATGGCAACACTCTTTGTAAACTGTACCAGGCAGGACAGATAGGAGGGGTCGAGGAGGGAAGGGGCTTCTTAGAGGTTGAACAAGGGAGGTGTGGAGAGCCATGGGAACCGAGGGGTCTCTTCTTCCCACCTCTGAGGGGACAAGGGTGACCTGGCTGGAGACACACCGTGTGCCCGTGACTCTGCTCTGAGGGGCCAGGAGGAAGAGGAAGAGCTTTGCTGAGGAGGCTGTGGTTCCCGGAGCCATTCATTTATTGAACAACTTATTAAATGCCTACTATGTGCTGGACTCTGTTTCTTGGCGTTGGGGATATAGCAGAGAACAAAACATTCCTGCCCTCTTGCTTCTTACTTTCTCATTTGGGGGGTGGGGGGACAGACAATAAACTAAGTAAGTAGAAATGTATTGTGTGTCAGATGGTGATAAATGCATTGGAGGGGAACTGGGAGAGACCAATGGCGGTTTTAAACAGGGTGGCCCAGGAAGGCCCCACCGAAAGTGAGGCGGGGAGCTTCGTGGCTACCTGGGGAAAGAGCTTTCCAGACGGAGGGACCGGGCAGGGCAGTGCAAAGACCCTGAGGCAGAAAGGCAGTGAGGAGGAAGGGGTGAGAACATCCTAGAGCAGCGGGATACGAGACTGGAGCGGAGAGGGGCCTTTCTGCAGGATCGCTCCGCGGGCAGTGCGGAGCAGCCACCGAAGGCACGAGGGCGGACGGCAGGGAGGCCGCTAGGAGGCCGGAAATGACCGTGGCTGGGACCAGGGTGGTTGCCACGGAGATGGTAGAAGTGGTCGGCGTTTGGCTACATGCCGAAGGTGGAAGCAGTGAAGTTTCTGGATGGTTTCCCCGTGGGGTGGGAGGGGAGGAGGAGTCTGGGGACACTGGTTTGGGGACAGAACACCTCAGAAGACGGGGCAGGCCTGCTCGAAAGTAGGGAGGAGCAGGCGTTTGCTCTGGACCACATCGTACCAGAGACGCCATAGAACGGCCGAGTGGGGGTGCTGAGGGGGCGGTGGGCAGGGGGAGACGCGAGCGTGGGGCCCAGGGGAGAGGTCGAGGCTGGGAGTGTGCCGGCGTCATCACTGTGGATACGGGAGGGACGGTGGGCGCTGGCAGCGGGTCATGCGAAGTCACTGCCCTCCCTGTCTCTGTCCCTCAGTCGTGCCTGAGAGGAGAGCCAGACGGTTCTGCTGGAGCCCATCCCACTTTGCCCGTCAGCCGCCCCCTCCCCACCCCGCTCCTGCCTCCCCTTTTCAGTCACCTGTTGTCTCTGTGTGGCTTGTGGAGGGGGTTGCTATTTTGGGCTCCCTCCGCCCCACACTGAGCAGAGGAAAGAGCATCAGAGGCCATCGACACCAGCCCCAACTTGCTCCAAAGAAACTAGGTCACTCTGAACTCGGACCTCCACGCTCCAACCCTGGCCATGTCTGTCATTGATCCAAGACTTATATGTCCCTATGCCCAGCAGGTGCCCTCTGGGCCATGTGCAGCTCTGGTCGGCCCACTGCTTCTCCGTCTGAGCTCAGAATGTAAGACGGATGACTCTTTGTGGCTTCCAAGTGTATGGGCCATTAGAGGCGGTCTGATGTCATCGTCTCTCCACGGATGGACTTGTTTCCCGGGCTGGCCTGAGAGCTAGCTGTCCGCCATGAAGACTGGGAAGTACAAACGGCTTCGCAGAGGCCGCAGCCTCATATTTCACAGGAAGAATTCAGACTCAGGCAAAAGTGTCTTTGAACCGTTCATCTTTTGATCAAGCAAGTTAGCTCTGAAACAGATGCATACACAGACACTGTTAATGGGTTTAAAAAATAACTTTGAGTTATTGCGCACGCACACACACATACACACTCACATAAACACTGCCCACCTTGGGATCTAGAACATTTCCATCCCCCCAGAAGGCTCCCTTGTGCCTCTGCCCATCAATAACTCCCCTCCTACCCTGACCTGACCTAAGCCCTGCTCTGACTTCCATTACGATCGATTAGTTTCGCCTCTTCTGGAGCTTCATATAAATGGAATCACAGTGCGTACTCTCTCGTGTCTGCTTTCTTTCCCTCATCGTTATGTTTGTGAACTAGATCTGGAGTGTGGCAGTGGTTAGTGCTGTGTCATAGTACCGTGTTTGGTTAGTCTTAATGATTTTTCTCTAAGCAACATGGAGATCTGGGTGCCGTGTCTCCTTCGGCCCTGGATCTGCAGATCCCGGCATGGAGTTTGTCCAATAAATGAATGAATCATTGTTCTTCTTTCAGTGGACATTAGCCAGGACTGGGTCTGAGCCGCACGGCGTGTGGTCGCCATGTTTGTGGACCGCCTCTAGGTCGTCCTGGGATTATCTATCCCGGACCAGGTAAAGACTCGTGAAAGTTCAGTCCTTGGCCCCACTTCCCGTTCCGTGCAGGGTGTGTTGCCTCCTCCTGCAGGACCACGGCAGACCCCTACCTTGTTACAGTCCTGGTTCTGGGGTTGCTTGAGCCCCCAGTGTGACCCCCTCAGTCTTCACCGTGGAGAAAAGGGCAGAGACATCCCTATATTAAGTAGTCTAAAGCAATGGATATGCTACAGAGGTGACAGGCTTAGGCCTGAGTGAGGAGACTGGATGCGAGAGACCTACTGTGTGACCATGACCTCACGACTACCCTCTCTGGGCCGTGCTTCCCTTATCTGGGCAAACAGTTTGGCTTTGTCCCATTTCGGGTTTTCTCGGGGCTTCCGCCCACTGTTGCCACAGGTGGCTGTGGGATCCTGCAGGACAGGACAGTGGGGGAGATGTTTCAGAATGTCCCTCCTCTGTTGGCCGCTGGGGTGAGCTGACAGAGTCCACAGCCCCCACCCCAGAATCACCCCTCCAGGCAGAAGCTGTTGCTCAGCCAGGCCTGCTGCTGATAAGACCGTCCCCACTCCACCCCCCAGCCCTGCCCTGGCCCTTGTCTTTGATGGTGAAATGTGAAATCAGGAAGCGGCTATAGCTCTTGAGTGAAGTTGTATCGAAATGAATCCTTCAAGGCGAATGGGATCTTGATTTCTTTCTGTTGCGCGGTTGCTGTTTCCTGAGTGGAAACGTAAAAGATGACAGGGTGCTTTTCGTCGAAAACCAAGAAAGAGGGACGATGGAGTAAACGTTGGGTGGGAATGTTAAAACCGGGCCCTTTGTGGGGAGAAGGGCCCCCCGCCCAGAGGCCCTGGATCTTCTGCCTTCGTACACCGAGGTTAGGTCTGCACAGCCTAAACACCTGGGTGAATCCAAATGACAAGAGGCTAGATATTTTGTCTACACTGGTAGCGAATGTATGACACGCACGCAACCATTCCACTCCTGCGCCCCTAACAGACATCGCTGATCCCCTGCAGCATCCGTTTCTGCTGAGTTCAGATGCAGCTCAGATTCATTTCCAGTGTCAACAGCGTTTCAGACTATCCGATCGGGTATGCGAATTCCGGTCTGTTCGTTAACGCCGGGTCTGTGTGAAAGCCGAGCAGTCAGAAATCTTGGAAACTTCTGTGTGTTGGCTGAAGTTTTGCTTTCTTTTGTTTTTGTTTTTACGCTTTTATCAAGGTGTTTGGCGCAGCTTAATCTAGATGCTCCCTAGGTAGGATTTGGGAGCTCTGGAAAGGGTCACCCAATGCCGCCCAAAGTGCCACTGCCATAGAGTCATTCCATGGGGTCCCTTTTAAAAGGAGGAAATGAGGATCTTTCTGAATTTTCAGTGTGGGTTTCATAGCCTGAGACAGAGTCTGGGGACATTATCAGAGCTGGGGGACTTTGAGAAAGGAGAGAAAGAAAGACGGAGGGCCTCACCCTCCTGGCTGACTTCTTTCGGGCTGGGGCCAGCCCTGGATTCAAAAGCAGACAAGTAACCAAGATGAAAACACAACAGCAACGTGCCTCTCACGTCTGCAGGTCACTTGACAGTTTACAAAGTTAAAGCTCCCACATTTAACTTCTTTAATCCTCCCAGCCTGAGAAGTAGCTGGTTTCTTTCCCTCATCGTTATGTTTGTGAACTAGATCTGGAGTGTGGCAGTGGTTATCCTCATTTTAAAGATGAGGAAACAGACACGGAGAAGTTCAGCCATGTGTGCAGTGCCACGCAGCCAAGAATGCTCTATATGGGGTCCTGTGTGGCCCCCAACACCCATGACCTTTCCACTGCCTCGTGAGATGTCCTCATTGACCCCGGTTCTCGACTTCCTTTCCTGCTTCTTACCTGACAGCGCTGTCAGTGTGTCTTTGTCTGCTGCCTTGTCTGCTGACTGTGCTCCAGAATGAGCCATTAGTGGCATATTTAAGATGGAGATGTAATCTGTCTTTCTCACTGGTAGGTCCATGTGGCTCGGCCTACCTCCCCCCTGCATTTACCCCAGCCTTCCTCACAGTGCCCCTGGATTATGTGCCGCTTCGGGCTGAAAACAGGGCAGCAGGAGAGGTTTGGGGCTCAGCAGCGAAGGGAGGCTGTTGAGCACTCTATGGACTTGATCTCTGAGGTTGGCGCACTTTATCCCCGAAGTAGATGGACTTATTAAATGCTACAGGGAATTAAATTAACCCCCAAGGGCATCTTCCTTATTTTCCCATTTGGCTCTAAGTTATTTTGGAGGTTCTCTGAGGACCTCAGGCAAATAGACCACGTTCTAAGTGGGACTTACACCCTGAACTCTCGGGGAAAAGATAGAGAAATGACTTTCTGTGAAACCGCCCCTAATCCGAATCCTGTGTGGACAGTCCTGGATCCCCTGGGCGGTTCCCGCCTCCAAGCTTCTGCGTCATACAGTCCTCCTTCTGGGCAGCTGCCAGAGTGGTCTCTGTACAATGAGAATCTGGTTACATCACTGTTTACAACCCTTTATTCCAACCTTCAGCCTCCCCCTGACCCCCATCATACACACCAGGCAGGTAAGATCCGTGAACTAATGGGACCAGACAAGGATGACACCAGGGAGTGGTGGGGGCTCCGGTAAATTGGAGGGAGGGTGGTGGCTACACCCCATCTACAGAGAACCATCCCAACACCGATGATGGCCATAAAAAATATAGGCTCCATGTTCTCAGATCCTGATTTTTCAACCCAACCTGGGAAATCTAGGTTTTTATGTAAAATCTCTCAATTTTCAAATGTTGGTTTATCTTTTTATAAAAAGCACCACGTGGGCCACCAACAACACATTGCTGCGTGCCGGAGACCCACATGTCATGACCTTTGCTTACTCTCTATGCTGGCGAGGTGCTGGCAGTTCTCCGTAAACGCCATGTTCTTTCATCTCTGTGACTTCTCACGCCCTGATCCCTATGACGTCTTGGTAGGTCAGGTTGTCCTCATGCTGTGCACATACCAGGTATGTGACTTTGGACCAGATGACGGAACCAGATGAGGTGACTCCAGTCTCTCCTCTATAAGGTGGAAATAATAATGGCACCTACCTCGAAGAGCGATGGGGAAGATTACATGAGTTAATGAATTATGTCAGAATATGCTTGGCATACTGTAGGGATAAGCCAGGGATAGCTAACCTCATCATCATCATCTTCTACTCTTGGTTGTCACCTCCTCTGAGGAGCCTTCTTAGACTCCTCGAGGACAGACTGTCCCCCTCCCTAGATCACCTGTGCACTCACATCTCAGCACCGCGTCACTATATTAATTGTCCGTTAACTTCTCAGTCTCCCCCGGACTGTGAGCACCTGAAAAGAAGCGACTGTATCTTTTTTTCCATACGCGGCTTCCAACAACACTTGGCTCGGAAGAGGCCTCTGTAGAAGGTTCCTGAGTAGATGGACCTTAAATGAATGGTGGGCCGCTGGCCTGATCAACTGGCTATTTCCAGCCAGGGATGTGCTTTGCTTCTTCTGGAGGCACAACAGGGTGGACTTGTCCAGCCCTACAATGGTGTGACATCCGAGGAAACAGGAAGTGAAATTGACAGAGACGGACCAACTTGGTTTCAGGTGTGAATGAGCCCCCTTGAAGGTGGGGGGTTTGGCGTGAGTCATGGTGTATCTTTGAGATTTTTTTTTGGATGCTTCTTTCAGTTTCAAGAGCATGAAGCACTATTACTATGGGTTGAGAACCTGGAGAGCCAAATGACTGTGTCCCACACGGGACACTGCTAATCTTGTCTGGTAAAGTACCTGGGAGTTTTCTTCGCTCCAGACGAGGTTGGCGGCTGAGCTGTGGGGCCTTACAGTGATGTTATGGTTCCATACAGTAGCGTTCCTGAACCTCAGAGCCCTGACTAATTCTTCTGCCCTTGAGCTGGTATTAAAACAAAGAAAAGAAAACACACACACACACACACACACACACAAACCCTCTGTGGTCACAACCAAGATGAGATGATAGACTTTGAGCCCCGAGAGTCTCACCCAGCCCACTCCGGCACGTTTCGCGGATGCTGTGAAACTCGCTTGAGCTGCCTGTCATCATAAGAGAACTGAGCGAGTGGGGGTAAGACATTCAGATCAGCACGAGTTCTGTTTCTCGCTGGTTATACAAACAGGCACTTGCCGGAAGCTGCCTCAGTGGGAACGAGGTGGAGCTTGGGGAGGGTGCCATTGAGTCTTGGCTGGGAATGATGGAGGGTTTTTTTTTTTTTTCCATTTTCTCATTTTCCATTATTCGAAAACAGTTACGACCTGGGACTTTTTTTGTGTGGGGTCCTGGCTGCATGTTTGTGATTTTCAGGAGTTCTGGTGGGAGTCGGGTGGGATGCGGTAGGGGCGAACCTGAAACCTGCCCCAAATTTGTGTTCCATTCATCATTACCGATTACCAACGACACGTGTGTAATGTGCTGAGGAGATGCGGGGTGTGGCTGACAGAACTGGGATTTGGAGTCAGCTGGGCCTCGTCCCTCCTGGACAATCTGACTGGACAAGTTTCTCTACCTCTCTGAGCCCCAAGTCCTCCGTTTTAGTATGCGTTTGTGATACAGGATTAAAGGGACAGTGCGCAGATGGGTCCTGGCACAGAGTGGGCAAAATACGATGGCTGTCGTTATGAGTGCTGCTTGAGCCCATCCCCACGCTCCAGGTAGATTGACCTTGAAGCTGGAGAAGGTCAGCCTCAAGGCCATTCACTTGCATGGATCCTTTCCCGGCCCTTTATCTAATTTTATTTACGGACTGTTGGATCCTTTTTAAAGAGGGCCTCCCAAATGGTATGAGCCTCAGGCCCAACAAAACCTGGATCCATCCCTGATCCTGTATCACCAATAGTGAAGCATTGGCTCTGTTGACCAAGTGTTGGCATCTTGGCTTCATTCATCGATAGGGTCCAGCTATTGACATATTTGTTCATCTCGTTTGTAAGTGTTATAAAAAAATATTTACTTATTACTCCAAATGAGAATCATAACCCCTGGGGCCCAGGCACCCTGGATAGTCCTTGCTAGAAAATAAAAGGTCCAATGTGATATTCATTTGAATTAGTTTCAGTGGCAGAGAGCGTGGTAAGCATGAAGGGCTTGGTCCTACTTGGGGAGTTTCTCAGCCAACAGTAACAATGCATATGTGGTGCTACATGATCTCACAGGTAGGATTTCAATGGGCCGACAACTGCCTGTGAGATGGGCAAGACAGGGGTCACTATTATCTCCTTTTAGCAGGTACACAAACCAACCCAGAGAGTCCAAGGAGCCTCGTTTAAGTTCACACTGTCATTAAGAGGCACAGACAGGATTTAAATCCAAGTCATCGAAGCTCCAAAGTTAATGCTCTTTCAACTGCCACCATGTTGCTTCTCCAAGAAGCTGCACACAAGGAAGACCAGGGTGGGTTTGCTGACAAGTATTTGCTCTTGATGGAGAGTGACTTCACTTTGACTCGACCTACCGTGGGTTGGCAAGAGTGAAAATGACTGAGAGGGGTTTGCGTGCTGGGCTCTGTGTCCTCTGTGTCGCTAAGGCCTCTCGGTCCAGCCAGGTGCATGTTACTCTCCCAGGTTTGTGGAAGAGGCTCCTACCCTCCCCGACCCTCTCTCCTTGATTGTCAGGTTCAAGCTTAACCTGGAGGGGTTGTCGATGGTTCAACTAGTGGAAAACCAAAACGCCTACTTGAGATGCGATGAGCCTTTGATTTTGTGACTCTATTTTTCCTGGTTGATTTTTGCCTTAAACGTTCGGTATGGTGTGAGGGGAGATTTTTTTTGTGTTTTTGATTAATGCTGAATGTTATCTACCGAACGGGTTAGTGTTGCACATTAGCTACAACTAACCTACCTATGGAGCTTTGCTTGGGGTTTATATCAGTGCCAGAGACCCAGGTTAGGAAGATCCCTAGAATGTCAAGACCAGAGGAGCTTCTGAGTGTGTCTAGTCCGGGGGTTGCAAACTCAGATGCCCACGGGGGACCATGCCATAGGAATCAGGCTAAGGATAAGCCAACCGAGAGTGGCAGGGCCGTGACGTCCAAATTCAAAAACGCCCAAACTCCATGCTGACTGGACAAAACTTGACATACTGGGCAAATCTGGCCCACGTGCTATCAGTCACCTCTGATAGTGACCCCTGTCTTGCCCATCTCACAGGCAGTTGTCAGCCCATTGAAATCCTACCTGTGAGATGCAGTCAGACCTCTTCGCTACACCAGCAGGGGAGCCGAGGTGCCTCAGCGGCTCGTCCAGTGTGTAGTTGGACCATGAATAAATTCATGAGTCTCAGTGTCGTTTGTTGGTGTCGCATTAAAAACAAAAAACACAACACTTCATTTGCATATAAGCTTTTAGAGTTTAGTAAGTGTGGTCACACAAATTATTTTAGTGGGTCCTAATAATATCTTCACTCCCATATGGGGGAGATTGAGGCTCAGAGAGATTACCCAGCTTCCACTCCGTGTTAGGCGACCTTAAGTTCTGCTTACCCAGGACGGCCCTGATTTACGCTGTTGTCTCACCATCGTTATTAATTGTCCCTCTTCCTCCCCCAAGTGCCCTGGCTCGGGGGGTAAGTCGCAGGCCACACTAGCTATAGGATCTGTGCTCTTTCGCCTGCCATCTCCCTGTGCGAACAGCAGCACGGGTGCCCAGGCGAACCTTCAGAGAGGTGAGGCCGTGCGGCTGTTAGGACGAGCGTAGGCTCCGCTGTCTGTCTGACCCAGCTTGGATCCAGATCCCGTCACCTCCCCGTGTTAGCGACTTAACCTCTCCGAGCCTCAGTTTTCACATCTGTATAATGGGGGCAATAATAACAGCTATTTCATAGCCTGGGCCTGGGGGTTACCCCAGAGAACGCGTGGAGGCCACTTAGCTCACACTTGCATTGACAGTCAACACCAGGGAGCTGATGATGTTTGGACTTGGTTGACCTTGAGCCCGTGGGTGATGTTCTAGCTAAGACATTTGGGGCACCTGGCAGCCGCCATCGCTGACCAGTGGTGATGGGTCATAGCCTGACCTGTTCTCGTGCAGGAAGCCGGGCCCTGGCCCACATGCTCAGGAGTGCCGGTGCCACGTGCCCAGGCCATCTGGGAGCTGGGCGGGGTGGGCCCCTGAGGGGCCCGCTGCCATCTGCACTTGTCTCACTGGAGAGGTGGGTTTAGAGTTGAGTGGCTCCAGTGAGAGGGTGGCGGGTGAGCTGGCATGCACTTTGGGATATGGCTAAGATGTGTTTTCCCGGGAACTGCCCTAGCTGTCGGGGTACAGACGGGACTGCCGGCAGAGAGGACTCGAAGCAGGTGAGCTGCCAGGGCCGTGTGGTCCATGGGACATGTGGTTCTGAGGACGTTCTGCAGGCAGTCCAGGGACAAGCACCCAGACCCTGGCCAAGCTATGGAGGAGCCTGAAATCCAGCCCGGATCCCTCTAGGACCCAGCGGCTGTCAGCCTTGGCTGGGCTTGAAAATTCCCTGGGAAGTTTTTTTTAAAATCCTTCTGTCCACATTGCATGCACCCCAGACCAATTAGGTCAGGTTTCCTGAGGTGGCAGCAGACATTAGGATTCTGTGCGCTCTGAGCTCAGCCCTCATTCTGCAAATTATGATCAGACCTATTTGTCACTGTGACTACTCATGCTATGGTGAGGAATTGGGGATAATGCTGGAAAAGCAGTTTGTACGCCATCAGGGGCCATGCAAGCATAAGCACGTAAGTGTCAGCTCATCCTCTGATACCTCAGGGCAGCCCTCTGCTGACGAATGACACTCATCAGGCGCCCGCCCTGGTATTCACTCTTCGGGCTGTTTGTGCCTGCGTGTCTGGTCACCCGTGGGATTAATGGAGCGTCGATGAGATGAGGAAAAGCATCTCTGGGTTTTCGTGATGCTGATCTAGGGTCGGCACTGACCAGGACTTGCAGGTGGTGGTGAGGTGACGACTTTGTGCGGTCCACAGCTCTACGTTGGCGAGCCATCTCGCTCAGCCGCCGGCCACATGACTTCCCCTCGCCAGGCCTCAGTTTCCTTCTTTGAACTTGGGGACGTGTGTGCCTGCCCACACGGGGTTGCTGTGAGAAGTCAGTACAAAGCTTCTGCACTTTGCAGTGTCTGAGCTGTGCACCTTTGAAGACCCAGCATCAGGCCGGGGGCTTCACATTTTTTTTATTACCTGTGATTCGGCAAACTAATGATCTTCTCTGACACCTGGATCTTTCTCTATTTGCATTGTATTTCCCTGCGTTATTTGGGGCTGGTGGTTCTCAAACTTCTTAAGAATCACCTGAGTACAGTTTTTAAAATACAGTTTCTCTTTTTCGGTTGGTCTTTGGGGCAGACCCAAGAATTTTCATTTTCACCAGGGTCCTCACTTGTTATTTAAAGAATTTCCACAGGCCAGTGTATGCATGCACATGTGCGTGTACATGTGCATGTGCATGTGTTTGTGTGTGTGTGTGCATGTGTGTGCATGTGTTTGTGTGCGTACATGTGCATGTGCATGTGTTTGTGTGTGCATGTGTTTGTGTGTGTACACGTGCATGTGTTTGTGTGTGTGCATGTGCATGTGTTTGTGTGTGTGCATGTGCATGTGTTTGTGTATGTGCGTGTACATGTGCATGTGTGTGTGCATGTGCATGTGTCCATGTGTGCACGTGAGTGTGCATGTGTGTGTGCGCGTGCGTGTGTGCACGTGAGTGTGCATGTGTGTGCGCACACGTGCATGTGTCCGTGTGTGCGCGTGAGTGTGCATGTGTGTGTGTGCGTGCGTGTGTCCATGTGTGCGTGTGAGTGTGCATGTTTGTGTGCGCGCGTGCATGTGTCTGTGTGTGCGTGAGTGTGGCGAGAGGAGACAGAGCCTCATTTCTCCTCCTTCCTTTGCTCCTTCTGTCCATCACTTAATTATCCCCGTTGGCCGTGTGTACTTCGGCTCTGGGGTAAATATGCCAGGTTTGACTTTTGATCTGTTGCTTACAGCTGTGAGACACAGGGCGAGGTGTCCCATCCTCTGAACCTCAGTGTCCTTGACCGTAAAGCAGGATGGCAGTGTGGGGCTGTGTGTGCATCAGCCAGTGGAGTTACATTTCTTTATCCTCCCGGGGCTCTTGGGGAACAGAAGTAGCCTTGTGACGGGTAGAGCCTGGCTCTGGGCTGGTGTGGCGTATGTGAGGAAATTCAAGACCAATGATGGAGTCTAATAATCTGAAGCCCGAGGCACTGTGATAGGTGGCCGTTTGCCGCAGAAGGGACGCTGTGAGGAAAGAGACGTGTCTCCAGCCCTGCTTGCTCTTGGGGGCCTCCCATGAGCGGCTGGGATAATAATAGCAGGATGAGGCTGATGGTTAAGAGCTGCCGGTTACTGAGCACATGGTTGTTTGCAAGGCGCTTACCAAGCGATTCTTGACTTTAATTCACTTAACCTTTACCTCAGCCAATGTGAGGCTGTTACCACATTCTAGAGATGAGGGAGCAGAGGCTGGCTAGTGAGTCCTGGAGTCGAGTCCAGGTCTGTTGATGTGGTTACACCCAGCTCTGCCATAGCCGGATCAATAACGAGACCGGCATCCCCATAGCTCATGACGTTTTTCAAGACACTTGTACACAGTATTTGAATGGATCTTTACAACGGACACTATATGCCAGGTACTTTTTAAAAACAGCTTTGGCGAGGTATTATGTACACACCATGAAATGTACTTCTTTGAATCATACGCTTTAATAATCTTTAGTAAATTTACAAAGCTGTGCCACCGTCACCACAGTCCAATTTTGTGGCGTTTCTATCAGCCCAGAAAGATGCCTTGTGGCCGCCTGCAATCACTCTCCATTCCTTCCTACCCCAGCTCCAGGCAGCCGACTTTCTATCCCTCTGGTTTTGCCTTCTCTGGATATTTCGTATGAATAGAACCATCCACCAAGTGATCTTCCGTGCCTGGCTTCTTTCACTTAGAATGTTTCCGAGGGTCAATCAGATTGCAGCTGGTGTCAGTACTTTTTACTGTGGATGGTAATCCACTGTGCAGATAAATCCCTTTTGTCTATCTGGTCACCAGTGGATAGACATTGGGGTTGTTTTGTGTCTTGCCACCAGGTTCTCATGCTGTTACTGTGACCGTTTACAGCAGAAAAAAAAAAAAAAAAAAATGCGTGCTGACTGTTACCGAGAGCAGGGGCTCGCTGTCCGATGGGCAGAGAAGCCAGCACCACGGCCCCAGATTTTGAGAAAAAAAAAAGGCCTTATTTACAAGTCGACAGGCAGAGAGACAGGAGGTGAGCTTCAAATCTGTCTCTCTGATCCAGGATTCGAGGTGAGATTTTAAGGGCTTTCTACACTGGGTCTTCTTGAACAATGGACCGACCCTTCGCTTCAAGTTCATCATGTCTGGTCCTTTGGTCTTGTTGCGGGGAGCTGTTAAGGGTCCACAAGTGTTACTTGTAAGTGGTGGATCTAAGGTTTAAACTGTGGTTCCAGGTCTTGTTAGAAAGAGGGTAGGACCAGTTTGAGCTGGTTGTGCGGTTACGAGAGTTGTCATTGTCCCCATCTTACTGCTGCCACGTCTTGCCTAATTAATTAACCTGTTAGGAAGTATCAGAGCCAGCCTCGAACCCCACCAGCCCCATTCCAAATCCATTCCGTGGCTTCAGCTACAAGCCCGGGCAGCTGTTTTGATTTTGAGAGTCTCTCCTCCTCCCCCTCCTCTGGCTTTCCCCCGGAGGGGCCTGAGGGGTCGTCACTGCCAGCTGTTCCCTGGAAATCAATTTCAAATGAGTAGTGGCCCCCTCCCTCCCAAGAGACAGATTAATTTCCTGCAGTGGGAAGGACAGTGACTGTGGTTCAGGCTTAACCCGGCTCCCCCAGCCCCCCAGGAAGGAAAGCTGGGAATGCACTGAACAAGCCTTTGGTGTTAATTTCAAAAGCTCCTGGGTGCTGAGAAACTAGACCTAGGTGCAAGCCGCTCCAGGGCACACAGGCGGCACGTGTGTGTGTGTGTGTGTGCGCGCGCGCGCGCACACACTCTGTTTTCCCTTTCACGAACGGTGCTGGGGAGACAGTGCTGGCCGTTCTGGGGACATCCACCTCCCAGGTCTTCTCTGGCTCCCAGGGCAGGACCCCTCCAGTCCAGGGCTCAGGCCATGGCTGGGGAGATAGGGGGAAGGCAGGACCCCTCTTCTGTGAGTCCAATGCCCAACTGAGCTCCCTGTGGTCATGGGGTGGCGGACAAAGACTGGGCTCACCTTGCTCCCCCAGGTTTGGAAGGTCTGCTCCAGGGAGGCAGAGCCGAGCAGGAACAAGGGCCTGCCCGGAGCCACCCCAGGACAAGGTATAGTTCAGTGTGGGGTTCAGGTTGGCATGTGTGAGTGCTGGGCTCTCCAGCCTGGGGGGGTCCTGGTCATGAATGGAACTGTGGGTGTGATAGGGGGTCTCCGTACCCCTGACCTCCACGCCGAGCTCCTGTCTCAAAGCTTTTCTCTTGGGAGGACACTCATCTCTTCTGGGGTGGGGGGGCAACAGGAGTTGGGGAGGAGGGTATTGGACAGCGGCTCGGTCAGAGCTGGTGGGATCCTGGACATGTCACTGTCCATGCGACCCTGGTCTGGGCACTTCACCTTTCTGAACCTCAGTATCCGCACCTATAGGATGAGGCCGGACACCTGCCCTACCTCCTGCTGAGTGTGTTCCCAGCATCTGGAAGGAAGAGAAAGGAGCCTGTGACTCTAGCTGGAGAGAGCCGTGGTCACAGTGCGGCCTGCTCTGCTCCGCCCTCTCATTCCTCCAGACTTCCTCCCAGGCCCAGGAAATAGCAACTGTGAGTGTCTCGGGGGCCTGGAAGGAAGAATGGTTCTGTCCAAGCACTTGGAGTTAAATGCTTGCCATTTTATGTCCTCCAGATGTGATTTGTTCATTTTAGCTGGTGATTATGAATCAAAGGCCCAAACGTGCAGAAAGCCACATTCATCGAGATTTTCATGATGCCAAAGGGAGCTGGGGTAGAAAATGGCCATTTTAGGGGCTGGAATGGGGAGTCACAGTGATTCTCCTACCCTGGCTATGCCCTTACGGTGAGATGAGCGGTTAGTTCTGTTTAAAATAAGAGATACTGTGGACTGAATATTATGCAGCCATTAAGAGCCACCTAACAGTTGGTAACGATGGAGAAATACTATTGATATGGTGTGAGCGAGACACTCTCAAGGCAGACGGGGGACTTAGTATAATCACAGCTACGTCAGGTATTTTATTTATAAATTTGCGTTTTTAGTTTATAAAACGCTCAATAGATAACGTAAAAGATAATTTGAATTTTAAAAATATCGGTTACTCATTGTTTACTAAAGTGAACGTTTATACCTGAATAGTTCCCACTCAGTGGACGCTCGCCGTGTGCCAGAGGCTGTCAACGGTCATCGCGGTGCCTTACAGAATCCTCCTGACAACCTGGTGAGGCAAATCCTCTTCTTCTCCCTGTTTCGTAGATGAGGAGATCAGGCTGAGGACACTTAAATGATACGCTCGAGGTCACGTGGCTGCAGGTGAAGTCGCCAGAGCAGCGCCCCGGTTTCTGACTCTCCAGCTTCCCTGCTCTTTATGTTTTTTCGCAGACACACACTTCATATGTGTTAATAAAGAAGGGTGCGGGGGGAAAATGGAAAAAAAAAATAAAACGATGCTAAGTCGAAGCGCTGATTGTCTCAGGAATAGAGAGCTTGTTTACGGGCAATTAAAATTTTTTGGGGATGTTTGTGCATTTCTAAAATGTCAATATATGACTGGTTAAGGAAGGTAAAAAAAACCCAAAAACTTTTGCCTTCTTAGGTTCAATGCCTGGGGACTGTGAATCCAACTCGTATAAGACAGATTAATAGGATAAAAGGTTTATTTTGCGTGAATACGAGGGCTTCACAGGATAGAGGTAAAAAGCCGAAGAAGAAGTATATACCATTTTCACAAAGGGTAATAAACTGGAGGAGTAACTCGACAAAGAGCGGGTGGCTTCTAGGGCTGCAGGGATAAATTGTGGAAAGGTAAATATCTGGGGAAAACTAATGGAAGATTAGGGTAGTTTAGTAAGGTTGGTTTTGCAGAGCCAAGTTGGTGCCTTCTCCATTGATAAAGGTCATCTCTGGGGATTAAGAGTCACCCTCCCTTTCCTGGTGTGGGAGAGGGAGATACCTTTACAAATGGGAATTTATGTTATCTTTACAAAAGAAAATGTATGCCTGGCTTTTAGGCAGAAGGGAGCAGAGAGCTAATCAGGAAAAATGTTATTACGCTTCTTGTTTTAAATGTACAAACTTTAAGGATACAATTTAAAGGAGAAACATCTGTGTATTTAAATGTCCACTATAGACTTATCTATTGGATAGGGAACCAATGTGCCACCTGAGAGGTGACTGAGGGAAGGACCGGACAGCTGCTCAGATTAAGCAGTCATCACAAACAATAGGCCAGGACATGGTAGAGCAGTCCAGGATGGCCCTGGGACGTGACATGATGTGACATGATGTGACACATGGCAGACCTGGTGAGGCCACATCGGGAAACAGAGTCACATGGAGCATGGCTAGAGAGGACCAGGTTCAGGACACAGAGTGGGGCTGTGGGTGGCTTCTCTCTGCTCTGGACTCTCGCAGTGGATGTCTCGTTGATGCTGTTGTAAACCTTGGCAGACCCAAGGAGGAAAAAAAGCAGTCGATTCATTTAAAAAAGGAAAACAAACCAAAAAAAAAACTACACTAAATGAATGAATGCTTTTCCATCACAAAGCATCATTTCATTACAAAATGAAAAAGAATGGAAAAGAAAAGGGTCCTCTTCCCACAGAGACGAAACCGTGGTGGTTGGTTTTACAAAGAAAACAGAATTCAGCTGAACATGCTGTGATAGTGAGTGAGAGGTAGATATCAAAGGCTTTGAAGACGCAGACGTAGTAATAACCACAGGGCACCGACAGCTAGGATTTATCGAGTACTTATTGTATGCCAGGCACTGAGCCAGGAGTGCCTATGGAGCTCACCACGTTGTGCCAAGAATTTGATGGTGATGACGATGGCGCTATTAGCAGCTGGCACATGTAGTGTGCAACAGCTTTCGTGCTCACTAATTGCTCACTTAGACTCACAACGATGCAGGGAGATGAGGGAACAGACACAAAGAGCTATCTGATAGTGTGAGGTGGGAGCCACGGTTAGTTCTACTTCAAGGGAGAAGAAATTAGAGCCAGGGAAGGTGAAGTGACCAGCGCCAGGTCAGAGGTACACGTGCACTAGATGATGGAGGAATGATTAAAAAAATGGTTGCTGGGTATATAGGGCATTGAAGAGTACTTCTTGTGATGCTGGGCTGGGCGTTGGGCTATATCTTTTTTTTTTTTCTTTTTATTTGAACCACTTATAGACACTGCACTATGGAGAATTTACCGTCACTCTGCCAAGACCAGGTGACAGCTTCGGCTGAAATCACATCAAAAAGAAAAGGTTGCATGCAACCAGACAGGTAGCTTTATGTGATCTCACGTGAAATCAGATTAGAATTTCAAGAACAGGCAGCCTCGAGGTTCCAATGGAAGGCCCACCTGGCCGGCAGGTGGGGGGTGGAGGATTGGAAGCAATTCTTGCAATAGGTGGAAACAGAGTGTAGGAAAGCGAGTGCCCGCCAGGGCCTGGATGGGTTGGGAAGGCTCGTTGGGGGTACGAAGGGCTCCCTGGGGCCCTACCTGGTGGGTGGACCCAGGGGAGGTCATGCCAGGTGGGTAGACAGACAGCAAGCACAGAAGCTTAATGAGCAGAAGGGAGGTGAGGTTCATGCAGTCTGGAGCAGATGTGCACGGAGGTGAATTTCTTGTTCGTGTCTGTGCAGAAGCGTGGGAGCTTTAGATAGTGGAAAGTTTTTGTTTCTTTCGCTTTGTTTTTAAATTCCGACTTTCTCTCAGTCACGCTAGAAGCTGGTAGGCTGCTAGAGTTCTGGATCCATAGGAGATGGCCTTTCAAGGGTGATTTTAATTTACTGATTTTGTCGCCTTTACCTGGTGGGCAAGAAGGAGAACAGGTCTGTCCTGATGGTTAAGAACAAAATGTGGAGTGCCTGAAGTTGATGTGGAAAGGGCCAGTGATACACCTTGTTTTGAAGTTATGGGGGCTGGGATGACTCATATCAGCTCTTCAAGGTGACACTTCCTTCTCAAGTAGCCCAATCATCAAATGTGGGGAAAGGGCTGGGAGTCGGGGGAACCTGTTCTTTGTCTTGTCTCTGACTTCTAACATTTATTTATTCGCCTTCTTATTTCACCAAGGATGTGAGGCAGCAGTGCATAAAAAGAAACAGGATTAAAAAAAAAAATAAGAAAAATCAGGATGATAGGAAAATAAAGAGAGAACATGAGATGAGAAAGTTGTCCATACGATGCCTTATACCAAAAGGTCTGTCCGTTTATTAGGTAGTGAGGCACTGGTTTGCTTCTGAGCTTCCTGGTGGCCAAAGCAAAGAGGTAAACCCAGCAGGCTGAGGACCCTCTCTACTATCTTGAGACATTCTCATCATCTCTGTGAGTTCTCAACAGTGAGTTCCATGGAGCTATTTCTTACAAAATCCCTCAATGCCTGAAGGTCTGGCCCAAAGCACAATTCAGTGAAAGCAATTCTTCAGAGCAGATTAGTGCCTGCGAAAGAGGCATTCATTATTGTCATTGCAGGGATTTATGTGTTAGAGAATCGGGCCTTTCTAAGCCTGGCTTCTAGAGTCAGAGACGTTGTTTAAAGCTGGGATTTTTGATGAGGGCTTTCCCTAAGTGCCTTCGGGAACTGCCAAATCCTCAGAAATGAAGAGATGCATGACATGTGCTTAGAACAGTGCCTGGCACATAGTAGGTGCTCAACGAAGTTTGTTGTTGCTGCCGTTGGGTTAGAGCTAAGGTGCCCAGTTGAAGCCTGTGCATGTGCTTGCTATACAACATCAAAGTTCTTTGCTAAGCAGAAGCCCGTTTTAGGAGCATTTACAGGGGATGTGGTGTTGCTAGCGGGTGGGTTGAGAGCAACACGGGACTCAAGGCACCCTAATGTGTGCAGGTTTGAGGTTCAACAAAAGATGCAGGAAAGAGAGTGAGCAGGACTCTGGGAGCAGTGTGCAGAACGGAGATCTAGATGACTAGGTGAGAGGCAGGTGACCACACAGCCATCGTTCTGGTGACGCTGGCCTGGCTGAAGATAGAGCACACGCCAATGTGTTTGTGGCCCAAGATGGCATTGGAAGTCACCTTGTAGTCACCTCCAGATCGGGAAATAGGCACCGTTAAAGACTGGCAGTTATCCGAGGGCTTTCACAGTATCGTTTTAGAGAAGAAGGCTGCTCTTAGCGGTGCCATTTATTGTAAATTACACCGAACGCTTCGTATGCTTGAAAACTTGGCTGCTGCCCCAAGAAACCAAGAATTGCTGCAGCTGGAGGCATCTCAGGGTTCGCCTGATGTCCCCCACGTCCTCATCTTACAAAGGGGCAAACTCGGCTCTGATGCAATGTGACGGTAGATGCGACAATTAGCTCGGAGGCCGACTCCTAGTTCAGCTCACTTACTGATACGCTAATTGCTAAGTGAGATATTGCAGACAATCCCAATATACATCAATAGGGGATGGCTTAGACACATGGCACAACAAGATGTATGGGAGGAAATATTTTAATGCCGACCATTAAAAAAGAATGAGGTCGATGGACTTTTGTTGATGTAGAAGGATGTTCATGACATATTGATGAGTGAAATCAGCAGTTTGCAAAACAGCATTTCTCTCTCTGTCTCTCCCCACACCCCGTGCGTGTGTGTGTGTGTGTGTGTGTGTGTGTGTGATGTACACAAAAATGTTATAGGTGACTTTCTCCAGGCAGTAGGATTTTTAGATTATTTTTACTTTCTTTTATAAGTTTTGTGCCTTTTTTTCTTTAAATTAATATAGCTCATTATAACAAATGATTTGCTATAATGAGCTATATTAATTTTAAAAAACTCTTCATCGCTCATTTAAAATAGGTTTTAAAAATTATCAAATAAATACATGTCCATAGTGGAAAACTATTTTTTTAAACTAGAAAGAAAAAACAAATCCCAACCAACCCCACCATCCAGAGTGTCACAGGCAACTGTTAAGTTTATTTACTATACATCTTGCTGGAGTTCATAAAAAAGAACGTCTTCTGAAAACTGCATAAAATTCTATCTGGTCTACTTACCAGAATTTACTAAATGGTTTTTCTGGATGTTGGACATCTAGTTCTAGCTTTTCTTTATGACATATACGGTGACATAAAAATATTTACTAAAAACTTGGTTTTCTAAGACTATTTAATGACATATTGCTAGGTGAAAAAAAGTAGGATGTAAAACTCAATGAATTTTTAAATGGCATGTATTTAAAAGCACATGGTGTTCCTATAGGTTTGCCTATTTAAAAAACTGATGAAAAAATTCAGAAAGATCTGCAGCAGGTTGTTGACCTTGGGGAGGAGCTTCTTACTTCTGTTTACAACCAATATTTTGTTTTTTAATTTTTGCAGGAAGTAATGCTTTTATAAATAAGGACGTTCACATAAATATCCTTATTTTAGGAACTAAATTTTAGGAACTAAATAAGGATATTTTAGGAAGTTCACATAAGATAAAAAATACAATGAAATCATGAAACACACACAACCGCCCAGCCAAACACACAGGGAATACTAGCATTATGATGATTAGGATTTTGAACTATATTTTTATTCCTGTTGATATTTTCCAAAAATTTTTTTACAACAAAAATCTGTAGTTTTTATAGCCAGAAAGTAAACCATGGCCATTATTATAAAATGCCTAAAATGTCTGGGTGACCCCTCTTGTCATTTTCACATCAAGATGTCCCAAAACCCAAGAAACAGGATAAACTTACTTGAAACCACCATTAATTGCATTTCCAGTCTGTTTTCTTCAACCTCTAAACACTTTCTCACTTGAAACACCTTTAAGTTCGAAGCAACGAGTCCAGTTGTTAATCTGGGAAAGGTGCAGTAAATGATCGCTGTTTTACGTGTGTTTCCAGATATTTTCTGGATCCCCCGTAACCTAACGGTTGCACTGAAGGATGACGAAAAATATTGAGCAGAGTAGCTGAAAGTTTCACATGTTGTTTAAAAATAAGTTTAGCGGGTGGGAATACAAATACAGTACAACCACTTTGGAAAATGGTGTGACAGTTTCTTATATACTTAAATATGCATCTACCATATGACATGATAATTCTAGGTGTTTACCCAAGAGAAATGAAAGTGTATGTCAAGACACGGCTTATATACGAATGTTCACAGCAGCGCTGCTCATAGTAACCCCAAACCGGGAACCCCCCAAATATCCACCAACAGGTAAAGGGACACGCCGTGGTATATCTGTATTTCGAAACAAAAGAGAAAGGCCAAATAACCAATGACACGAAGACAGAATGACTCTCTGAATATGGCGCTAAGAGAAGAAGTGACAAGAGTGTGCACTATTCAGTTCCATTTTTATAGGATTCTGGAAATGATGAAAATAAGCTGATCAGCGGTTGCCTGCGGGTGGGATGGGGGAGGAGAGGCGTGACTGCACAGGACTTGAGGGAACGTTCTGGGGTGGCGGAGATGTTCTACATCCCGATTGTGGTGGTGGTCACACAGGGATACATTTGTCAGAACTCATCCAACGGTCCACTTAACATGGATACATTTCATTGTATGTAAATTGTACCTCTACGGCGTTGATTTTGTTTCAGTGAATTTTTTCTATGCAGGGCCAGCTAGATAATTAAGAATTAAGATGGAGGCAGCAGTGTATTAAACCAAGCCCAGGGCCTTTCTGAGGGTGGGGCCCTGTACAGGTCCTGTGCCCACGAAGCTGGCCCTGATTCTGTTTCCTGACTTTTCACGTACCCTCAGACACTCTGTGTATGCACGTGTGTGTGTATGTGTATGTGCGTGTGTGTACGTGTGTGTGTGCATTACACGACATAAATAGGCTCTCACTACGATTGGTGTTTTTAGATTCGCTTTTTAAGTCAATAATATGCTGAGGGCTTCTCTTCAAGCCAGCTAGCTTGACAACATTATCCAGGGAGCATTCCACTGCGGGCTGTGTGCTAAGCAGGGCGCCATCACCGACATACCCATCTCTTTTCGATGGCGTTTTAGGATGTTTTCCACTTTTCACAAGTATCAGCACCCAGCCCCCACAAGCTATGGGGCTCTGTGCAACAGAAATTTCTAGGCCTTTTCCCAGCAGCCTCCCCCACCCCCCATCTCTGACTGAGTGTAAAGGTTGTTTGTCTTTCGCGTTTCCCTTCCCGCTTTCTTTCTCTCTTTTTTTTTTCTTGAGCTTTAAATAGAATGGGTCGGTCTCTATAATCTACTGTCTTCAATTCAGAGGCTTCTGCCACCACTCCTCCTCCAGGGCCTGTGGGACCTGACCCCTTGCAGCCGAATCGGGCCTCGTCGCTCCAGGGGCCTCAAAGAAAGTCCACAGGCTGCGGCCAGAGTTCCTCAGGGTCAAGCAGTCCATGCCCCTGCCCCAGGTAGGACGGTCACTAAACGTTCTTGGCATTTCTCTCAGCCCTGCCATACCCTACGGAGGGTTCCGAGTCTCAGGGTTCCCACAATCTACCTCGAGTCAGCCTTGCATCCCTATGGGGGAGGCATACTGCCACAATTCAAAAGAAAGGAAGTCTCAACTACATTTTTACCATATACAGCTTGATGCTGGCTTCCCACCCCAGTAACAGTGTCTCAGGCCTCCTGCTGCTGGCTTCAGAGTCAGCCCAGGTGAACTGATGTGAGCAGCGTGAGGGACGTTTATTCAGCACACATCTGTGTCAGGCTACGCAGCGCCATTTACAATGGTCAGGGTGTTTTGAAATGGAAGTGAATGATGGCCTCTGACTGACTTCATGGCCTCAGGAAAGCCACCTGTTCCCCTTGGCTTCCACTTTTGCTGTACAATGTCATCTTTGCCCTAGGTGATCTTTAAGAGTCTTTAAGATTTTGTCCAGGCCCCAAATGTCATGTCCTGACTCCTCCCCACAGAACAGGCGGCATTTTCCCCAGCTTAGAAGGACTTCAGTCTGTCCTGCCAGTCTGTCTGCCCTGAACCCCCCAGGCACCAGCAAGTAACATCTCTGCAAAGAGAGGATAGGCCAAGGAGGAGGAGCGGGGGGCTCCATTGTGGGCAGTAGTGACTGACTAGCGAAGCTGCCGGTGGGTCTTGGCTGCACGGGTGTGTTGTGTCCAGTGTTAGTGCCGTGTCTCCAGTAGTCAGGAGAGGGCTCTGGGGCCCCATCTGGATTTGGGTCTCTTGGGAAAGAGCACTGTAGTTGACCAATAGTTCTGCTGAGGGAGGGAGTCTGGACACTGTCACCCATCAACAAAGCTGGCACTAAAAGCGATACGGACGGATCGTATTCAGTGATAACCATTGCACCAGACAAGAGAGGCCAGTGACAACCGAGCTCAACTTCGACCCGCACGGGGGTGGCTGGGTGACTTAAAGAGGGAATGAGGGAATGGTGCAGGGCACTGGCAGGGGCTGGAGCAGAGCCAGTAAGCGAAGGTCGTCCGCGTCTGCTAGCTGGCGTTGATGAAAGTGAGATTCCACCCTCCCACAAAGACCGGGCCGTAGGCCCATCCTTCCTGAGGATTTCATTCAAAGGGACGGCTTTCAGGTCCTTGAGAGGGACACTCTGGGTGGTAGGAGATTCATAGACATCTCGGAGGAACAGAGCAAAGGTTGACAGTGGTCAGTTTTGAAAATAAATGCTCCGTGGAGAGGGAGGTCATGGGGCTTCTTTAGGTGTCGGCTGGAATAAATGATAAATTCATTTGTCCACCTTGAGCTTTACCAGCCTGGAGCTCAAGGGGCAGGGTCACCGGGGATGTGGCCTTAGGCTACTAGAAGCCCAGCTGGAGCTCAGTCAGGTCTCCTGGCGCAGGGGCTCGGACTGAGTAGGTGATGCCCAGAATTCACGCGATTCTCAACATAGGGTTTGCCTTTCTCCATCTTTGCTGTCGGCTGCGGTCTTCAGATGGGAAGGGGCCGGGGTGGTCTTAAGGGAATTGATTTCCAGACCCCGACGTCCCTCTGTGCTCCTCCCAGTTCGCCTAGTTCTGGTCCTCCTTGCACAATCGCTCTCCCCCCACTTTACTAAAACCATGCAGACCTCACCCATCCCCAATCCGACTGGGTGGGGAAAAACCGGGGCCCGGACGAAGGGACGATTTGAAGCATCAGTGCTGGAAACGAAGAAGTAAATGACTCTAAGACAGATAACAAATCATTTCGCAAGTTAGATAGTTTCTAGTTTTTATTTTGGACAGAATCTTAAAAATTAAAAAGTAATTTGGTGCTAGATGGCTTTGTGATGTTTGGCATTTAACTCGGACACCGTTGAAAAAATTGAGTGCCATCACTATAAAAGAAAATGCTTCTAGTCACATCTAGCCAGCACTCACATAGATAAAAATGAACAAATAGAACGCTAATATCTGTTTTGTTTTAGCATTCGATAATATCCATTCATGAATACATTCAATGAGGGGGGAATCTAAGCACCTCATTAAGAAAGAGCAACATGTCCAATAAAATTTAGCTGTGGGGGGTGGGGGGGTGCTAAAGATTATAATACCCATGTTATTTTGATTTGTGTGCTAATAATAATTGTAATGACAACATAATCTAGGGGTAATTTTTATCAGCTCTTTATGACCACAGGAAATGGTAGCGTTTTAATATTTTAATTTATATACGTTTTTGTTTCAAAGACTAAGATGTTTACTATAAGACTCAAAAGCACGAAAACATATCAGGATAATATTATATGGAAGGAATAGAATAAAAGCTCAAAGAGAAAAGGGAACGATGTAAATTTATTAACTGTTAAAGAGTGGCTTATTCACATATTTTAAAAATAGGCGATAATTATACATGGTAGGGTAGGCAAACTTTGACCTGTCCTCTCTTAGGTCTTTGGGCTGGGCTCGAGAATTAAACTGACATGAAATAGATTGACGGGAGAAAGGCATACATGTTTACATAAATGTGACATGACACAGGAGGCTTCCATAAGGAATGAAGGCCCAAAGAAGTGGTAGAATCACATGATTTTATAGCAGATTGAACAAAGAGAGGCAGTTGTGGAAAGATAGCTGTATGAGAGGCTAAAGACAAAGAAACTTATTTTAACAAGGCCTGTTTGTACAGAATTCTCTCCTTCTGGTATAAGGGAAGACATCTTTTACACGGCAATTTCATCTCCCGCTTTTAAGAGAAAGAAGGAAGGTCAGAGCGTTTTTCTTGGATTTGCTATCTTTCAAGTGCCTTCCACTCCAAATAATCCTTATGCCAAAGTGGCGTATTCTGGGGTGGCGTAGTCTGCCACCCTTCAACACTCACGTTCGTAGCAGCATTAACAGAAGCGAAAATGTGGAAGCAATCCATTGACAGATGAATGGGTAAGCAAAATGTGGTGATACGTATAATGGAATATTATCCAGCTTTAAAAAGGAAGGAAATTCTGACACAGGCTACAACATGAATGAAACCTGAGGACATTATGCTAAGTGAAATACAGCAGTCACAAAAAGAAAAGTACTGTATGATTCCACTTCTGCGAGATACTTAGAGTAGTCAAAATCATAGAGACAGAAAGCACAATGGTGGTTTCCAGAGGCTGTGGGGAAAAGGGAATGGGGAGTTATTGTTTAATGGGTATAGTTTCAGTTTGACAAGATGTAAAGAATTATGGAGATGATAGTGTCGATGGCTGCACAGCATTACGAATGCGTTTAATAACCACTGAATGGCACACTTAAAAATGGTTAAGGCAGAAAAGTCTGTGTTGTGTGTATTTGACCACAATAAAAATTTTCGAAAGAAATAAAAGAGGATGATGGTAGATATCAAAGTTCTACTCTACCAGGTTGATTTAAAAGGATGATGTAAACGTTTTCTTTTAAAATGTCAGTATTTAAAAGACGACATTGAGTATGAAATATGAATCACATCCTGCTTCATCAGATTTTTGATGAAACATTTCAGAAAACAACTTGGCAATGTGTGAGGACCTATGGTGTAGCTTTCTTGAAAGCATTCCTCCAGGGGTAAGCGAACTTCCGCCCTTGAGCCTGGTGCTCGGTTTTATGTGGCCTGCAAACTGAGAATGGTTTTTCCATTTTTAAAGATTTGAAAAAAAAGTAAAAAGAAAAATATTTTGTGACATACAAAAATGATATGAAATTCGAATTTTAGCATCCATGGAGGCTGAGCGGAACACAGCCGTACTCATTCATTTACATCCTGTCGGCCGCTGCGTTCTGTTTTTGTTTTGGTTTTCTGTTTTGTTCCTTAGATTCCACATAGACATGCCATCATATGGCATTTGTCTTCCTCTGTCTGACTTACTCCACTCAGCACACTACCCTCTAGGTCCATCATGCAAAGTCTTTTCTCATCCCTTTATTTTTAGCCGGTGAGTGTCTTTGGTTCTGAATTGTAGGCAGCATATGGAGGGGTCTTGTTTTCTTATCCATTCAGCCACTCTCTCCATTGACTGGAGCACTTAATGCTTTTTCATTTGAAGTACTCAAGTTAATAGCTATGTAGTTATTGCCATTCTTTATTCATATTTTTGCTACACATTTTCTCTTCCTCTTAAAAAAAGACCCTCCAACAGTTCCTGGTATGCTGGCTCTCTTCTTCTTAAAAAAGACCCTCCAACAGTTCCTGGTATGCTGGCTTGGTGGTGATGAACTATGTTAGCTTTTTTTTTTTCTGTCTGGGAAGCTCTTTATTTGTCCTTCGACTCTAAATGGTAGCTTTGCTGGATAAAGTAATCTTGGTTGTAGATTCTAGGTTTTCATCGTTTTGAATTTTTTGTGCCAAGCCCTCTGTTCTGCAAAGTTTCTTTTGAGAAATCAGCTGCCTGTCTTATGGGAGCGCCCTTGTAGGTAACTAACTGCTTTTCTCTTGCTGCTTTTCAGATTCTTTGCATTTAATCTTTGGCATTTTAATTACGATGTGTCTTGGTGTGGGCCGCTTTGGGTTCATCTTTTTGGGGACTCTCTGAGCTTCCTGGAGTTGCATGTCTATTTTCTTCACCAAGTTAGGGAAGGTTTCCATCATGATTTCTTCAAATAGGCTTTCAACTTCCTGCTCTTCTTCTCCTTCTGGTACCCCTACGATGCGAATGCTGTTTTGTTTGACGTTATCTCATAGGCTCCTTATATTATCTTCATTATTTTGAATTTGTTTTCTTGGTACCATTCTGTTGGGTGCCCCATCCTCTATCTCAGGGATCCTTGATCCTTGCTTCCTCCGCTCTGTTGATTCCCTCCAATGCACTCTTCATCTCAGATACTGTATTCTTCATTTCTGATCGGTTCCCTTGTATAATTTCCATCTCCGTTTTAATGTTTTTATTCATTTTTTTAAATCTCTTTGTTAAAGTTCTCCCTGCGTTCCATGACTCTTCCCCTAAGTTCCTTGAGCATCCTTATAACCGGCATTTTGAACGCCGCATCTGGTATGTTGCTTGTCTCCATTTTGGTGAATTCTTTTTCAGAATGGAGTAGTTTTGAAAGAGACCTTATGGCCAGCAAATTCTGAACTATTTGCTCTCTGGCCATTTATAGAAAAAGTTTGCTGACTGCTGTCCTAGACCCCAGACTCAGGGAAGCTGCCTCATGGCTCCAGCTCTGCTCCTAACCATGGGTAAATTGTTCTACCACTCCAGGCCTCAGAGTTCTCTAGAAAAAAAATCACATTCTTTGGACAAAGTGGCCTCTGAGTTCTCTTCCAGCTCGAAAAATTCAGAAGACCAGGAGAACAATTCGTACTCAGTTGTTAATGTCTGGTACCACCTAGTAGTACTCGCCTTTAAAGATGTCCCCTGAAGAGGCAACTCCTTAACTCCAAGGGACGACGTGCTAGCAAACACCAGGATTTCAGGCACTTGCTGGAGAAGGTGCTGGTGATTTTGGTGAAGGGACTCCTCCTCAGCATCGTGCCATTTCAGTGTTTGTGGTAAACAGATGAAGGTTTGTACAAATCAATCTGTCCAGATACAAATACCCGCTGACTTCCCCACAGGCCAGTCTTGGTCTATTCCAAGCCCACAAGCTTCCTAGGCCTTGTAGATGCCTCACGGAAGGCCAGTCACGGAACAGACAAGAAACAGCACGGAGCTTAAGCTAGCCCCTCCCCTGATGCCAGGCCAGGCAGTGGGATGGACACAGCCTGTCTGGTTTACATCCCCTCAGAGACTTTTCATCCCCTCTGTCTCTGTCTATGGGATGCTCCCCTCTTGTATGGGGTCGGCAGGGAGCTGTGGAGGTGCCACCTGAGTTATGAGCAGATCGGGGACAGGACACACCCAGCAGGCCCTGATGTTCCTTGTGCCCTGGAAGGGGACAGTACAACCACCAACCCACTGACTTTGGCTATGCACCAGGGTCTCAGCCAGAAGGAGGCACGATAAACAGAAGGAGGGGTGGCCTGGGCGTTCAGTCTTCCTCTGCCTCCCCCCAGCTTCCTCCCACCAGGGCACCAGCCATACTCTGCTTCCCCATGGGTCAAATGCGGCCAAAGCTGGCTTTTGTGGAGGGAGAGACTGGAAGGAATTGGGAGGTGGTGGCAAACCAGTGCCAACAGGGGACCAGCCTGAGTGACAAGCGGCCCTGCGCCATCTCAGATGGCCACCTCTCCTTGTTCCATCCCAGGCCAGTTGTAGTAGAACGTTGAGATTCCGGGCCTGGCATTGCCAAAATTCCCAATTTTTCCAAAGAAATCAGAAATCTAGAATCGTTTGTGAAATTTCCTGATTTTCAAATATTGGTAGTTCATTTTTTTAAAAAATTAAAAACATTGAGCTGGCCTCAAAAAGCACTTCCGCGAGTCAGATGTGGGCTCCAGGCTGCGGGTTCGAGACCTCTGGGAGGGAGAAGCCTGCACTTCAGACGCAGGGTGGGACTCGCACCTCACTCTGGCGCTGACAGCGAGGCCTGGGTCCTATCCCCAGGGCCCCCGCGCGT
>NW_006435764.1:8342594-8366712 GCF_000325575.1 Pteropus alecto
CATATGCGGAGGGACGTGGGTGTTCAGAGGTGTCACTCGCATCTCACGCAGGGCTCCGTGCCGGGATGAGGGGGTCCTCTAGCCCCCTCGGGCAGGGCCGGGGCTCACCGACAAGTGAAGAAGAACTGGGGGTGTGGGAGCGGCTGGGACTTCAGAACACTTGGGTGTGTCCTGCTGGGGGGGTGTTTGGGTGCAGGAGGAACAGGGGAGGAACAAGGCTGAGTATTTTCATTGTTTTAAATTGGGGCAGAAATGAAGGATGACAGTGACCACCACGTGCAACTTTTAAAACACCTTTTGGGGACACAGATGTTCAGGTTGCAGCACCATCTATTTATAGAAATGCACGTCAAAGGAACACAAAGCCAACTTCTCAAACAGACAGACAATTAACCAAAGACCTTCCGGTGCCGTGTGAAGGCTGTAGGATCTCTTTCTCCAGGGGCACATCTGTCTGTTGTACCTGACTCTGAAGCCAGGCAGGGCCTCTTCACTCCATCCCTTCCCCCGGGACAGGGAAAAATCATACCATGGGGTGGCAAGGGTCGAGGAACCTCAGGACCAATTTTAAGGATTTTCCTGACAGCTTTCCAGAGCGAAGGGGCCAGATGGTTTCCGCTTTGCCTCCCTGTTAGATTAGTGAGACCTGCTCTTCTTCCCCCTGCAACGGACTCTTTTTGTTTCCATTTTTCCATTCATCCTGGGAGAATAAGGCTTTCTTTCTGAAGCATCAAAGTACACAAGCAAACGACACAAGCAAACGCCGCTAGGAAGGTGGGTGGTAGGCTGCAGGAGCTCTAACGCTTATTCATCCACTGATGTGGGTGATGTTTAGAAGTGTCTGTGTATGAGGAACAAAAGTGCAAGGGGCCAAAAAAAAAAAGTGCAAGGGGCTTGAAAGGCACTCGGAACGAAGCTGAGGACGGCTCCTCCCCTCCTCCCTCCCTCCCTGCATCCATGCCTCTTTCCCGTCCTAATAATATATGAGTCGTATTGTTTTTCTCGGAGACCTTCTGCTAGAATTGGGGGAGAGGGTGAAGACAGGAAAAAAAAAAAAAGTTCAGGCCTTGCCCTTGAGGAATTTATAATCTTGATGGAGAAACTATGAAAAAAAAAAAATAAGAAGAAGAAGGAAAAGTAAGATATCGAACTGAAGAGTTAAGTAAATGGAGGGTGGATGGCGGCAACCAGGTATCTCAGTGTTAAAGTAGGAGGTCACAGATTCACAGGAGAAGGCTGGAATGATCCACGTAGCACGAGACCGGAGTCGGAAGCGTTGGTATGAGCTCATGTTTCCCTTAGTCTACATACAGGTGACTGCATGTGGCAGTGTTTATGGATCTGTAAATAGACGCATATTATCTACACACATGTACACACATATATTTCCTTGCTCGGTCGGCCGACAGGGCCTAGGACCAACCACGCTCTAGTAGCGACAAGCACGCTCAGTGCCCAGATCTTGGTTTCTAACATTAATTCAACGACGGGAGGAACCAGGATGTCCTTGGAGAAGAGGCTAATGCCAAGACTGGAGCAGGGGATGTACCAGATGAACCTGGAGCAGCTCGTAGTGCCAGAAGGTAAGGAAGGGCTCATCAAACAAACAAGCACAAATGCACAATGATGGAGTCTGTGCAATGGTCACAGGACCCCAGGGAAGAGCTCCCAATGGCCGAAGCTGCTCAACTGGAACAGCAAGATAAAGTAGTACTGGATTATAACCCAAAGGAAAAACCCACAAGCCAAAACTGATGTAAATGACTGAATAAATTAATAGAGGAAGATAGAGAAATCTCCCATGCAGAAACATTTCAAATAATTGATGCAGGCACCTCGTCTTCAAGGCGGTGGAGCGCGACTCCCCATTTTGTGAGTGTGAGTTGCACGGAGAGACTTTCTTCCAGCGAGTGAAGTATGCGAATGGGGGCAAAGAGCAGCTTTGCAGTGGAGAAGCCTGACAGACGCTGCCGCGGCCAGTGACCAAGGTCGAGATCAGCAGTGATAAGTCACGTTGAAAGATGAGCCACTGATAGGGTGGGATGAGAATGGCTTTTCACCTCTGTGATCTTCCTCCTTCGAACCCATAACCCAAGTTTCAGGATAAGAAAACACATCAGAAATAAATGGAGGTCGAGGGTCATTTTACAAAATACCCGACCAGTACTTCTCAAAACTGTCCCCATTATCAGAAACAACAGACGTAGGAGAAACCATCCCAGCGAAGAGGAGTCTAAAGAGATGTGATGAGTAAATGTCACGTGGTGGTCAGGATGGGATCCTGGAGCAGAAGAACGACATTAGTTAAAAATGAAAGCGATCTGAATAGTATATGGACTTTAGTTAATAATAATGTATCCATATCAGCCCGTTGATTGGGATGAATTTGCCATCGCCAATGTAAGGTGTTCATGATAAGGTGTAGGAGAACTCTGTACTATGTACGTAATTTTCCTGTAAATAGAAAACTATTCTAAAATAAAGTTAATGTTTGAAAAAATAAATATGCCGTAAGACAAGTCGGGAGAAAGCCTGGCTTGCAGTCTGAAGCAGGGGTCAGGATGGCGTGGGTCCCCGGAGGACTCGGAGTAGACAAAGACGGAGGTGGCTTGGGCTGTTCCATCTACCTGCGTGTGACAGACCGAGGCCGGGTCCCGCTTCTCACACACTGATGATGTTCTCTTGCCTTCACCAGCTCTGAGCTGCCTCTGCTGCGTACCTGCTCCGGGGACACCTGCTGGCCCTGAGGTCTCCTCCTCTGGACTCCAAGGACGCCGGATATTAAGATTCAGAGAAGCAAGCTCTACCTGGACACTCCTCCATCCCAGCCCCGCCCAGAGTTGTCTCTGTCCGGCTCGTGAGCTTCCTGAGGGCAGGGACCCTGTCCTCTCTCAGTGCCAGGCTCCAGGAGGGGCCCAGCCCCGAAGGTGCCTGTTAAACTGTCATGGGATGAATGTCGCTGGGCTCGTAACCATAGGACAGGGTCTCCATATCCTTAGATCACAGGCCACTAATGAGAAAGCGACACCCTTTCAATTCTGTGCCCGTCTTTCTCAAATCATCAAAGAGAACCTCTCAGGCAGGAGCGAGGAAATCTTAACGTCTCCCCACGCGTGCCCATCCCCACATATAACCAAGAACAGGCAGGTCTCAGGCTCAGACTTAGCAACCCATGCAGCCAGAACAAGTAATGGCATCGCTTTAATTTAGAATTACCTTCGATCTGTAGCAAGCGATACTGTTTTTCAATTTAAAACAACAACATAAAGTTTCCTTTATGTATATTATGTGTAAGAATAATGCAAAGAACTCCTGCATACTCTTCTCTTGGATTCCCTAAAGTTAAAATTTATCTGCGCATGATCTCTCTCTCTCTCTCTCTCTCTCTCTCTCTAATGCAAAGAACTCCTGCATACTCTTCTCCTGGATTCCCCAAAGTTAAAATTTATCTGCGCTTGATCTCCCTCTCTCTCTCTCCCTCTCTCTCTCTCTCTCCCCCACTCCTTCCTTCCCTCCCTCCCTCTTTCCTCCCCACCTACCTACACATACAGGTACACACAGGTTATTTTTTTCTAAACCATTTAAAAATTGGTTATCCCTTTATTCCTGAATACTTCAATACTCCGGAGCGTATTTCCTGAAAACAAGAACATTGTCTTACATAACTACAGTACACTTATCAAAATCAGGGAGATGACGCAGACACAATAATATTATCCGATTTCTATGTCACCATCTGTCCCAATAGGGCCGTTTCTAGCAGAGGACCACCCCAGATCACGCCTCGCATCGAGTCGCCTGTTTCTTCAGCTCTTTCTGAAATAGTTCTCGAGTCTTCGTGTTTCGTGACATTAGCATTTTTGAAAAACACATGCCAGATATTTTGCAAAATGGCTCAAGGTGCCTTTTACAATAAATTTAGGTTTTCAAAATGAGACTCCATTAAAAGAAAACCGCTAAGTAGGCAAGAGAACAAAAGGTTCGCAGATAAAGCGAAAACCATGAAGACTTACACGGAAAACTAAGGTTTGAGAAATACTGATTTTCGTCAGCTTTGTTCTGGCCCCTGAGTCCTCATTCCATGGAGAAGGCCAGGCTCTGGGTCAAGGAATGTGGCTGAGCAGTGGGACAAAGGCTGTTCCAGGACAGGGGCCAGGCTGGTGGGGGCTCACCCTCGGGGGAAGGGAGTCGGGTGCTCTCTCCTGGGTGCTGGTGAGTGGCTGGGAGGAAGGCATGCTTTTGTGTGGGTTCATGGTGCATGCAAATCCCAACCGTGTGGGTCATCAAACGAACGGAATGGAGAAGAAAGCGGCAGGAAGCCTGGAGTATGGAGAGGTGAGTTTCTTGGAACCAGAGGGAGAGAAGGGATCTCGGGAGCTTTACTGGGCTGGGCTCCACAGTCAGTGCTATGACCACACTCTGGGGGGCTCCCCGCAGCCGGAGGTGCAGGATGACCTGGCCACCTCTGGCCCTACAATACCCCCAGGTAGGTAGCCTGGGGACAGAAGGCTAGGACGGCCTTGCCTGACCCTATAGCCCACAGGGGCCTTTGCACAGGCAGGGTGAGTGGGCATGAGCCGGGATGGCCCTACAAGGGACGGCCCCAGGTCTCGGGCTGTCCTGTGCCTTTAATGTGGGCTCACTCTCGCTGTTCGCAAGGTACACGCACCCACTCTTCTGGTTCCCAAGAAAGTGGGAGGAATGAGGGCGAGAGCAGGAAATGGAGCAAACTGCAGGAAGTCCGGGCCCTGCCATAGAAGGGCCACAGGTTTGGGGAAGAAGAGGGTGACCATCATGGCGACGTGAGAGAAGGTGTCCCTGTGTCTTGGCATGCAGAAGAGTCGGGTGGTTACTGACCCCAGCTATTGGAGCATCTCATCCTCAGAGGACAGCAGCCTCCACACGCCAGGCTGAGCGAGGCCCCGGGGTGGGGTTGCGGTGTGTGTGTGTCGCGGGGGGAGGGTGTTGGCTGCTCCCAGAGTGGAGAGTGGGAGGGAAGCAGAAGCCCCCATTTGCTGAATGGTGGTATCTTCTGGAGGGAGAGCGGGGTGTGTCCTGGGAGCCGTGGAGACAGTGCGCATGGATGTGGATCTTTCTCCCGCCCCGCTGTGTGAGAGAGTGGCGGGGAAGGCAGGTGTGGGCCTCGGCCCCCGCTCAGTGGTGGCGGTGAAGGCAGGAGACCCCCCTGCAAAGGGTGTCGCTCAGGAGGAAAATGAATCTGGGCAGAGCCCATGGCCCTGGGGGTGACTTCCTCTCCTCCTTCTGCACTTGGGGGAGCTGGGGTGTTGGGGGCCTGGGGAAAAGGAGCCAGGATGGGGCTGGGGGTCCTCTTGGAGCGGGGGGAACAATCTTTCCCCAAGAAAGGATGTGTTATTGTCCTCCCTCCGCCGCCGTCCCCTCTGACTCCTTAGCCATCTACCTTTCCATCTCCTTCCTTCCCTCCTTCTTGCATGCCCTGCAAAGCCCTGCTTTGAGTCTGGCTTCCAGGGTCCTAGCTGAGTGACCCTGAACTAGTTCTATGACTTCTCGAGCCTTTCCTTTTCTTCCCTGGAAGACTACGGAGGTTAGAACACCCGATTGCCCTGAGAGGGTTTGGAGGTTAAGTGAGCCGCACATGTAAGGGATTCAGGACCGGGACGGGCTCCGGGGAAGGGACTGATGAGGGTGGCGTCCTGGGGCCTGCTGTCTCTTGCCCTGTCTGCTCGGAGAGCGCGTGGCCCCGCCCTTCTTTTCCTGTCATCGCTCTTTCTCTTCTCCCTTTGTCTCTCTCGTCTTTGTCTTTCTTCCTCTGTTGCTATTTCGGTCCTTCCTTGATGGTGGTGGTGAGGGGTGAGCCTCTTCTCATGTCAGGATGCCAGAACCCCGTCAAACTGGTAAACAGCTGAAGGATGTGGTGGGAGATGAACTTTCCACTGATGCGACTTTGAACTCATCCTTCCTTGACGGGTGTCCCCTGCCCCTCCGCGCTTTGGAGGCTCCATCCCATCTTCACGAAGCCAGGACAGGAGACCTGGGACCACGGCCGAGACGGGTCCACGCTGAGCGGCCAGGCGGGGCTCCAGGCACCTCTGCCCATCTCCAGAACCATCGGAAGGGTCTCAGGGAGGGACGGAAGTGGAAACCACAGATGGGGCGATAGGGAGGGATGGGGAGCTCAGTGGTGGCTTGGCAGATGTGCCTCAAAGATGAGGTTTCCAGTGGAAAAGGTCAGGTACCAGCAGGCGATGCTCGGCCGGGGCATGGAACCTTGAACCTGAGCTCCTGGGAGCGGCATTAGAGCCTTATCCAAGCAGCCCAGGGAGCAGGCAGGAGCCGAGGCCCCCCGTGGGATGGCCCTGCTCAGGTCCTCCTGGCCTCCTCCCTTGGCTCCCAGATATCTGGAGGAGGCCGATGAACCGTGGGGCTGATGTGTCGATGACCGTCCCCCTGGGCGGTCGGCTCAGTAAGCATGGAAGTGAACCTTTAGCGTGGACCTTGCCACCTCGGGAGGCCACGTAGACTGGCAACCGGGGCCTGGCAAACTGGTGGCCCTGGGGAAAACAACGAACCGTCCCGAGCCCGTTTCCCTCGTCCCCGACGTGCGGATGATACGAACACCTCCCGCGGCTGTTTGGGCGCTCGCGACCCCGCACCTGCAGTGTGCCCAGAGCAGGGATGGTGCTCTCTTGCTGTGTGACTTGGGCATTTTACTTAACTTCTCTGGGCCTCCGTTCCTCTCACCTAAGAAATAGTTGGTGTGAGAATCGACTGCCCTCAGCCTCTTCTCTCAGGCTGGACCATCTTCGGCCTCGCGAGCCTCTAGCTTTCTCGCTCTGTCTTCGCTCTCGCCGTTCCGTCGACTAGGACTGCCCGTCCCTCTCCGTGCCCACGCCTCAGTCCTCCTCACGCTTTCCGGCCCGCTCAGGCGTCGCCTGCCGGGGAAGCCTTCCCAGTTGGCCTCCCTCCAGCCGGGTCAGGGGTTCTCCTGGGCCCCCCACGTTCCCTGTGCATCGCCTGTCACTATGCTTGGATACAGCCCCTGCCCACGTGGACATCCCTGGGGGCAGGACTCAGGTGCCACCTCCACTCAACATTGCGATGTTTCCTCTTCCAGACCCTTGCGGCTTATGATAACTCGTGGTCTCCTGAGAGTACACTTGCTGTGTCGTGTGTGACTTCTCTCCGGTGGTCCCACGGTCTGAGTCCCCAGGAGGCATAGACACAAGGCATGGGGAAGGGCCCTCCCTGTGAGCAGCCCCTGTCACCCAACCCAGGAGGCTGACTCAGGCAGGTTCTGGACACCAGCCCTCAGAAAGTCCCCTGCCACGTGTGACCCTGGTGCTCCCAGGTTGTCCAGGAGCTGGGAGGGGGCAAGGGAGACATGAATTGGAGTTGCCCAGTTTCTCTGGGACTGGTGCGTGCGTGCGTGCGTGCGCGCGTGTGTGCGTGTGTGTGCGTGTGTGTGTGTATGTGTGTGTGTGCGTGCGTGCGTGTGTGTGTGTATGTGTGTGTGCGTGCGTGTGTGTGTGCGTGTGTGCATGTGTGTGTAGATAGGGAGGAACCAAGGATGGGGGAGGGGCTCTGGTGAGAAATGATAGAAAAGAGGGTGTCACCAATTCCTGAGAGTCGGGGTTGGGGAAGGGATGAATTGTGACTTGGCTCTTAACTCTCTGAGTGACCTTGGACAAGTCCTTTCCCCTGTCGGGCCTCAGTGTCCTCGTTTATAAAACGGGAGTGAGCCGATGCTCCCCATGCCTCCCCAGGCACCGGTGCCTAAGACCCTCCAATGGCTGCCTTCTCTTTTCCTCCCTTGTCTCCTTTTAAGATTTCTCACCTCTGTTGATTAAGCTAATGAGAAGGGACATTTGTCACCAAGACTCTAACCTGTGCCACCACTTACGTGATGCCTGTGCACACTTTACAAACTTTACAGCTAAGGCTCAGAGATCTTGAGTGGCTTGCCTGAGGCCACACGGCCAGGACAGGGTGGAGCTGGGATTTGAACCCAGGCCTTCAGACAAAAAAGGCTTTCGCAAACTGCCAGGGCGTCTGTCCCCACCCACTCCCGCCCTGGCTCCTCCCCTAGGAATCCCCCTCGGCCTGGGGAGGGGGCCCCATCACAAGGACAACCACATCCTGTGACGGTGGCCCTGGGGAGTGCCAGCATTCTCTCCACGTCTGGGACAGGTGAACAAAAAGCAGGCCCCGCTCAGCCCCGCTCAGCCCCGCTCAGCCCCACAGGGCAGGATCCGCAGCCCAGCCTCCTCCGCCACCCCTGCTCTGGAAAACGTCAGAGGACACCTGACCCCCGCCTTCACCCCAAGGCAGAGCTGGGCATCGGCCACTGCAGCTGGGCGAAGATCCCAGTTTCTCAGCAGGTGGAGGATTCCTGTATGAGTCGTCTCCACAGCCCCCTCCATGTCCACCAGCCTCGTCTCCAACTCCTCTCAGGGCCTGGGATCAATTCCTTTGCCAGGCAGCCCTGACCATAAGCCCCCTCCGGTTGCCCTGCCTCCGAAGCCTTTGGAGGCCCAGGCTGGAACTCACTCGGTGCAGCGACCCAGCAATGCACCTCCAGGGGGTGGAGTGGCTGCCCCGCTCACCGGCCACAGGCATCTGTCATGGAGTCCACCTCCTCCAGGGGGACAGGCCCTGCATCTTCTTGTCCCTGTAGCCCCAGCATTTTTAATGGCACCGGGCCACAGTAGGTTTTCCAGTTTGCCTCAGAGATAGAGCTGCACCACCCAGCACACACATGCACACACATGCACACACATGCATGCTAGCCCCAGCATTTTTTATGGCACCAGGTCACAGTAGGTTTTCCAGTTTGCCTCAAAGATAGAGCTGCGTCACCCAGCACACCCATGCACACACATGCACGCATGCACGCACACACACACATACACACATGCACACACACATACACACATGCACACACACATGCACGCACGCACACACATGCACATACATGCACACACATGCACGCACGCACACACACACATGCACGACCTGGATTCTGTAAGAGTTCAAGGACTTAATCACTCCACGCCCCAGTTTCATTCAGCAATTAGTTTAATCTCAGGATTCTCAGAATGGGACGCCAGGAGTCGGCCCTGAGTCCCCCAGCCTCTCTCTGGAGGATGCTGGGTCAAGTTCGTGGCTCTGGGTGTGACTCATCCAGGAGGCTCCCATCAATCTAATCAGACAGATGGGGACTCAGGGCTTAGTGCAGATGCTGGGCCCCTCCTGGCAGACAACTCTGCACTTCTGCCCCCTCAAGGACTGGGCCCCGACTCTGGGTCTGTTGGGGGGCTGAGCTCAGCTGGGACCATCTCTGTAAACCACAGGAAGCTCAGAATGAGGATCCGTTCTCCAGGGACAGTCACTGCAGACCAGGGCTGTGCCCCGGGTGGGCTCCTGAGGTCTCTAAAGGCAGGACTGGCCTCAGGCCCCAGCCCCTGGGTCGTGGGGAAGGGCCGTCCTGCTCACTGTCAGCTGGAAGGCTGGGCTCCCTGCCCCGAGTGAAGCCCGAGTTTGCCACTGTG
Source organism: Pteropus alecto (assembly GCF_000325575.1). Taxonomy (NCBI): domain Eukaryota; kingdom Metazoa; phylum Chordata; class Mammalia; order Chiroptera; family Pteropodidae; genus Pteropus; species Pteropus alecto. The sequence continues at coordinate 8,352,122 of NW_006435764.1, forward strand.
CCACCCAGCCCCAGCATCCGCCTGTCAGAGCTACAGCAACCCAACAGGCCCTGCGCACGGGGCCTCCCTGGGCAGGACTGGGATGGGGCCGGCTTCTGCCCCTCTCAGTACCTCTGGACCCTGAGTTGCCGGAGACTCAGGGAATCAAAGCACCAGGCACCCAAGGGTCAGAAGAGGCCTCAGGAGTCACCCAGGTCAACCCCTCCATGCAGCCTGCCGAGAGGTGGCCCCGACTGCTTGTTCAACCCTGAGACAGTGAGCTCACTGCATCTCAGGCAGCGCCTTGCTGCCGTTTGGGGCTGAGGGAAGGCCAGGCCAGCAGGTTCTGTTCGATGGGTGGAGATCCAGTGGTACAGGATGTGGAGCTTCCTTTCATCTCTCCAGGGGAGGTCTCCCAGCCCCCTCGGGGACGATCCGGAAGGACAGGGTGGGACGGGGCAGCAGGTAGAGCAGGAGTCTAGTGGAAGGAGCCACCTGGAGCCTTGCCGAGAATGTCTAGGCTGCTCCGATGTCATCGTAGTCATCGTTGTCAGTGGAATCAGGCTGGGGACTGGGGGATCCTGTGTGTCCGGGAGGCTCAGGTCAGCAGGATGCCCACTCGTTGCCCCGGCTGCCCCATGGGACAGAGCTGAGCAGGTCTGAGTCCACACCCACCTGTCCCATGATGCTGTGGGGCACGGAGTGACAAGACTCCCATCACATCATCTTGCTCACTGCCATCTCCCTTGCTAGAATGTCAGCCCAGAAGGCAGAGCCTTATCTGCTAGTTCAGGGCTATAGATCCTACACTGGCACAACAGCTGATGGACAATTGATGCCGGGTGCCCCTTCGCTACCACGGTCTCCCCCAAGGGGCCATCTGACTGCTTCTGCTTGAATGCCTCCACTGATGGGGAGCTTACTTCCTCTCCAGGCATTCTCTCTGACTCTTTCTCTGTCCCATCCACCTCCATTTTTCCCACCTCCTCATATTCCTGCTTTTAAAATATATCCCTTTACCTCTCTTCTTTTCTCTTTGGATCCAACAGACCCAAAGCTCCCCCCACTCGTCTACTCCCCAGTCTCTCTCTGTCCCCCCTCCCAGGACCCCATCCCCCACCACTGGCACCTGGACACCCAAACTGCTCCATGGGAGGGGGCTGGGGCGGCGGCTTGTAGTTCTGGTACCACTCCCCGGATGAGGTGCTGGAGCTGTCGTCAGCTGAGGGCCCTGCTGGAAACCCCCAGAGCCAGTCACCCTCTGCCTGGAGACAGTCAGTTCACAAACTGCCAGAGCTGGGAGGCTCTCACAACTCCAGAGTCAAGTCCTTAGCTCAACGAATGAGGAAATATAGGCCCAGAGAGGGGAAGAGACTTGTCCAAGGTCACACAGCAAGTGACTGCAGAGCTGGGACCAGAATCCTGAGCTCAGCCTGGTTCATGGCTCTCAGCTTCATGCTTCCTCTTGCCAGGTCAGAAGGATGGGAGGATGGGGCACACACAGAATCCTCACAGGCTCGGCTTACCTGAAAAGGTTGCTTGGGAGCCAGCCAGCTCCAAGTTCGGGGGCTCCAGGAAGGGGGTCCTCTCTGAAGAAAAGCCCTGAGGGTTCCATGGAGGTAGCTTTCTGCTGGGACTATTGCAGTAGTCCTCCCCAGACGATGTGCTAGACTCGCTGTCGCTCCGTGGGTGCTGCTGAGGACTCCGGGAGAGGGGATCTGCAATGCGGTGTCCCGGGTTGACAGGTGGGGCCTGGGAGGCATGGTCTTCTTCAAGTCGGGGGCCAGGAAAAGGAGAAGGGTGAGGACAGAAGGTATGCAGCCAACAGGCTTTAAATTAGACTTGAGAAAGAACTTATTGCCAATAAAAATTATTAGTCGGGAAGGACGTGTTGGGGGAGGTCGCTGCTGGAGCTTCTCAAGGGGAGCTGAGCTCCTAAGTCTGGAGGCGCAGCTGACATGACCCCCTCCACGTCCCACCCCGGCCTGACTCACCTTCCTCCAAGGGGGGCATCTGGAACCTGTTTTGCCGGACCTCCTCCTCGGTCACTCGGTGCCGCTGGGAATCTACAAGCAGAGGTGGTGATGGGGAGGGGCGAAGGTTCCCTTGTCCTGAGAGTCTGGAGAAGGGGCTGGTGCTCCTCAGGACTCGGGAGGGGGCCACTAAGGCTGAACAGGTTGGGAGGACAACCCCGGGAGTGCGGAGGCGCGTAGCCTTCACCATCGGATCCCAGGCTCACATCCTAGTCCAGGAAGACCCCAAATCTCTGAAACCAGCAAGGGACGGGCTGCTTCCAGCCAGAAACCCTAGTACCCTGCGACCCATGGCCCCGGCTGCCCTTCCCGCTACTTAAGGAGATACCCTCGCGCTTGGGCAGACCGGACAGGGAGGAGAAAGGCAGACACTGCCGCTTCGAGGAGCCCTCCCAGAGCGGAAGCCGAAGGGTCTGGAGTCTGGGCGTCACAGCTTCCGCGGCACCTTTGTGTCACAGAAGAATCAGGTTGCTGCAGATTCATGGGGTCTTAAGGACTCCAGTGTCTGGAATCTTGGAATCGGCTTTTTTGAACCTGGAACCACTGATTTTTAGTCTCAGTGTCCCAAGATTTGGGGTTCTCAGTCTTAAATTTTACATTTCGGGGCTCAGGATCTCGAGTTCTAAGGACACCTCATCCCGGGGGCACCCAAACTCTGGTGCAGGGACCGGCAAAGGTGGAATCATCCACATCCCACCCCTAGAGGCCCTGATTCGGCAGGTGGGGCAGAGATGGCTGGCCGTCCCAATATTCATTGTCCCCTCCTGTAGTAGCAGGACAGCCTCTGGCCTTTATCTGGACACACAGCTGACCAGGACAGAGGCTTCATCTCCCTGCCTCTCTTGCAGCTGGTGGAATGTGAGTGGAAGCCATATGGGCGTCCTGCCCTGAGAGTAGAGTGTCCCATCTGCGTATTCCCCCTTTCCACTGGCTAGAATGTGAACACGATGAGCCGCTCCGGGCCACATGGACAAGGCTGACATCTTAAGGACTGCAGAGTAGCAAGCAAGAAAGAGCCTGGGCCCCCGCCAACTTCTCAGACATTGTCATTTGGTGGTCTCTATCACACCCAGCCAAACTCTCCTTCTAACTGAGGTAGTAGGTGCAGGGCGGGGCTCGGGAATTTGTGACAAGCTCCCAAGAGATTCCACCATAGGTATGAGATTCTTGCTCTCTTCCCACCTCCCAGCTTTGCACGGGCCCTGCCTTAAGCTCTGTCTTTCCTCCTGCTACTCCAGAAGGCAGAGAGAAGAGCTAGAGAAGCAGGGCCAGAGGTGGAGGTGGGTGAATGCGTGGGGCGGGGGGAGGGGGGCGGCGAGATGGGGAGGATGAGACATGCAAAAGGAGTGTGAGCGTGTGAGAAGCCATCTGACCTGTGCCTCTCACCTGGACTCCCTTGCATCCTATGCAGACGCAGCTACCTTTGGGTGAATGTCGAGGGACAGGTCTTAAGACCCTGCACGTGCAGAGGCACATGTGGGAGAGGAGGCAATCGGAAGGGAGATGCCTCAAGACGTGCAGACGCCCCCAGGATCACAAAGCGCTTTGAAAACTTCGGTGTGGGACCATTGACAGCCAAACCAGTGAGTAACGGGGGCGCTTCCAGCCTAGTGCTGTGGGGCTCGTCAGGTCGAACCTACTGAAGGTCCCCAGCCAGTGGGGCCCTCTCCCTGGTCGGGGTGGGAGGCCCTTCGGGCACGTGGGCCCAGGCACTCACTGTAGAAGGTGGTCAGGGCCACGGGAGGCTGGGCGCTGAAGTCATAGTGCTCATAGTCTGAGTCTGAGTCTGAGTCGTCGGGGGCTGGGGCCTGGACCTGGATGGGCATCTTGGGAACTGTGGAGAGAACAGAGTGGGGGGCGTGGCAAAGCGATGGGTGGAAAGGCACAGGGAGAGGTGGGTGGCAGAGAACGTGGGTGGCGGGGGACGAGAGAGGCAGGGAGAGTGCCGGGCAGCCCGTCGCATGCCAGACCGTCCAGCCTGCGTGTCCCGAGCTCTTCCCTCTCATTCCACACATGAAGAACTAAATAACATTTATTTATGCAACAAACCAACACTTCCAGAGCAGTCACTCCATGCCAGGCGCTATTCTAACATTTATGAATATTATCTCACTTAATTCTCATAACAGCTTTGTGGGGTAGGTACATGAGTGGTCCCGTTTTAGAGCTGAGGAAACTGAGGCACAGAGGTTCTCACCTTGCCGGAGAAGTAGGCAGTGTGGTTCTTAACCTCTAGACCATAAAATGTAGTGAGCAGCTGCTCTGTGCCCAGCCTTGTTCTAAGTTCTCTATTCACAGTCTCTTCTCAAAAATATGCACATACTGTATGCAGAGAAGATCGGTAATATTTGGCTGAGTTTTGTGTTGGTTTTCCTGTCATTGGAATGCGTTCAAATAAAGGCGATTTAATATATTCATAATGCAATGTGATTAAACTCTAACTCCTTTACAAGACTTTTAAGTGGTATAAATCCGTGTCATAAAATATGAGTGACTGGTCCAATTCTTTTCATTCAGAAAACATGAAATAAAATTATGCTCCAGAGACATATTGATTTCTCAGGGGCTGATTGAGCAGGTGATGATATCACAACCTCCTAGCCCATCAGCAGAGCATTCCAGAGACATATTGATTTCTCAGGGGCTTACAGGCAGGCTGATTGAGCAGGCGATGATATCACAACCTCCTAGCCCATCAGCAGAGCAGAGATTTCCAATGAGAACAATGTCTAAAATGCCCTGGGCTTGTATCGGTCCAGAACTCTCAAGCCTAGAATCCTGGAATGACTGCGCTGGAAAGTCATCTGCCCATCAAGGCCCAGGCGGGAGACTCGACGTGCTCAAAGTCCCGCAGCTGTGCGTGGGCTGACCCGGGTCCCATCTCCGGCTGGGGCGTTGCTTCGACTTAAGCAGTACTGACCCTTCCTGTCCTCTCCAGCCTTCCCCACCCCCAGGGGGGTGACATCCTACCTTCTTCTTTAGGGATGGTGATGGGGACCTCTTGGTAGCTATTGATCCCTGCTGGGGTGGTGGTGGGTAGGAGCTGGTGGTTCACCGGAGCAGGGAGGGCTGAGGGAAGGCAGGCGGATTCTACGAGTCATTTTTTTTTGCCGCTTCCGGTCTCCCTGGTTCTGTTCTCACCACCCTCCTCACCACCACCCCCAAACACACACACACACACACACAGAGTCTGGTCCTCCCGTGGGGCCCACATCGGTCCACTACTGTGCAGCATGCTGGGAAAACTCTTCCCATGAGAGGGTGCTCCCGGGGCCAGGGCTGGGTGGCCATTGCTGTGTCCCTGCCACCTCAGCTGGGGGTCCCCAAGGCTCACGTCCCCCTGGGAGGGCGTGAGCTGCACCGTCCCATCCCTGGGCCTTCCCTGTGGCTTCCAGATTTCTGCACCTACCATATTTCCCTTTCCCTTTCAAGAGGATGACGGTGATGACGATGAGCGAGCCGAGGAGGAGGACTCCCAGGACGATGCAGAGGATGAGGAGTATTAGCTCCCGAGATTCCTGGTCCTCCGTTTTCACGGAAGGTTCTGAAAGCAAGAACCCCAGATCAGGGAGAAAGAGAAGTGGACATAGGCTTCTCCTTGTCCTTCCTGTCTCTCCATCCTGTCGGCAGCTGATCCTCTTCCCTTTGGACCTACCCTCCACTTCCCTTTAAAAAAAATTTCCAACTTGCTTTTAGGCGCCTGGTATACAGTAGGTGCTCAAGAAATGTATATCGAGTGACTAACTGACTGAGTGAAACGTTCTCCTTGTCACCAGCCCACAAGGATCTCTCTCTGCTCAGCAATTATTGAGTTCCCACTGTGTCCCAGGCACGAAGTACTGGGGATATCAATATGACAACGGAGCCACAGGCCTTGAGGGTCTCTGTCTAGTAAGAAGATCAACGAGTCTATTCAGTCCACTATGTGAGGTGCCCGCTGTGATGCGGGTGTGGACAGGGACCTGGAGGGGCAGGCACGAGGCCCTGCTGAGGTCGCTTAATTCTCTACGGGGGGAGACCAAGGATGGCTTCCCAGAGAAGGTGACTCTGAGCTATCCTTAGTAGTGAGCATGGCAGGGACTCCATGCCTGGACTGAACAATCACGAGAATAACCGACGCCCAGACAGCGCTCACTGTGTACCCAGTAAGCCCCTGTTCTAAGCGCTTTATAAAAATTAATTCACTGGAGACTCACAACAGTGCTGGGAGAGGTGCTGTGATTATTGTCCTCGTTTTATAGTCAAGGGATCTGAGGCTCAGAAAAGTTAAGAGGTGCCCAACGTTGCACAGCTGGCAAGGGGCACAGCTGGGATCTGAGCCCCAGGAGCCTGCCCCGAAGCCAGCCAAGCTACACCCAGCTGGCAGGTAGACCGAGCATGGATCTGGAGAGCAGGACTTTGGATACTAATTCCAGCCAACTCTGCCCATCAGTTCACCCTCTGAGCCTGAGGCTCTTCCTCTGTGAAGGCGAGACCAGTGTCTGGGGGCGGGGAGCGGGAGGGGGTGGCGGGCGAGGGACACAAACCATCAGGCCCCTCCTGGGAGGACACACACATACAAATGGCTGCAGGTGCCCGAGGCTCTGAGACACTGTGTACCCAGTGACACTCACCTACTGTGACCGCTGGCTGAACACTTGCAGGAACTTCAGGAGTGGACAGATTGAGCAGACTCCGGGAACCTGCCAGAAAGTACCGCCTCATTCATTCAAAACATATTACCATATTACACCTACTGTGTGCCAGGGACTGAACATGACAAACAAATGACCTAGAACTGGGGGCTAGGTCCCAGAGGGGCACATGGCTAACGTACCCTTCCCACCTCCTACAACATGGAGAATCTCATGGAGTAAATGCTGGGAAAACCCTTTGGTTAGAACAAGAGGCTAATTAAGGAATTATCCCTCCCTTTTGCATAATCTGCTGCAGACCACAAATCCCTTTTCCATTCAGTCGGGTTTGTTCTTCAGGTGGGAAGCTGACATTATTGTCATTATCATAAGCACGTGACAGGTCAGGGATGGAGCTTACAAATCCCAGCTACCCCGTGAGTATCGGCGTCCACGTCGACTGGAAACTGACACCTCCAGGCTGGTATATGGCAGAGCTGGATTTCATAGCCAGGTATCTGAACTCCAGAGACATTAATATCGAGTTTCCTCAAGTCAAACCCTCTTTCTTTTTCACACCTTCACAAATCAGGGTGATGGCATCAATTACTACAATTGATGACATATCAAGAGTTTATTTTGGTGGCGTTTTTGTCTGCTATGGTACATAAAATAATAATGGTGTGACATATTAATGTTGTCTTAGATTTGTAAAAATACAGTAGAACCCAATTCACAGAGCGGATGTGAAGCTTAGCCAACATAAGATAGACTAAGGGTTTGGCAACACCTAGTACATGATTAAGGCTCCAGACACTGTCACCGATCTTATTATTAGTGTCTCCTAATATTATTTTTACTAAGATCGTCAGCCCTGGGATGGCAAGTTGGTTTCATCTCCTGAGCCAAGTCTGGTCCGCAAAGGCCACTGCTTTAATAAATATTTGATTCAGGGTTGTAGCGCTGAGCCAAGGATTTGTGGAAAAAGGATGCCCTGATTAACTAGCACATCTGCCCTGGGCATGCTGGGGCGACGGTCCCTCTGGTGCCAGTATTCGTCATTCCTGATCCAGTCCAAGGGGTGGTGCTTGGGCTGCCAGTTCTCAGGCTGTGGATTCCGGGTGGAATTCCCGGTCCACATCTGGGAGCGAGGGTGGGTGCGTGGGAGGAGGGGTACCTGAGCAGAGGACCCTGGCTGCCATGGACTGGCTGCAGAGGTTGGAGTTGTTGAACCGCCAGGAACAGTCCGAGAGGGTGGGCTCTTCTCCCTTGCACGAGTAGTACATCCTGCCCGACAGGGAGTGGGGCAGCCCCTTGGGTATTCTGGCCACGGTCCCACAGCCCAAGGCCCGACAGAGCACTTGGGCCTCCGACGTGTACCATTCACTGTCACACACTGTGTTCCAGACGCCACGGAAATGCACCTCCACTTGCCCCTCACAGGAGTCACTGCCCCCGGTCAGGCGCAAGGACTGGTGCTCTGTGGGGTGGGAGGGGGTGGGGCGCAGGGTCAGGTCTGGATCCTTTGGCCCCAAAGCCCCATTAGCCCAGATGCACAAAGGCAGACACCTCACGCCCAACGGGTCTCCAGATCTCGTGTGCTCTCCCTGACATCCACATCGCCCTCTCTGCCCCATCTGATGTGGCTGCAGTTCCCTACATCCTTGCTACACGAAGTGCGGTCATGGACCGGCAGCACCGATGGTACCTGGAATCTTGTTAGAAATGCAGACCGACTGAATCAGAATCTATATTTAACAAGATCCCCCCAACCCCCGCCATTCCCCTGCACCTTATAAAGAAGCACTGGCTGGACCAGAATTTCATGGCCTCAGCTGGACTATCGATGGCCTCCCCAAGGGCCTCCCTGCCTCCATCTCCCCTTGCTGCTCTGAACCAGAGAACCAACTCCCACTCAGGAAGTCTCACCTCTAATGCCATCTCCTCCAGGAGGTGGGCAGGCTTATTCCTCCAGCCCTGGATTGCCTGTTACCCCTAAACTTCACCTGGCTTCCTTTCCTAGGGCATTTACCACTCGTTCCCTGAGGTGGTGCTTGTCTGAGTCTCATCTCCCCTCCTGGACAGTGACCATGCAAGGACAGAGACTCTCTCTCTAGCACTAACTCCAGGCCTGGTGCCCAGTAGTTCTATAGTAAGCGTTGATGGAGGGCGAAGCTCAGGAACGTGGCTCACTCACCTGAACATACCACACCAGCGTCCTCCTTGTGGCCACAGTAGCGGTCTCCGGGTAGCCCAGGGCAGTCCCACAGGTAGGCCTCCACCCCAGAGCAGTTCACCTGGTCTCGGTGGATGAGTCCTTGGCCAGGGGCAAAGTGCAAGCCGGGCAGAGCCTGGATCGCCCAGCCGCAGCTCAGTTGCCGGCACACCACGTGGGCGTCCTCCAGATCCCACGTGTCGTCACACACCGAACCCCACTGGCCGTGCTCCAGCATCTCCACGCGGCCGGCGCATGAGCTGCCACCGTCCGCCAGCCGCAGTGCACGGTTCTCTGGGAGGGGACGGGTAGGGGTTTGTGGGTGGGGAGAAGAGGGCGAGGAAGGTAGAGGGTGGGAGAGGGTCAGGGACTGGGCCCTGGGCGCGAGAGTTGTGGGCAGGGCTGTGGACCCTGTGAGAGGGGCTGTAATCCTCTGGGTAGGACAGGGGACCCCTGCAGGGCTGGGGACTTGGTGAGCAGAGGTAGAGGGACTGGTCAGGACTAGGGACTCGGGAAGTGGAGCTGGACACCATAGAGTCAGAGCTGCGGAGCCAGTGGGAGGGGTTAGTAACCCGGCGCAGACTAGTGGGTGGGGCCAGAGGCCTGGTGGGCGGGGCCTGAAGAGCAGGGCTGGGGGCTGAGGAGCATCAGTACCAAAGGACCCTGGGAACCTGGCATATTTATGCTCATGAGAGGGGGAAGCGGAGACAGAGAAGACAGAGGTCCAGAGAGGGAGGGGAGAGGGGCTCGTAAGTAAGGCCTCGAGATTCTGTTAGAATTGGGGACCCGAGGTGTCGGGTTCTGGATCAGGTGGGCCAACTGGAGATCTAGTAGGGGGCAGGGTCTGAAGGCCAGATCTGTGGAAATGTTCAGAGTTGGAAATGGTACAAAGTTGCAGTCCTCTGCCGTGGGGACCAGTTGTGTTTGCGTCGGTGGTAGGTGCGGGTGGACAGGAGTGAGGCAGTGATTGAAGGCCCGCCAGGGACGGGGGACAGGGAGGGGCCCCGGTGATGGGCGCAGGGCGGTCCGCTGTACCTGCACAGGTGACCTGGGCTGGCCTCTGGTTGCCGATGCACGCGTGCTCCACCACCTCACAGAGCTGCCACTCAGCGCCACCGCAGAGGATAGCCGGTGCCAGAGCCTGCGTGACGTTCAGGGCTTCGCTGGCGTTCCCCAAGGCCCAATTTCGTGGCAGCTCTGGCGTCGGCGGGGGCTGGACCGGCGACCCCGCCGCCCCGCCGCAGCCCAGCGCACGACACACGGCCTCGGCGGCTTGGAGGTTCCAGAACGCCTCACACACGGGCTGCCAGGACTGCCCAAGACGAACCTCCACCGTCCCGTTGCAGAGGCTGCTCCCGTTCACCAGGCGGATCCCTAGCTGCTCCCCTGGAAGAACCAGACAGCAGCTGAGGCCTGGACAGGTTCGGACTCGGCGGATGCTAGGGATGGGATGGGCGCGGGTGGCTGTCAGGGGCTCCACCAATGACCTGCTAGTGACCTTGGACAATACCCTACCTGACTCTGGGCCTCAGCCTTTCAGTCTGCAAAGTGGGGCTGGGCTGGTTCATCCCCCAGCCCCCTTGTGAGGCCTGACCCTCTGGTTCTCCTTACAGTCAGGAAAAGCTGGGGCTGAGGACGACTCGAGGTTACAGAGAACCAGGGGTCCAGTCCCCACAAACCCTCCTCTCTTGCCCCCATCTCAAGAGTACCCTGTGTGAAAGAGAGGCAGACTTCCGGTACCGAGGCCCTCCCTGGTCCCTCCACTGTTCTGAGGGCACTGACTACCACTTCCGAGGCCCTCCCTGGTACTGTGGGTGCCATGCTTCCCCTCCCAGGTCCCTCCACTGTTCTGAGGGCACTGACTACCACTGAGTGTCACTGTGACCCCCCACAACCCTGCAGGATGGACAGACATGGGGTTAGTGATAGATTTGAAGACAGGCTGCCTCTCTCTATGGCGGCTCTCCCTTACCTCCCCAGGGAACCCCCAGGATTGCACCCCAGTGTTAGCACATCGCTTTGCAGAGTAGGTCCTTTAAAAATAGCTGTTGAATTAACCTAGACCCCATCTGGTGGACCCCCACCACCCCGCCAAGACTTCTTTAGCTTATTCTCAACAAATCCCCTTTAAATGCTCACTGAACACCCTATCGTGTATCAGTGACTTTTTATTAGTGGCCTCTCGAAGGTGGCAGTTCTAAGATCTCCAAGTGAATCTAATGTGGACCTTCAAACATTGGATCAGGAAGAAGTGTTGTCTGAAGTTCGGGTGTCTCCCTGGTACCCTCAAAGTCTGTTTCCCCTTCCTGTCATTCCAGAAAGCTGACCAGGGATCCCAGAAAGATCACTTCCTCACCTGGCTCCAAGGGATGGCTCTCTGCACTGCTGGTATCGGGCTGGCCGGAAGGGGCTGGAGACGGGTGACCTGAAATCAATCAGCAGCAGCCATGGTGGGTGAGTGAACTCAGGCCTGGAGGGCACAGAGGTGGACGGAAGGGCAGGGGCACTTCCTGGAGCCTGCCGTGACTATGTGAGGCCTTTGGGAAGACACGGTCCTGGACCTTCACCTCCGTTCCAGTGGAGGGGGTACTCACGCCTTGGAGCCTCAGCATCCTCTCTTCATCTATTAATTGTGCGCACATCCTCAGAAACCCGAGTGGAGCGGAGAAGGGCCGTGGGCTTTGGGGCCAGACCCGCTCACTGGTTGAGTGACCGTGGACAGGTCACTCCCTCTGCCAGAGTCCCAACGTGTAGGCAATAACACTTAGGAAAGTATTGTGGGCTAAAAGGAGACAATATCTGTAAAATACCTGGCATACAGGAGAAGCTTGCCAATAAGAGTTATTTTTAGGAAAAACACATTTTTGCTTGGAAAATTTGAGAAATTTTCTCAAATTCAAATTTCTCGAATGCAAATTTCGAGACTCTAGGGTAACTGGCCCTCCTAGGAGGGGACCCATTGGACGGCAAGGGGCTTTCAGACACTGAGAAACTAACATTTGCTGAGGGCCGATTATGCCAGGTCTTTGCATACGTTATTCCATTTACCTTCGCCAATATAGTGACGCAGCCATTTGCACTGTTTACGAATTAGGAAAGGGAGGCCCGAAGGCTAGACCTCGATTACTCGTGCCAGATAGTGCCCATTTGTCCTTCCAGAGCCGCTGCCCACTTGGCCTTGGGAAAACGGATGTGTTTGGACTAAATCAGCGTCTTCCTGGGTCCTTTGGCTTCTGTTTGGCTCAGCCAATGGGGCGCCTCTGGCTCAGCCAATGGGGCGCCTCAGCAGACAGGAGAGAGGAGGACAGCGAGGCCATGGTGTTTATCCCCCTGGCTCCCTCCCGGCGAGGTCCTTTGGGAAGGTTGTGTCCTTCCTCTGAATGTAATTGTCCTCTCGAGGTAGTCACCTCTTCGTCACTCTCTCCTTCCCGGTCTCAGTGGCCACTCCCTGGTCTTGTGTCTTTGGCCCTAGGGCGGTAACAGCTCAGCTATTCTGAGCCCCGGGACTATATTATCCTTTGTAAATAGTGCTTTTGCAAATAAGCCTTCTTCAAACTTCTATTATGAGTGTGCTGCCTGTTTCCTGTGAGGACCCTGACTGACACGTGGCCTGAGGCCACCAGCTAGCAGGTGGCAGAGCCAGTATCTGAACTCTTTCCAAGGAGTCGGCTCCATGTTGGGCAGGGACATTCCGGTGTGCAGAAGCACCAAGAGAGCAGTGGCAGGGACCACTGTGCTCACGGAAGAACCCTTCCACATTTCTGGGTCTCTCTTGAGCTTAGGTTGGGGCCACTGAGGTCTATGCAGGATGGCGTGAGCCCACTGTGGAGCCAAGGTCGGTGAGAGGCGGTGAGCCTCCCCGATCTCTTTCTTCTCTGTCATGGCCTGGGTTCCAGATGCAGCCACAAGACGGAGGGGAATGTTGACCCCAACTCAAATTCTATGTGAGTAAGAAGTGAATCTCGATTGTGTTAAGCCATGGAGGTTTGGGGTGTGCTTGTTACCATAGCCTGGCTTGGCCTGACTGCTCAGTTGCAGGCGTGACTGCTACACATTCTCAGCCTCCCCTGAGAAGAATCCAGGGACTCAGGCCATGCACGTGCGCATGCACGCACGCACACACACACACACACACACCTACAGACTCAGCTCTGTTACGAGCACCCGTCTGGGCCACTCCGTCACTCAGACAGAAAGTAATCAGGCCTTTAATTGCCCGTCCTCACCGACTCACTGCTTGGCTGCCGATCCCTGAAGGAGAAATGACTCAGGATTCAGAGCACAAACTCCACAGCTCATGAAATATTCAGAACAAGAATCCAGATGCCCTCGAGTTAGGATTCCGGAATCTCGTTCCCAATAGCAGTTGTCCTCCACTGCGGTTTGTCATATTCCCATGTGTGGGGGTTGGGGGATTGGGATGCTGGCTGCAGCCTGTGTGTGTGTGTGTGTGTGTGTGTGTTTGTGGGGTGTGTGAGTGTGTGGTTATGACCATGTGTGTACCACTGTGTGCGAGTGTGTGTATGTGTGTGTGCGTGAGTGTGACTGCATGTGTGTACATGGAGCATTCGACCTCAGTTCTGTATCATCCCTCTGGGTCTGGGAAGCTATTTTGTCATGCAAAAAGCCACACAGGTCTTCTGCTAGACTAGAAAACCCTAGAGGGTGGGTGCAAGGCTGAGTCAGCCCTGAGTCCCCAAGGGTGCCCCACACAGTGTTTGCTGATTAACTGAAAGAGGGAGCAGGGGCTGCCAGCTCCAAGGGCAACTGTCACCAAGGCAGTTTATCGAGACTCGATATACTCGAGGGTATGTTTTCTGTGTCACAGGCATTTTCCTGTCCCCTGTCGCAAGAAGGGACCCTGGCTTTGGTGTTCTTTGACTTCTGTGCTGCAGGGGCGGACGCAGAAGTTACTTCCCACCCTCCCCCACCCAGGCCTCCGTTCACAGAGGGCTCGATGCAGGATCACTGCTTCCCAGACATCGTCACTGCCTCACCCCGTGCGTCATACTTTTCTATAAATTCGATTCACTTTTTGGCTGCAATAAATTTATTTGAAAAGGAAACTTTACCCTTTCCTGTGAACTGGCTTTATAGCACTAAGATGCTCGACCGTAAAAGTATTTATTTCAGTTTTTCGAATAGCAGCAAACGATTGGAAGCAGAGTGAATTCCCATCCCTAAGGGAAACTGATGAATAAGTTATGGTCCATTTGCAGTGTGGCATCTTACGCAGCCTGAATGAAGAACGAAATAGACACACACAAGCTGGAGGGCTTTCCGGGCTGTGTCGAGTAAGGAAGCAAAATGCAGAGAAGAAAATAGATCATGACACAACTTTTTAAAAAGCAATGAACCGAAAAAAAAAGAGAAAACCTTCTTAAAAACTGGTATGATTATGCAAACATGGAGAAAAGTATGAAAGAACGCACGCCGGATTTTTTAAATGGGCAAAGTTAAAAGGTGGGTTTCCGGGGAAGGACAGAGCGGGGCCAGCGGCCCTGGTGTTGGGCGTGAGCATTCACAGGACCCTGAGCTTACAAGGGCCTGGACTTGGTTCAACGCTCTGCTGTCTCCATCTTGAAATTTTTCATAACTTTTGAACAAGGGTCCCGACATTTTCATATTGCACTGGGACCTACCGATTATGTAGCTGGTCCTGGGGCCGAGTCTTGGAGATGTGAGACGAGAGGAAGCAGGCAATGAAAGAAGCAGCTAAAAGGCTACACTTTAAAAAAAGCAAATATGTGT
>NW_006435764.1:8366759-8389796 GCF_000325575.1 Pteropus alecto
AAATAAATAAATAAATAAATAAATAAATAAATAAATGAAATTATGTATGATAGGATTCCATTTACATAAAACTAGGTACACAGGTAGAAATGCAAAAAATAATAGGAAATATAAAACATAAATGGACTCTTTGTATTGTTTGCCTAAAGTAGGAGGGAATTGTAAAACTAAGTACCCCCAAAATAAAACCTTTTACAAAGGTCACAGGACACATCATCATCCAATAACGATTCTTTGAGAAGATCAGAAAGGATGACAGAGTGTTGAAAATATAATAATCAAATACTTTTCTTATCATGTGGTTCGGTGTTATTTAATGCTCAGTTCATTTGCCACGTGAGATTGTCCCGAGTGGCCCAGAAAGTCATCTCAAGTTGTGCCTGCATCCTAGAACGGTACGGGCCAGGAGGGTAAGGGATGGAGGGGCGGCGGGGTGCGGGGGTTCCAGGTGGGAGAAGAAAGAGGTCGGGAGAGTTACCCCCAGCTCAGGAAGGGGGCAGCTTTTCCAGGCTGGTCCCCAAGTGGAATGGAACAGGACCTCAGACAGGGAAGCCTGAGGAAGGGACCACGGGACGATGAACTGAAGGAGACCGAGGGCAAGAAAAATGAGAGCGCTGAAGAGCCACCAGGCCGGGAGCCCGAGAAAATAGGACACCGGTCCTCTCCTCGTGTCTCCCAGGCCCATGGGATTCCCTGCGGCTTCTAAGGGGTAAGGTACGTGGGGAGGGAAGAGGTGTAGACACAGAAAGAGAGGGGTGTTTTTTCTCAGTCTAGGCCCCAGCTGGCCAGCCCAGCGTCAGAACATGATGAGCAGGGAAATGCTCAAGTGCCGTCAGGGCCTCGCTGGAACGTAGCTCTGGGCACACCCAGCACGCCCACGCGGACGTGAGCAAAATGCCAGCTCGCGAGGGCGCCGCGGCCCCGGCTCCATCAGATGTGCTGGGAAACCAGCAGGTGCGTGGTGGGCAACGGAGTGACGCGGACGGGGGAGGAGAGCAGGGTGGACAGGGAGGACAGTAGAACAGGGAATCCACAAAAGGAGCCACGTGGGGAGAATGGCGTGTGTCACCTGCTAGAAGCACATTTCTTTCCTTTTTAACACCGGCGGCAAGTGTTTGCAAGGACATAGGCTTAAAAACAACAGCCTTAAAAACAACAACTAACCAAGCCCTTCGATGCGGTAATTCCACTTCTGAGAACCAGTCCTGAAGAAACGATCCAGAACGGCATACTCCACGGTGATTACGGTACACGTATGAGAATTGGGGCGCTCTAGAGTCCTTTTTCCAGCTGAGCCCCTTCCTAACTGTGTGACTCGGGCAAATCATGTAACCTCTCTGAGCCTCGGGGCCCCTCTGTAAAATGGGAGCAGTAAGCGCCCCCGTCGCAGGCTCGTCATGAGGAGTAAATGAGGTGACACACTTAACGCCCTTAGTGCTGTGCTCTGAGCTGCTGCACTGTTAGACAAAGAGCTTCTGGCCACATCCTTTCTAATAATAAAAAAAAAATCCCAAACTGGAGTCATCTGAATTGTCTTAAACTGATTGGGACACTGGTTAGGGAAACACAGGATGTTAGAAATATTTGCAAAAAAAAAAAAAAAAAAAATTATACATATATATATATATAAATAATACAGGGTGACTTCTCCCCTCCACCCCCTGCCTTCAGTGGGCCTGGTTTTAGCTTCTGAAGGTCTTCCAAGACCCAGAGGGAGCCCAAGTTCAACCCCATTCTATCATCACATCCTGGGCTTTTCCCCTGTGGCCCCAGCCACGTGCAATTACTGAGTTATTTTGGATATGAGCTGTTTCATGGACATCAGTCCCACTAGAGTCTAAGCATCACACGTGTACCCAAAGCTCACAGACTCCCCGTGCAGTGGTCTCCCCCGTTAGCCCAGCTGCTGCAGGTGTGCCCCTCTCCAGGACCGTCACTAGGCCCCTGGGACTGCAGTGCCCCCAAGCTTTTGGAGAGACAAAGAGCTATGTCAGCCTGGAAAGCACCATGAGTCTTGTGTATGCAAAGCAGCCTTCTGTGTCCTGAGCAAGAATGACGAAGGCTATGAGAACACTGACTGGCCTGCCTCCTCGGGTCCTAGCTTGGGCCCTGGATAGTCAAGGGGGACAGCACTGGTTCGAGGAGCTGTCTAGAAATGTCCACTGGCTCCTGGCCCTGAGTTTCACTGGGTGGACGGCCAGAATAAATTCACGAGAGCAGTAACGCACCTGGATCTGAAATGCAGGGAGGTAAGAGAAGGTCTTTGTGACTCTTCACATTGCTCTGATGGGGAAAGGGGTGGCCCTGAGATGTGTCAAGTAGTTACCACAGCCCCCCGGCCCCGCTCAGTGATATAGCTGACATTTATAAAGTGCTTATTACACACCAGACCCTTCTAAAATACTTTAGATGAATTAAACAATTTAATTCTCACAGCAAGTCCACAAAGTGAGGAAACTGGAGGCATAGAGAAGTTTAGTAATTTATCCAAGATGACACAGCCAGAAAATGGCAGAGCTGGAATTTGAACCTGGGCTGTCCAGTTGCAGAGCCCACACTCTTAATCGCTCTGCTTACTGGGTTAGAACCTAACATTCTTGTTTCCTGACGCAGTGACCATGCCAAGGGCGCGAGGCAGGGACCTCTGACAACCCGGTGGTCTCCCCGCTCTGCAGGGCTTGGCCAGCCCTGAATTTAGGAATGATAAATCCTCCCCACCCAAATGGTGACACAATTGCACACAAGCCCCAGGGACTATTTCCAAAAAAATCCCCTGACTCTAAAGATGAGCAGCAATGAGGAAACTGTTATTCCCTGGGGCAGGTGCCTGGACTGGCATCTGTCCCACTTATGAGGTCTGGCAGCCAGGCCATGAGCAACTCCAGTTCCCTCCCCACCAGCTCTCCAGCACTGGCTGGCTCCAGCACCATCTGATGCCAAAGGGGAAAAGGGTTAATTGGAAAAGGAGGGTTATTACTAACAGAACCGGGGAGCTTAGGGGAGGAGCCAGGAGCAGGAGGGTGCCGGGACTACAGTGAATGGTTTTTTAAAAAAAATCCCCTTGAGGAGAGAAGGAGCATTAGGGGGATCATTTTATAAACAATATAAATGTCTAACCAATGTACTATATGCTTGAAACTAATTAAAATAAATTTAAAAAAATTAAAAAATATAAAAATATCATGCAAGTCGGAAAACAATGAGAAATATCTATTATATGGAAGAGTAAATATGTAACAAAAAAAACTAGGATTTTATACCCAGCAAAAATGATTTTCAAAAAATAAAGGCAAAAAAATAACCCCTCTTCATTAAAAAAATCCCCTTGACGTATACAATGGAATTTTTCTCAGCTATTAATAAAAGTGAAATCTTACCCTTTGCAATGACGTGGATGGACCTAGAGGTTATTATGCCGAGTGAAATAAGTCAGACAGAGAAAGATAAATACCATATGATTTCACTTGTTTGTGAAATCTAAGGAATAAAAAGAACGGACTAATCAAAAACAGACTCACAAATGTAGAGGACAATCTGGTGACAGCTAGAGGGGAGGAGGTTGGGGGGCTGAGAGAATGGGGTAAAGAAGTACGGATTAGTAGTTGATGGATGGTCACGGGGACGGGGAGCGCGGCATAAGGAATGCGGTCAGCATGAATGTAACGGCTAGGTGGAGAGCCAGAGGAGAGAAAGGGCGATCGTTTTATAAACTATATAACTGTCTAACCAATGGACTGTATGCTTGAAACTAATAATAAAATTAAATTTTTAAAAATCCCCTTAATGTTGTTCATTGTGAGCTATGGATAAAACAACTGGAAAGAAAAAAGAAAAACCCTGATTTCTATTATAATTGGAAAGAAGCACAGCGCTAGCTTACACCAGTAACTTATGACTTGATTCACAGCAGGTAGCTGTGTTCTTTCTTGGAAGGGCCGTGGAGAGGCTGTGACGCTCAGCTGGCCGGAGTTTACTTTGTCATGAGGCTGTCCTGAAGGCTAGGTTGAACAGCGTGGTTCTTGCTCGAGAGGGTGTCAGGTGGCTGCTGTGAATAGACCAGGCTATACCCGCTGAGGACTTTCTGAGTCCAGGAAGGTTGGGGTGACTTCTCTCCTCTTGGAACTCAAGGGAAAGTCACCAACTTGGTGTGTTAGTCTTATTTAACTTATTTTACAGAATTTTTGTTTCTTTATTTTCACTCTCTCCCATCATGCCTAGAAAAGGTTTGGGGACTTATTTCACAAAGAAAACTTAGTGCACGCACTGTGAACTAAATGTTTGTGTCTCCCTAAAATTCATATGTCGATGCCCTACTCCTCCCACTATGATGATGTTAGGACGTGAGGTCTTTGGGAAGTGATTAGGGTTAAATGAGGTCATGAAGGTGAATCCTCAGGATAAAAAAAAAAAAAAAGGCACGAAACATGAGATCTCTCTCTCCAGCATAAGAGGACACAGCAAGAAGGTGGCCATCTAAACCCAGGAAGAGAACTGTCACCAGACAGCGAATCTGCTGACACCTTGATCTTGGACTTCTCAGCCTCCAGAACCATGAGAAACAAATGTTTGTTGTTTAGGCCGCCCAGCCTATGGCGTTTTGCTACAGCAGCACGAACCAAGGCAGAACATGATTGACAGGAAGACGCGATGGCAAAGGGTTCAAGATTCCCAGCCCTAGGGGACGTCGGCCACTCAGGTCACAGAAATCCAGCCTTTTAGACTTTTTTTTTTTGTCGCCACGTCACACGACAGAGGACGTTTGGCTGCACGACCTCCTCCCTGCATGCCCAGGTGGAATGCCCCTCCCCGCCACCACCAAATCCAAGGACAGCAGCAATTCTTAATCTCCGCTGAAAGGAAGCCCAAAGATCACGCGATACCACCGGCTTGTGGGTATGTGTGATTTCCGGAACTCCTCCTCTCTCTCTAGTGCTCAGAAAAGCGAGGGCACGTGAGTGACAGTACCCTGAAAGCTGAGAAATGAGTCTATTACAGGCCCGCATTCGATTCCATTAACATTCACTGACCTTGTACCACGTGCGGGAACTGGGGCAGGTATCAGCGAGATAAGCGTACATGGGATGATCTCACAACCTTCCCCGGGCACCGGTGCATCGGCTTAACAGTCGCCACTCTGGGAAATTCTTTTTTCATGGTTTAGTAAGGAGACTTTGGGAAAGACAGAACAGTGATCTGAACCTGTCTCTGCTGTGTGACCTTGGGAAAGTCACTGAGCCCTGCCAGACATTTGGTTTTCACCTGGCACTAGGCAGAATAGAAGGCCACATCGGAGTGCTTTGAAGGGTGCGTGGATAATATATGTGAAATGCTTGGGACGTGGTATATGGCAGCTGTCATTTTTGTCTCACCCCCTGAGGCTTTGACCTGCTTTCTCCTGCCCCGTCCTGAGTGGACACGGGAGGGCAGCTGGCCATTGACTATACAGCTGAGCCTTGAACAACATGGAGTTAGGGACTCCAACACCCCACACAATCTAAAATCTGTGTATTATAACTTTTGACTTCCCAAAAACTCACCTGTTAATAGCCTACTGTTGACTGAAAGCCTTACCAATAATAATCGATTAACACATGTTTTGTAAGTTATATGTATATTCCTACAATAAAGTAAGATAGAGAAAAAATGTTATTAAGAAAATCATAAGGAAGAGAAAATATATTTATTGTAGTTACTGAAAATAATCCACGTATAAGTGGACTTGCACAGCTCAAACCCATGTTGTTCAATGGTCAACCGTACGTACGTTCCACCCCAGACATGATGATGGCTCTGAGGGCCCCTCAGTTCTCTGCTCTTTAAAGGGACAATTCCAGTTCCCTAAAGGCTGCCTTCTCTCCTTTCTCCCTGCCTTTCTTACGAACCTTAGTAGAGCTGCCCCACACTCACGACTTGCTGCTCCCTTCCTTGACTCAACAAACATGGTATCCAGTGTTTCTGGAGAGGAGATGTGGAATGCAGTTGCCATGGTAACAGGAGTGTCTCTCAAGGCAAAGGCCCCTGTGGTCCCGGCCCCCGGGCTTCCTCAGGCTCCATGCCAGACTATCACTTCTTCGCAGCTACCAGATGGTACGAGGAGACCCGCCCCCACCGAACATAGAGGATCATGAGCAGCTCAACAAAAATCCCAAAAGTAAGGAAAGATGTGGCTCCAAGACAGCCCAGGAGGCCAGAGACACTGGCCTTTCACAGGCCACATCTCCTTCATCTCCCATGAGAATTCAGACCATTGAGTGTAGAAAGTGGACATTCAGAATTTTGATTCAATAGGTCTTGGATGGGGCTCTTGAACCTGGTTTGGATAGAACCTTCTACCGAAGCTCGGGCAGCAGACAGCACTGGATCGGAACTGAACACACCTGGGCTTGAAACCCAGCAGCCTCCTTACTACGGGGACCTTCGGCAAATCTCTTCATATGCTCAATTTGCCTCTCTCACCTCACAGGTATAAAAGCCTCGCAGGACTAAAGTAAGATGACAAGAACAACCCAACACGTGGCCCACAGTAAGTACCCAAGAAGATCCTGCAGAATCGACGAGTACAAATATATATATATGTATGTATATATATATTTACATATATATATGATAGACATATGCGCATGCATATGTACAGTAGGTGGAAAAGCAGATTATAAACAAAATATGCAGGATGATCATAATCATAGCTTTATAAATATAATGCATAGAAAAATAGCCAATGATGCCTCATAAGTTTGAAGATGCTTGTACTTTGATCCTCGAACTATATCTTTATGTCTGCATCCTAAGAAAACATTTCTGGCATATTCATATGCAGACATATACAGGGATTTTTTTTAAAAAGCACCGTTTGTAATAGAAGAAAACTAGAAACAATCCGAGTCCACCAGCAGCGGGAAATAATTAGAGATACTGTTCGTCAACATAGACTGGATTATTTAGTCAGAAGAATGAACTAGACCTATGTCTATCCACTTGGAGAGATTTAAAAACATAATATATTGAGTGAGAGAAGTAAGTTGTAGAACAATATGTCCGGTGTGATACCTTTTAGATAAAATATGCACGTGTACCACCTATTGGACACATTTTTGTGTAATAAAAGTATAAAAACGTGGGAGAGAAGGGTGCCTACGCCACGCTGAACGGGACTGCTCTGGGGAGGGAGGGAAAAGGAAGTGTCTCAACAGCATCTGTATGGTTTTCTCTCTTAGATCTGAGCAAATAGGGCAAAAATGTAAAGATTTCTTCAATGTTGGTGGTGGGGATGCTTAGGGGTTGTTAAAACACCCTTGGTCCATTTCCGTCTGTTTGCAATGTTCTTCTGTAATAAAAGGTCTGGAAGAGTCTATAACAGAGCAGTAAGGACAGTTATCTCTGAAGGTAGCACTACTGGTAAGTTTTTTTCTTTATTTTCTAAATTCTGTAACATTTGTACTCTATCTAATTTCAGTGATCAAAATTAAAACAACAATTTTTTTAAAAATGAGAATATATGTAAAAAAAAAAACCCAGTAAATTGCTTGAATCATATCAATGCCCACTGCCAATGGTTCTTGAATGCTTACATGGGTGAGACATCTATGAGTTGTTTTTTTTTTTTCATATAGTTTTAAATTCTTTAATCTCCTGCACAATGCTCAGAAGCAGGTATTTTTCCTGTCCCCATTTTACAGATGGGGAAATTTTGGGTCCAAGAAGTAAAGGAACTTTCCAGGACAACAGAGCTTGTAAGAGGCAAAGCAAGGATTTGAACCCACTTGATCGGCACCTCAGGGCACATAGTAAATGCTCAACAAATCCTAGTTACCGTTATTATTAATAGAAGTTTCTAAAACTCACCTCCACCACTTCCTGAGCCATGCCCAGGGCCAGGCCCGCTCTGGGCTCTGCTGCGGCCAGCCAGGGGGTTAGCCAGGGGGCCCGGGCGGCGTCAAAAGCTGCCTCAAATCCCGTTTCTCTGTGGTCGATGCAGACAGAAGCATGAACCACGTGCTCAAGGAACTCAGAGGAGGGACAGTCCAGGAAGTTACTGCCGGCGAGGTGACCTTTGGGCCAGGCCTTGACAGTCACGTAGCATTTCACTGGGGCAGGGGAAGCATCCATATTTACCAAGACTTCCTTTGTGCCCAGTGCCTTATATCCACTGTCATAAAAGACCCTCATTATAACTCTATGAAGAGGCGCCACTGTGAAACCTGTTTACTGACAGAGGGGCTCAGAGAAAGTAAGTTACTGACCCAAGGTCACACAGCTTGGAGTTGGTGAAGCCAGAAGTCAAATCCAAGTTCGCTCCCCAGATTCACTCTTTACAACTGTATCAGGCAGCTTCAACAAGCCAGAGGAGGCAGGAGGAACTCTGTGTAGGGGGTATAGCATGAGCAAGACCTGGAGTCAGCCCAGGGCCCAGTGTGTTAAGCTAGAGACTCGAGTATGTGAAATTCAAGAATAAAATCCCCTAGAACTTGGCCCTCTATGCACAGGGCAGGGCTGGGTTTCTGGGTTTTAGTGGAGCGAAAACTCTGCTGGGCTGGGCTGGGTTTTCCAAGGGGCCTGTCCCCACCCACCAGCTCTCAGGAGGGACTCTGGTTCGAAGTCTGTGAGAGTTGCTGGAGCAGCAGTTTCTAGGTGAATGAAGCTTGAGCGTGGGCAAGGGGTGAGCATCCCCCCAGCTCCCAGGCGTGGTGCTGAGACCTTTCTGAGGTGGCCTAAAGCCCCCTTAAGAGAAGGGTCCCTTCCATGTCAGACATTCAGAAGCTATTAGGAGTCATTGGCATCCTTCCTAGAAAGGAAACACAGCCCTTCTCAAGCAGGTGGGACTTCGGGCTGGGACCAGAATGTCTCTTTGGGGGAACAGGGAGCAACCCTGGCAGCCGTGCTTCCCCAGGCGTGTCCCATCTGCTCCAAGCTCCAAGCTCCACCCGCCACTCATCCAGGTTCAAAGGAGAAGCTGGAAGACGCTGGGGATGTTCAGCCTGACTCCATGGCCACCTTGTGTCATTGACAGCTGGAGGTTGGCAGCAGCCAATGGCCACATGGCTAACTGGTCCCAGGAATTCAAGTTCAGGAAACAAATCTGGGTTCCCTGGAAGTGAGGTAACATCTGAACGCCTACTATGTGCCCCTGTTTTATACACACAGCGCACACTTACTCATTTCCATAAAGGCCCCAGGAAGTCTCAGTTTTCCGGATGAGAAAACAGGCTCGGAAGGATGGAACGACTTGCCTAAGGTCACAGTCACTAGGAGGTAGAGCCACAATATGACTTCAGGTCTCTCTAAGGCCACATTCTTAGCCGTCAGGCCTTATGATTGTGTCATACTCCCTTCCACAACTCACGTCTCGGTGCTTCTGAGGTAGGTGGCTTAAAGCCTTGTCACGTTCCTGCCTGTCTTAACTCTGAGGCAAGGAGGTGCATTCATTCATTCCTTCCTTCATTCTTCTCTCTTGGTCAGGCTCTGTGGCAGGCCCCTCGGCGTGGCAGAGGACAAAGATGTACTCAGAGTTGATTATGATGGGGTATAAGAGCTATCCGGTGTTCAAAACAAAATACTCTGGGAAAGGTGGAGGTGAGAGGGAATAATTTTGACACCAAAGAGCGGGGGACAATTGGAAGGGGTTTTGAAGGATGAGTAGGAGTTCTCAAGGTTGAGAAAGCGGAGAGGAGGAGATATCCAGCTTTTGCCCACCAACCTGGGAGATCTAACTTGCACCTTTCCAGAGGGCAAGTGGGCTAGGTGAGGTGATGTAGGGCAGTGACCTGCCACTCTCTCTGTATGCCCTGCCCTTTTTCCCTGCCAGTGGCCTGGCATCACGGGACGCCCCCATCTTTCTTTGCAAAGGAGCTGACTTAAATGCTGGGAAGACGATGTCGCTTTCTCAGCCCCTGAACCTCGGAGATGGCTAAGACCTCTGGTCGGTGCCTCTCCCCACGGTACCAAGTCTTTAGGGCTCCAAACTGGGCCAAGTAGACACTTGGCTGAATGTTTGGTCAAGGTCAAAGCATGATGGACTCTCGGGAAGTTTGAGGTGGGCATCCGAGTCTCTGGCAATCAGCGCCCACTGCTTTGGGGTGAGGGTCTAGCTCAGCCAACTGACTTCCCACTTCCTCACTCCCAACCCCACCTCATCCCACCCTCCCAATCCGCACCTCCAGCTGCTGACTTTGTTGCCAAACTGCAGAGTCCTGGGGAACTGAGGAGCCGAGAAGCCGAGAAGCCGAGAAGCCGAGAAGCCACTGCCGTAGGGCTGGGGACAGCCCGGCAAAGGTGGGAGTGTGTGGGCTTTGGAGTCGGCGCCATGTGGGTTCGAATCCCATCTCTTTCTCTGAATACCAGCATCTGGATTTCTTAACCTCTCTGAGACTCGGTGACCTTCGTTCACATAAATAGTGATGCGAATCTCAACTTCCTGGGGCTATCAGGAGATGAGAAGGGAAAAGGGCCCCACAGGGCTTGACTCTCCTTAGCCATTCTGGGAACAGTTGGCACAATCCTGTACTGCAATTCTGACGCCCCAGGTAGCCCCAAACTGAAAGTGTTTTCATAACTCAGTTAATGGTGAAACCTGACCAGAGCTGATGCAAGGCTGTTCACAGTCTCTTATTTATATTGCGTGCTACGAAAAATCACACATTTCGCTGCAGAAATGTTAATGTATTTGACTCCAGTGGCTGAGACATTATATAACATAGAATATATGCACCATGTCACCTTTCTCAAATCTAAACAGTCTAGATTCTGAATCGCACCTGGTCCTACAGATTCCAGAAAGAGACTGAAGGCCCGAAACGGTTTCCTGTTTCTCCCCTGAAGAAGTAGCTGTGTGCAGATCAGTTCTCAAAATTTAAGGCCAGAAGAGTCGCTCTAACTCCCTCTTCCTCTCTCCTTGTCTTTCTGAACGGAAACTCTCATCAGAAAAGAATCTCTTTTATAAATCAATAAAGAAAAGGCACACACACAAAAAAAAGAAAGAAAAAGAAAAAGAAAAATTGGGCAAAAGGCAGGAAGGGGCCCTTTACAGATGAGGAAATGTACAAGACCCACAAAGGTATGAAAAGTATCCAGCCTCGCGGTGACTGGAAGAATGCAAAATCAGGCCACCGAGAGATGCTATTTTACTCCCGCTAGATTGGGGACGACCAGGAAGTGTGGTAATGCTGAGTGCTGGTGAGAACGGGGATCAGGAGAGACTCTGTGCGTTGTTAGGGGGTGGGGGACGGTAAAGGTAGCACGATCGCTTTAGAAAACACTTCCATAATCATGACTCAGAAATTCCACTCCCAAGTCACACACACACACACACATACACACGTGCGCGCGCAGCTATGGGCTGAATTGTGTCCCACCAGAAAGGATACGTTACAGCCCTAGCTCCCAGTACCTCAGGATGCGACCTTATTTATTGTGGTGAAGTTTCTACAAGCCAAGGAATACCAAAGAATGCCAACAGATCACCAGCAGCGGGGAGGGGCCCGGAACCAACCCTGCTGACACCTTCAACTTGAGCTTTTAGCCTCCAGAACTGGGAGACGATACGTGGCCATTATTCGTGCACCAGTTGGTTCTGGGGGCAGAAGCTGGGGTCAGCCCCAAGGGGCGTCTAGGGAATTCTGGAAGGGAGGAGGAGGGTGGAGGGATGTGCCTCTCTTCAATTTTCAGATCGCCAGACTCCATACACCCACCAGTGCTTCGTGGGACTGAGTCTCACAGCTCTGTTGACGTAGCTGGAGCTGAGACAGCCCTCCTGGATGCAGGTGACTAAAAATTATCCGGAAGGATCCCCAGGGAGGGCTTTGGAGTCTATCCAGAGAGCAAGAATTGAGGAGCTGACGTTTTTTCTCAGAGAGGTTTGGGAACTTGCCCAAGGTCACAGAGGAGGTGGTGGAACCTGGACTCAAATGCTGGTCTCTCGGCCCCAGAGGCCATGTTCTCGCGGCCACACTGACAAATGTGGACCAAAAGCAGCTCGATGCCCATCAACACAGCCACCTTTGTGCTAATGAGACTAAACTCCTGTGACGCTCCAGAGACTTGCACCCTCTTGCTTCAAGGGCCAAGGGCCACGGCGTGCGAGGGCGCTGGGTGAGATCTCTTTTAATGTGGTCGTGACAACGTTTTTACAATACGGGTGACTAATGTTTACATCATGTCTGAAATTTCAGCTGGAATTGGGTGGACGCGATAATGAAAGGTGGTAGAAATGAAACCAACTAGTGCTATGACTTTGGGTAAGTCCCTGCCCCTCTTCGGGGTCTCATTTTCTCCGTGGTAAAACGGGCAAATTGGATCATTCGGGGTCTGATGGCCAGAAGGGGAGGGGACTCTCCTGCCCCTGAATGCCTCTGATTCTAAGTTGTCAACCGGACTGCGCTTGCCTCCTTCACGACACAGCCCCCAGCTGTCCCCACTCCTCCCACCCACCTCCTTCTTCTTAGCGCACTGTTTCCCAAACCAGACAGTCGAAGAAGATTCTAGATTCAGTTGTACTGAATCACAAATTATTCCCTTTCTAATTCTTCAGTCCTTGGACTTCAAAGTCACCTTATAGGGCTGCGCGGCCTTTAACACCTAACACTTTTTAACAAGGCGGGAGCCGATTGGGGCTCGGGTGGCAGGCTAGTTGATGACTCTTTTGTTTTCGGTGCCTTTATTTGTTTATGAAAACATGTTCTATTTATTGAAGTAATATTGGTTTGAGATATATGATAGGGCAAGAGATTTCTAAGTTTAAATCAACTTACTTATTTTTATAAATGGAGTTGATTGTAAAAAAAAAATTATTACAGTATACAAATAAGAGGCAAATCAGATCACATCCTTTTATGCTTAAAACTCTGACGATTTCCCATTTCCTTTGGATTAATTCCAAACCCTGTGTGTTCTGTGTTCCCTGACACCTGCCGACCTCTCCACTTCCTCCATACTCTCCCTCCTTCTGGAACCTCTAGCTTGTCAGCCTCATTCCAGCATCAGGGCCTTTGCGCCTGAATGATCTCCCAGATCTCCTAATTCCCAGCCAATCTCATCAATCAGATCTCCGCTCCAATGCCCTCGGAGACCTCACCTGGATCCCCACACCAGCCACGTTCGGGCTCCCTTACTTGGCTTTATTTTCTTGTCGCACATATTTCTTTCTGAAACGATACTATTGGAAAGAATGTGTTTACTTGTTTGTCTATTTTCCGCATCAGAATATAAGCTTCTTGAAGTCTGAGGCTTTGTCCCATATCCCCAGAGGCTGAAAACAGTGCCCAGCATGTAACGGGAACTCAACAAATGAATGGCAGGAATTGTAAAAATGGAAGGAGAACTGGCCCTGGTAGCAGAGAGGAGCCAAACCAAGTTCCCAGATCTGAGACGAGGCAAGATGGTAGCCGCCAGAGGCTCCACCTGAGGGGGACTCACACACCTGGACCTCGTCAGCACTGGCCTTCAAGGCACTGAGTCAACCGGCTCCCACCCACTGAGCCACCAAGTCAGCGACTCCGTCGTGGAAAGGAAGATGGAGCCATAACGTCATCAAGAAACTGTCTTTATAATAATTGATTCAGATCAGAATCGTTAATAATGTGGCAGCTAGAAGTTAAAGGTTTGAGGGGAACCAAAATATTTACATAGTCTCAAGGAAACTGCCCAAAAGATACACATTAATTCAAAGGAGAAAAGAGTTAACGGGACCTCGGCCAAGCGATCAAAGTGACACTATCTGCGATGGAATAAACTTGTAAAAAATAATATAAAGAGTCACTTTAAAATGGAGTCAGAGCTGCCATCCCAGAGAAACTGTCTTTTAGGTCTCCTCGAACCTTCGGAATGTTCAAACTGGGCAAAATACCCTCAGACTGGGCCTAAAGCAGTGCATCGCAAATCACCGATCGCAAACATAACAGGAAAGCAAACATCGTGACCACCTGACTGAAAATTAAAAACATTCTTTAGAATCAGCCTCGCTATGTCCGCTTATCTGCACCCATAGAACTTCCTTCCTTCTATACATCCCCTTGGCCTTCACCTCCTAATGAAACACAATCTGGGTTTCCGCCTGATCGAGTGCTACCTGAATAGCTATTCTTCTGGATCTCCAATAAGTGCTCGCCGCCTCTCCCTTTGCCCTTTTATTTTTGGGTGAACAAGCTGATACCACGTGCCTTGTTACGGCACACTAAAGAAGGTCACAACATCCCTTTTGTGCTCTTACGGGTGAAGGAGGCATCAACAGACAAACCCAGAGGAAGGACATGTTACAGAATAACAGGGCTGTACCTCTTCAAAAAGATCAACGTCAATGAGAGGGAGAAAAACCTGAGAAGCTATTCTAGATTAAAGGAAAATAAAAAGACACGAGAGTAAATGCAGCATATTAAATGGAAATCTATTTTGCCTTAGAAGACATTGTTGGAACAACTGGAAACATCTGGAAAAGGTCTGTAGGTTACCTGATAGCACCAATGTATATGACCCGATTTTGATGAGCATACTGCGGGTATATAAGAAAATGTCTTCGTTTAAAAAAAAAAAAAAGAAGACACGTTGAAGTATTTAGGAGAAAGGGAAATTATGTCTACAGCCTACTCTCAAGTGGTTCGGGAAAAAATAGACACATAAAAAATAGAGAAAACAATAAAGCGATTGTGGTGAAACATTAACAGTTGGGGAACTGGGTGAAAAGCATGTGGAACTTCTTACTTCTCAGAAATTATGCTGAAATAAAAAGTTAAAAAATATATACCTGAGAGGAAAAGAAGGCAGAGTGTGAGCCCCAAGGACGGGGGTCGGGGGTGGCTGTCGAGACGTCGCGGGCAGAGTGGCTGTAGGAAGCCACCTCCTCGCCTCACCGGGCTGACATCTCAGAGACCAAACAGGGTCACCTGGGGTCACATCAGATCACGTCGGACCACAGCCCTCCCCTGCCATCTCCCATGGCGGGAAGGCCGCCGACGAACCTGGCTGGCCCAGGGCACACACCGCGCCCTTCTGGGTAGTGTAGGGAGAGGCTCGGGGCAGGGCCTGCGCACCAGACCTCTCGCCCTGCTCCTGTGACCTCAGGCACCTCACTCCCCACTCTGCACCTCTGTTTCCTCCTCCGACAAATAAGGGGGTTAAACATTAAATCTGGGGCGTCTTCCAGCTCAGATACTGTCTTGATATCTCTAAAATTCTGTCTAAAGAGTGCAGCACGCTTCTCCCAGGAGCTTAATTCACTGGAAGAAGGGGGACGGGATTCTCCCTGGGCCGAGTCAGGGATGGACCTCCTGCCCGTCCGGTGCCCAAGTCCTTGCCTCTGTCCCCCGGCCCGCTCCCAGGAACCCGGGGTTAGCAGTGAAAAATGATAACAGAAAATTAGACTGAAGGGCAGGTAAAATCCTGCCCCCTGGCCACGTTTAGGAAGAGGCGGCTGGTGGGAGTAGGTCTGTGACTGGAAAGTGACTCCGGTCCCCGTCCTGTCAGCAGCTGGCTACCCGGCTTGGACCCCCCAAGAATGTTTGCTCTTCTGGAACATGGGCAGAGCCGTGCTTGGCTTTGCGCATAGCTGAGAAGACACGGCGACTTCCCCTCTGCATTCTCCCTGGCTCAGGGATCAGTAGGTGGCTTCCAGATTGGAAGTGAGGGGCTCAGATGGGATCCCCAAGACTTCTTGAGAAGCTCTTAGCTCTCAAGTTCCTCCTCACTCCCACGGCCTGTGTCCCCACCCAGCCTTAGCCCCCACAGCTGTGCACTGACTCCCATGGTGTCGGCCAGCACCGCCCAGAAAGCCCAGAAAGCGGGGTGGCCTGGAAACTTACAGGATGCACCTTCCAATGTGCTCCCCAGCCCCTAACGCACGGTGGAGATCCAGGAGCAACCCCTTTTGCAGAGGAGAGCAAGGAGATCACTTTCCCTTTAGGGGACCCCAGTGCAGCCATTTCCCAAGCGCTCCACAGCTTCCCCCGCAGCCCGTCGGCCCTGCCTCCCTGCCCGGGCTGGCCTCTCGGAGGCTCTCTCTGCGCCATTTTCAAGCAGAAAGCGGTCAGACCACAGGAGTCTACAAAATGGTGGGCGGAAGCCCAGGCTTTCCTCTATTCCCCCTCAGTTGTCCCCATGAGCTCCTCCCCGGCCCCAGGCCCAGCAGCGGTGGTGGCCATGGGGCTCTCTGGCACCCCAAGGAGCCCCGCATTTCCCCCACGTGCCTCAGCCCAGCCCTGGGCTTTGGAGGCTGCCATCCACCCGATTCACAGTCGGGAAAACTGACGCTTTCCGTGGACACTCGGCCGGGAGGTGGCTTCAGACCCACAATCACGCTCAAGTGTATTTTCGCCCCGGTTCCGTGATAGCCCAGCTGATGGTGGGTGAGGTGAAAGGTCCCCAAAGAACGGGGAGAGCTTTCCTGCAGAAATCCTGAGGGGGCGCCATCTACCCCCAAACCCTGCCTGTTTTCCAGGGCTGGGAACCAGAATGGATTTGGAGCCATCAAGTTCAAGATCCATTAGCCGTGCGATCTAGGAAGTCGCTTCTGCCTGAGCCCCGGCTGCTCCATCAGTAAATCGGGCTGATAACTCTTACTTCCTAGGGCCGCAATTTGGAGAAGACAGGTTTATGAACTTACAGAGCGCTGCGCGGGAGGCCACTAAGGTTATACTTGCCTAGCTCACATCTGTCAACACTCCTTCTGGGGGCCTGCCACTCTGCTTGGCATTTTCGCGACGTTCGGCCCTCATGACCCACCCGTCTGGACGAGTCAGGAGAAGGAAAACAGCTTGAATTTCAGCTCCTTTGGAAACTGTGGCCTCACCCACCCAACATGCCCTGCGGGACCAGCAGGGCTGGCTGGTCACAATGACCTATAGCCAGGGAAACCTTCCAGGGCCGTCACCTTGCCTGTTCTGCCTCCAGGCTGCTGCTCAAATGGGTCTTTTTTGCCTAAAATGCCACGTTCCCTCCTTAATATTTTTATTTTAAAATTAAAGACTCACAAGAGCTGTGAAACTAGCACGGAGGGATGTCCCGTGCCTCCATCATCCCTCTTCCCGCCATGGTGGTAGAGCGTGTAATCGGCGTAAGTCACCAAAACCAGGAAGTTACTGTTCACACAACACAGCCAGACCACCTCACCAGACTTTGCGTGCTTTCATTTTTTTCAAATGTCTTTGTGCCTGGGACGTTATGCCGTCCTTCTCTGTACGCGAAAGACTTCTGTCCTCCGTGTCCAGCCCCCTGGGACAGTGATGTCCCCCTCTCTGGGAAGCAGCCTTATGTCTCTGGGAGACTTGAGCTCTCCCTTCTCTGACTCCCAGCTCCTGGAGTCAGTGCGGCCCAGTGATGGAGAACATGGGTTTTGAAGACCTACCGACGTGGATCTAAACTCAACATCAGCTGCCAGCCTGAGACAAAATCTATAACTTTCTGAGCCTCAGTTTCCCCACCTACGAAATGGAGCGAGTGCCCCAATGTCTGGGTGTTACAGGATAATTGGAGCTGATGCTTGCAGAATGGTTAAGTCCCCTGCAATGGATGGCGGCCGTGACTGTCATTGACTTGCTCCTTTGGTCACACCTATCCCAGACTGATCCTTGTGTGTTTTACCACCTTCCTCACAATATTTCAAGTGGTCAAGGGCAAACCTTCATATCTCGTATCTCAGTGGCAGCACCGGGCCGGGCACACAGCAGTTGCTAACTAAACGTGACTACACGCCTGCCGGGCGAGCTTTTCCCTGGCATGTGGTGCCTCTTCAACTTCTTTCATTCATTCCTGGCCCCGGTGGGCCGGGTCAGTGCCTGGCAAATCCCCTGAGGCTGGGCCATGGTGAGGGAGGCAGCCACTTTTGATTCCATCTGTCCCTGACAAGCCTTCCTGGGGGCCCCAGGACCCAGAGGCCCCCGAGGGCTGTCCCTGGATGCAGTGGTGAGGCTGTGCGCCTCAAGGGTGGCATCTGCGAGACCAGCCAGGCCACTTTCTTCTATGGAAAGATCTCTGAGCTGCCAGCTCAAGTCCTGGCATTTATCAGCTGCAGACTTTGGACAGGTCTCTTATCCTCGCTAAACCTCGGTTTCCTTATCTGTACAATGGGGTTGTCACGTGGGTAAACGAGCTCATTGTGCAAACGGCGTTATGTTAACCGCTAAATCCTGCAGTCGCATATATGAGATCTTTGTCCTTGCTGTGTCACATTTATAAAATAACATTTTGGAGCACTGCTACGTTGGAGCATTTTCAGATGCATTATCTAAATTAACTTTCACACCTTGGTGAGCTGGGTGTTGTTATCTGTAGCGTACAGGCACAGAAAAGCTAAAAAATACTCCTCCAGATCATGCAGAGCTGGGATTGTGGAACTGAGTTCTCACAGCAGGGTCCAAGATTCCACAAAGCAGGATGCCAGCTGGGGTTACCGTGTCGTGCCCATCCAATGGCTAGTTTCTAACAGCTGGATCTGCTCCGCAACCAGTAAAGTCTCAAGAAATATACATAGAGGACCAGATTTTTAGGCCGGGTCTTTAGTGCTCAATTTGCCCATTTTTGCAGAGAGGAAAGAACTTGCCCAAGATTACTCAGTAAGCTCGAGCCAGAGAGAGTTCCAAAACTCCTTCCCCACCTCACCCCTCCTCAAGGCTCCTTCTCCCTCTCAGCTAGGGCTCAGTTTCCCTGAGCTGAATTGGGAGACATGAGTTTGGGCACCATCCCCAGCTTTAAGGCTCACCAGGGAAATCCAGGGCCTGACCCCAGTGCCCGGGGACAGCCTGACATGAGCCCTTCGTGTCCAGGGCACTCCTGGGAAGGCGAGCAGGCAGTTTCCCCAGGCTCTGTCAGGTGAGGGGACATGCCAACCCACCCCCGTGTCCTTTCTCAGGACGAGTGCCTCCAAAATGTCGGGCACATACCCAGTGGTTAGAGAAATGACTTAGGTGGTCACTAACGTGGTCACCACTGCGTCACTGAAGGGAGTCATGCCCCCTTTCCCTTTCTGAAAATCTCCTAGGGGGCTACCACTTAGCTAGCACTTAACGCCTCTCTGATTTCTACAACCCTCCCACCTTCCCATTTGAGCGGAGGGAAAGCAGCATCTCCGCATCAGGCCAGAACTAAAGGACATTGTTTCATTTCCATTATGTTTGTTTTCACCATCACTACCATCAAGGTGATTTACAATGGCTTTCTCTTTATGGGGCAATATACTTTTTTTTTTTATTTCTAAAAAATAAATGTATTTATGCTTTAAACTGTCACTTAAGAGAGTATTAAGTAAATTGTCAGGTAGACGGCAGCTTTAGCGAACACTGGGGAGCTCACCTCGCCCCAATCTGGCGAGGGGGGCTGGCAATGAGGGTGAGATGGAGAGTCTGGGGGCCACTGTGCCTGGGGAGGGAGATGAACTTGGAGATTCCAGCCCACCACAGTCTGCTCAGCGCTGGGCTGAGCAAGGGGCGTGGGCGTTATTTGGTGGTTTTATGGCTGTGCTCCAGGCAGGGGGCAGGGGAGCCCAGTCGCTGTCCCCAATCCCCATTTGGGGCCACCTCCTTGTCCCGGGCCGGGGGCAGGGAAGCTGATTCTTCATCCTCTGAATTCAACATCTGGGAGCCGAATTTCATTCCTGAGCTTTCCTGAAAGAATATGAGGCTGACGTGGAACAGGCCTCGGTAACGCAGACTGAATGAGGGAGGCCGTGGGCAGTTTCTCATTCATTCTAGATCCCTCCGTAATCATTTCCATTTGTCTAGATGTACCAGCCCCAGCACCTTAGAAGCTGCCTTGTCCCACACCACCTCTATGGTGACAGCCACGCCATCTGTCCCTGCCAGTCATTGACCTATGACCAGACAGCCAGACTAAGCCAGAAGAAATACAAAAACATCTGTCATACGTTATTATTATTATTTTTTTAAATCTATGCTGTAGTCTTGCCTTTCAGGGAGAAAGTGAAAAAAAAAAAAAAAGAATAGACTAGTAAACACATTGGTTTAATTTAATCCAATCAGATGATGGGGATAGGGAGTGGACGTAGAGAATTAGGTTGTATAACTTGGATTCAGAGGTCATGGGTCGAGAGACCAGCCCAGTTGGAGGATATGGGCTAACAGAAAGGGCACTGCGCATTCGTCAGCAACACACACGATCTTACCTTCTATTTTGGCAAAACAACATAGAAGGTGATCTCATGTCAGTTCAGCTCCTTGGTAAGTAGCTCGTAAGCCCAGGAGAACTTGAATTTGAACAATGGAGATGAGATAAACAAAAACCATCGTGTTCGTACATGTGTGTGAAGTGTGAGCTGGGTCGAGTACTGTGTGTCGGTGTAGAAAGTCCTGTATCTGTGTTGTTTAAGAGCGTTTGGCCACTAGAA
Organism: Pteropus alecto; assembly: GCF_000325575.1. Lineage (NCBI taxonomy): Eukaryota > Metazoa > Chordata > Mammalia > Chiroptera > Pteropodidae > Pteropus > Pteropus alecto. The sequence goes on from NW_006435764.1 coordinate 8,387,080, forward strand.
TTTCTCATGAATGCAATCGAGTAGTTGACTTCGGTTGCAATTTTAAGTTGGACATTTTGAGAGAACTTGACGATGTTTCTAAACATTATTGGACTATTTAAGAGAATATAACATTTACTTTGTTTAGGTTTTTAGATCTAAAGCAATCTTTGAAACCCTTGGGAAGGTTTTGCTTCTTAGAGGTATGTGAAGCATTTATAAGAAAATCAGACTTATGAAATTTGTAAATGTAGCTTAGACTATCTAAGGCAGTGCTGTCCCAAACAAATATAATGTGAGGTATATATGTCATTTTAAATTTTCTAGTAATCACACTTTTAAAAGGAATAGGTAAACTCAATTTTAATAATAAAATATATGTAACCTAACATATCCAAAATATTATCATTTCAACATGTAACTTATATAAAAGTTATTGAGATATTTTGCATTTTATATTTTGCATATAAAAGTTATTGAGATATTTTGCATTCTTCAAAATCTGCTGTGTATTTTACATTTCCAACGGCATGTAACTTATGTAAAAGTTATTGAGATATTTTACATTTTTTTTAAGACATCTTCAAAATCTGCTGTGTATTTTACATTTCCAACGCATCTCAATTCGGACTAGCATTTCCAACGTACGTCTGGTGGTTACTCTATCGGACAGCACAGATCTAAGGGAATTTAATCGGCTACATTTGTAAGTGGTATTTCTTATTTAAGGAAGCTTACTTTGTTCAACCTGATTTGCTGAAATATTCATCAAAGACCTTCTTGAGAGTTGTAGTTAAAAATTACTGGAATTTTAAATAAAACGAGATTCATATACTGACCATATAAAGGTAAGAAAAAAATCGATTTTCTCAATTTAACTTAAGACATCACGATGGCTTTTTTGAAGTAAAAGCCTTTCAGGGCACATCAGCAAGAATCCACCGGCCACGGTCCACCTTGGCGCTGCCCGCGCGGGAGGGCCCAGTTCTCTGTTAGCGAGTCACACGTGGAGTGTCATATGTGACCAAGCCTTTAGGGACTGTCTGCCCAAAGCACCCCATTCCGCTGACAAGAAAACTGGGGTCCTCAGAGGAGAAGGCGCACACGGCAAACTGGAGGCAGAGCCGGGTAACACCTCCCCTCTCCCGACCCCACCCCACCCTGCCCAGTCAAGGGCTTCTAGTTCATTCTCTCTGGCCCTTCATCTCCAGTTGGCTGATCAGGAAACTGAGGCACAGAACTGGAGGGCAGGTGGACAAGCTGGCTGTGGACCGAGGCCCCCACGAAGCACCGACAGAGAATGGAGAGCGCGGCTCCCCAGCCTCTGCCCTGGGCTCTTCCATTCACCAGCTCAAACCCAGCCCTGACGAGAGGCTGGCCCAGAGAAACAGCTGCGTGTGTGGCCCAGGGGGGAGCCTAGAACAGGCCCTGGAAAGGGACACGGAGAGGGGAGTCCTGCCCAGCACCCACTGCCACGGCCAGGTCTGCCAGTGCCCGAGAGGGCCTGACTCCAGCCGCCTGTGGCCCCAGCCTGCAGCCTGATCACCCCACCAGACTCCACACGCCACTCTCGGGCTAAAGGCCCTGGAACTTGGTCATGCGCCTCATTCTCCCGGCTCCCCTTCCTCCCTCTCCTCCGCCGATTTGCTTTCTATCTTTCTTTTTTCTCCTTGCGGATCCTCATCTCCTCTCCCCGACCTGGTCTGCCCAATACACTCTCTGGCCAGGGAGACCTCTGGGTCTATCTTGCTGGGTCCTGCCAAACTAGGGTTCCCGGCTCCCCTTCCTCCCTCTCCTCCACCGATTTGCTTTCTATCTTTCTTTTTTCTCCTTGTGGATCCTCATCTCCTCTCTCCGACCTGGTCTGCCCAACACACTCTCTGGCCAGGGAGAACTCCGCAAGCCGATCTGGGTCTATCTTGCTGGGTCCTGCCAAACTAGGGCCGAAGGGAAGAACCACTCAGCAGGCCTCCCACCTCGGCTGTCTCTGGCCACACCAGACGCTCCCTCCCTCTGTCCCCTCCACTCCCGCGGGGGCTTCGGCTCAGTTTCCTTCTGCCCGCAATGCCCTTCCCGCCAGGCCATACTTCTCAGCGGTACGAAGTACACCACCGGGGACCCTTATGAGAGCTTAGGGAAGCGACGTTCAATGCCATTAAATCGAAATCAAGGAAACCGTTTCTTGCTCAGAGTGCTTTCAGTCCCCCTGAAAAGTCAAGGGAAAAAATGACACTTTGGAGCCAGATGTCCTTGTCACCCACCTCGGCTCCCCTTTCACAGAGACTCTGGCTTCAGGTTCAAGAGCTTTTACGTTCCTCTAACTCTTTCGCTAGCACGTAACAGAAACTGGTTTTCACCACTGTTTATTTTGGGGCTTACTTTTACCTTTTATTTATGGCACATGATGTCAATTTTCCATTTGTAACAGTGACATAAAGTTTCCTTTCAAAACTAAGCTTGTATTAGTAACAAGTGAGTCAATTGGATAGGAAGGCGAGTAAGCCGCTGTACTGGGAGTGGACACGGGTCAGGCGGGAGTGTCAGGATGACACAGGACTGAAGGGTAGCGGACCGGGCTCCGGGGGCCCCTTCGCTTCACAGTGCTGAGCCCTGCCCAGGCCCTGGGTTCCCGCTTCCCTTCGGGCACTGTTCAAGGTCAGTTCCCCAGGCCCAGGGCGGGCCGGCAGAACTTTCAGACTCAGACTTAATTCTGAGCCGAGGCCGTGGCTGGGCCTCAG
>NW_006435764.1:8391585-8398511 GCF_000325575.1 Pteropus alecto
GGGACGAAGGGAAGAACCACTCAGATCTGGGTCTATCTTGCTGGGTCCTGCCAAACTAGGGCCGAAGGGAAGAACCACTCAGCAGGCCTCCCACCTCGGCTGTCTCTGGCCACACCAGACGCTCCCTCCCTCTGTCCCCTCCACTCCCGCGGGGGCTTCGGCTCAGTTTCCTTCTGCCTACAATGCCCTTCCCGCCAGGCCATACTTCTCAGCGGTACGAAGTACACCACCGGGGACCCTTATGAGAGCTTAAGGAAGCGACGTTCAATGCCATTAAATCGAAATCAAGGAAACCGTTTCTTGCTCAGAGTGCTTTCAGTCCCCCTGAAAAGTCAAGGGAAAAAATGACACTTCGGAGCCAGATGTCCTTGTCACCCACCTCGGCTCCCCTTTCACAGAGACTCTGGCTTCAGGTTCAAGAGCTTTTAAGTTCCTCTAACTCTTTCGCTAGCATGTAACAGAAATTGGTTTTCACCACTGCTTATTTTGGGGCTTACTTTTACCTTTTATTTATGGCACATGATGTCAATTTTCCATTTGTAACAGTGACATAAAGTTTCCTTTCAAAACTAAGCTTGTATTAGTAACAAGTGAGTCAATTGGATAGGAAGGCGAGTAAGCCGCTGTACTGGGAGTGGACACGGGTCAGGCGGGAGTGTCAGGATGACACAGGACTGAAGGGTAGCGGACCGGGCTCCGGGGGCCCCTTCGCTTCACAGTGCTGAGCCCTGCCCAGGCCCTGGGTTCCCGCTTCCCTTCGGGCACTGTTCAAGGTCAGTTCCCCAGGCCCAGGGCGGGCCGGCAGAACTTTCAGACTCAGACTTAATTCTGAGCCGAGGCCGTGGCTGGGCCTCATGGAGAACGCACCGAGGACCATGGTGATGGGGAGGGAGGGACTCGCTCTCTGGCTGTCTGTCTGTCTCAGCTCCCAGCCCAAGGCGGCCGAGCTCCAGGTGCTCGTGGAAGAGCATGACAGGCCAGGCTGACCCGCACGGGCCGCGGAAGGCGCGCACATCCCCACTCCCGGAGCTAAACAGCTTTTCCCGAACCAGTGCGAGGTCGGAAGGCTTGGAGCACATTGCAGAGTCAGAGAGAACAGGCACCCCTTAGCTCCCCAATCTCTCCGTCCTCCCAGGCCCGGATGTCCCTCCCGATGTGGTCTTCCTCTGTCTCCCTCACACCAGACCAAAAGCAATCGGCCCAGAATTCTGTTTCCATACCAACCCCCAAATGTAAGGGTCCAACTGTGACAAGATCTCTCGCATCTCCGGGCCCTGCCCAGGTTGTGTCATCTTGGGCCCCGCACTCGGCCGGGGCCGACAGCATCCGATGAGCATAGCCCAGGGCTTGAACCTTCTGGCCACCTGTCGCCCTGGCCCGGGTCATGAGGGTGCCTTGGCACCCAGGGAGAACTCACAAATGGGGGAGATGGCCCTCAAGAACCTTCCTGTTCATTTGTGTCTTAAACTACCCCCAAATGGTTGTGCCAGAGCCACCGGCGACCAGTTGTCCTCAGCTCCCCTTGGCTTCTAGAGCTTTTTCTCAGGACGGCTCTTCTGTGAGTGGTAGCAGCCTGGTGAGCCCAGAGCCTGGCTTTGGGACTGAAAATACAATCACCAGTGGCCCCCATCTCTCTGGAAGGCAGATGGTTCCTTCCTGAGAGCTGGCAAGAAACGGAGGGCTGGGGGAGTTCCCGAGCCTATGGGCGGGAGGCGCCTCCCTCCTCAGACCCTTGGAGCTCATCGGGAGGACAGCGCACATGACCTCACCCTCTTGGCACTGCCCAGGCATAGCGCCAGCCCCTCCAGGGGATTCCTGAACCCCCTCCGGGCCCCAACTGCTGCTGGCACAGCTGGGGCCTCCCTGGCGCCAGAGCGCAGTCTCCACTAACAGGCTTCAGAAAGGCGAGCGTGAGAAAACAACCAGAACAACGGGGCCCAGAGGCCAGGACCCAGATCGCCCCGCAGGAGTGACAGGAGGTGGGGAAGGGAGGCTACCTGAGAGGGCCACCGTCAGCAGTCCAGCGGTTACGAAGAAGAACCACATGTCTGGAGTCATCGCCGACTGCTGTGCGTGTCCACCGGCGGGAAGCGCCATCCTAGGGCCAAGAAGTGGACATGGCCACTGAGTGTCCCTCACACCTACTCTGTCCTTTGCCGCTCCTGTTTGTACCTTCCTCTCTGCAAGAGAAAGCGCTCTTGCACGCATGCGGCCAAACTCAGCCTGTGAACGTCTCTCACGCCTCTGTACTCTACTTGTGGTTTTGGTCTCCAGGAAGCCAGGCTGGTATCGTAGAGGTTGGTAGGGAGAACCCAGGTGCCTCTGCTGTGAGCCCACCAAGTCTGGCTGAACCCCAAGAGTCACAGTGACACACACACACACACACACACGCCCTAAGGAAAAAGGAAGTCGAGGGGTCCTGCCTCATTCCTGGAGACCTGATGCATAGTAGATGCTCAATCAATACCAGCTGAGAGAGTGAACAAGAGACCCGCTGTCTGTTCCATTCCCTGGCATCTGGCGCTTAAATCTGGGATTAAATCTGAAGGGTGACCTTGTCCTTGGGTGCAATGACGGCTGGGAAGAAGGAGGGCGTGGTCTTGCACTTGTGAGAGGGAGAGAGCCTCCATTGTCCCTTGGGGAACCGTAAATTGGGAAGGGCCTGAGAGATGCTTTGTCTCTATCTATTCTGCAGGCTGGAGCTGTCTCCTAAGATGGCCCAGGAGAGCCCAGTGCCCACCAGAGGAGGGCGTGGTCTTGCACTTGTGAGAGGGAGAGCCTCCATTGTCCCTTGGGGAATCGTAAATTGGGAAGGGCCTGAGAGATGCTTTGTCCCCATCTATTCTGCAGGCTGGAGCTGCCTCCTAAGATGGCCCAGGAGAGCCCAGTGCCCACCACCAATGGGTCCCGGGCTGAGCATGGGAGTCAGGCACGGGAGCTAGGCCCCGAAGGATGAGCAGGATTTCAACAGGCAGCAATGGCGGGCGGCCTCTGGGCCAGAAGGAGCAGCGGGAGCAAAAAGGGGAAGCCTGAAGCCCAGGGCTTGTGCGGAAACACCGGTTGTCCAGTTGGGCTGCACTTGACACGGGGAATGAGGCAAAGACCAAGCGTGTTTAATTCACCACTGCACTCTCTGTGGGGCCAACAGTAGATGCTGAATAAACGTTTTTGCGTGAACAAAGGGACAGATCATTTAATTTGGTTGTCCAAGCAGAAACTCTTGAAGAAGTTGAGTGCAGAGGAGACTCAACAAGGTTCCATCCTGGCCCTTTCCTGTATGACCCCATCTCAGACTCACCTGTGGAATGAAGAAGATTCCTCCTCTGGGTCCCTTCTGGAGGGGCTTTGGATGTCCAGGTTTTGGGGCCACAGGGAGCCAGGCCCCTCCCACCGCAAACCCTGCCCTTCCCTGCCGGGTGGACCCAGCTCTGGCACCAGCTGAGGCTGCCCTCTAGTGGAAGGTCTCTGGTAGCACAAGTGGTGGATGGGTGCCTTCAGCCTCCAGATGCAATTTCATTCAACTGACACTTAGACTTGAGTGTGGGGAACTCTGGAATGGGCTCTGTGGAAGGCGAAGAGAGGGAACCACATCCCTGTCCTCGAGGAGCATGTAGGTCACAAACACAGGTGATCGAACCTCAGGCCCGGGTAAGAGGAACACAATGGGGAGTCTGGTGAGCCAAGTCCTAAGAGACACAGGTTTGAATGGGCCAGGAAAGATGGCTAGACTTCGTTCCGTTTCTGGAAATGTGGTAGACAGCAAATGTTGAAAAGTTTTCCTGAAACAAAACACACACATGCACACAAAAAGCTGGATAAAAATATTTAAAAACGTATTTAGAAATGCATTGCTGAGATGGCAAGAAATTAAGGATAATTATCAGAGGTCAAAAATAATAAGAGATAGTTTTCCAAAGAGATAATTGAGAGCAGAAGCAGAGGCTGCTGATCCCAGGTGGCCAAGAACTTCAGTTAAATGGGACAAAATCTAGAGCCTGAGCAAAGTGAAAAATAAAATAAAATCCAGACCTTGAAGAGACTGAATGAGGCCCACCCACACTGAGGAGGGTAAATTTGCTTTACTCAGTCTACTGATCAAATGTTGATCTCATCCAGCAATACCTTCACAGACACACCCCAGATAATGTGGACCAAATATCTTGGCACCCTAAGGCTCAGTCAAGTAGACACATAAAATTACCTCACGACAAGTCATTTTAAGCAAGAATTGTACAAAGCTGTAAACGATAGACTCAGACCTTCAAAACTTTACATGGAACTATGGTATATGTCGTATAAGCTAAGGATGTTTCAGAGGCTTAAAGAAATAAAAGTTAGTAATCAAAGGTATAGATAAGGAATGAGACTATTTTAAATGACCAGAAAGATTTGAAAAAAAAAAAAGGTAGTACTTTGATCGGTGAAAAAATATACCCTTCAAAATTAGCAATCTAATGGATAGATTAAACAGTAGATTAATGTAGCTGAAGAGGGAGCTAGTGAGCTGGACAACAGATCTGAAGAACTTACCCAGAATGCAACACAGAGACAAAGAGATGGAAACTACAAAACAGAAGTTAAGAGACAGACACAGAGGAGGGAAAAAGGGTTTGAATGGGTTGGTCTAATTAGAAGTACAGACGGAATGGAAATTCTCCAGAAGTGATAAAAGACACAATCCTCAGAGCTTGCCAGCTGCCCCCCCACCGCCCAAAACCACGCATAGCAAGATAAATAAAAAGAAACCTGCACCAAAAACTTACGGTAGCAAAAACATTAATCACTAGAGAGAAAATGGACGAACAAAGTAGTCGCAGCTAACTTCTTAACATCAACAACTGAAGCCGGAAGACAGTGGAATGACATCTCGAAGAGCTAGAAGAAAATAATTGTCACCCTGGAAGATGTTTCAAGAATAAGGTTGAACAGACGCATTTTTAGATAGAAACTGAGAGTATCTTCAACTAACAGATCCTCTCCTAAGGACATTCTAAGTATGTTCTTCAGGAACAAAGAAAATCATCCCAGAAGGAAAGCATAAGATTCGAGCTGGAATGGTGAGCAAAGAAACATGTGAACAGGAAGGTAAATTAAATAAGCTTCGGTGGTATAAAACAATGACGATGTCTAATGTGTGAGGTTAGGAAAAAAATACATCAAAGAACCAAAAAACAACAACAAGAGAAATAGTAAGAAGTGACGAGAGTAGAAAGATCTATTTATTATTTGGCAGGAACCAAAAAATAGTGACCAATTTTTGACTGTGTTAAATTAGATTGCGTGTTAAACTAGTAGGTCAATAAAATGGAATAAGGAGGAAGTTGGTTTTAAAGCCAAAAAAAAAAGGCAGGAAAGGAAAATAAGTGAAATGAGAAAGGCAGGACAAATAGAAGGATGGGTGGGTTTCAGCAGGTAGAGGTGGGTGTAAGGTGGCAAAAAGGGTGCCCCTGAAGAGGGCACAGGGTAAGTAGAGGCAGGACAGTACGCTGAGAGCGGACATCACTGGAGATTGATGTGACTCACCTCAAGCAGCCCAGGTTTCATGGACATGACACTCTGAACAGGAAGCTGGAGGGTGTGCCCAGGTGGGTGCCCAAATCAGTGAGCTTAGTTTTATTTATAATTCTTGGAGCCAGGATGCTTTGAATCCAATTTGCAAGGACACCTAGGGCTTCTCCATGCTGTGGAGAGCCCAGGCATTTTTTTCCTCTCTCTCCTGACCTTGGCTAAGCCACGTGGGATAAGCAGCATTATTGACGGAAGGCCGGCTCTGACCAGGAGGAAGGAAGGGGAGCCCTAGACCTGCACCATGTGGCATACAGGAAAGTTTAATGCTGACTGACATTTAGTGAGCACTTCCTGTTGTGTTAAACACTTTATGTGGGATCCCCACCCCACCCCATTCTCACAACGACCCAACTAAATAGGTTCTGTCCTTAGCACATCCTTGCAGATAAGGAAACCAAAGTTAGAGAGGTAGTTTGCTCAAGATTCCACAGCTAAGAAGTTGTAGGGCTAGGCTCTGAACTCCGGTCTGTCCAGCCTGAAACTCCGAGCTCTAAATACAGGCAATTCAGCCTTTTGGGGGATGGGGGGCAGAGCAATTGTCACTTAGACCACGCTGAAGGCTTCAGCTGAAACACGAGTACCTCCACCAGGAAAGGCTCTGGCTCTGTGGGACTTTAAACTCTGGGAGAGCCCTGCCGCCAGCCTAAGTCGAGCTCACCCTTCCATCTCTGGAGCCCTGAAATTCCTCAGTCCTGACCGCCATCCTTGAACCAGCCACAGCCAACCCTTGTCTTTCTTGAGGTCCAGAGTTTTCTACCATTGTCTAAATATTCAGCGCCTAAATGTACACGCATTAGCTCTAATCACTTGATCGCTCATTTGACACGGGTTTGGCATGTGTTCTAGGTGCTGGGGACATCGCACTGAGCAAAACAGACAAATATTCCTGTTCTTATAGAGCTCCCATTTTAGTGGGAGAGTCACGTGATAAACAATTGACATAGTAAATTAGTGAATTATATGGAGAAAAGAAATAGAATCTACAGCCATGCTACTCTGAACGAGCCTGATCCCATCTGATCTTGGAAGCTAAGCAGGATCGGGCCTGGTTAGTACTTGGATGGGAGACCACCTAAGAAGATCAGGTGCTGTAGGTGTAAAAAATAAAATAAAATAAAATAATAAGGGATTGTAAGCTGACAAGGTCCTAGCAATCTGTGAGGTCAACCAAGGGTTGTCTCGCCTAAAAAAAAAAAAAAGAAAAAAAGAAATAGAACTGAGTAAGGGGTGGGGGTGGGGGTTAGGAGCACCAGGAAGGGGTTACGATTTTAAATAGGGTAGTATCTCTGCCTGTCTCCGACCCCAAATAACCTGCTTGCAGATAGGTTATTTGGAAATGTGATCCCAGGGCTCAGAGA
>NW_006435764.1:8398791-8407234 GCF_000325575.1 Pteropus alecto
CTGCGTGCTCGTCGCCCATTTCCACAGACTCACCCAGGTGCCTCTAGCCCAAATATCCCTGTCTCTGATTTTCCAATATTGTTCCTCCTTGTATATCCCCACCTTCAGCCACTCTTCCTTCCTTATGTGGGGGATGACCAAAGGTGCTGTCACATCGCTGCCCGTGGGGAGATCCCTTCATCATTGCCCTTGACGGTCACCTCCGAGCGAGGCGGTGGTGCAGCTTCTGTCTATTTCTAGTTAGCAACAAACTATCGTGCTGTCCCATTTGTCAACCAGGCCTGAGGTTTCCTCCTCCATCAAGGGCAGCTCTCTTGAGACCAGAGAAGGTAGTTAAAAGAGAAACATGGATGCAGCACAGGTAGAGACCATGTGTTTGTGGAACTTACTTGCACCTTCCAGGCCTGTTCGGGCCTGAAGCTGTTGTACAATGAATCACCTTTGCCCTCCTCCTAGATCTTACCTGCTGTGTGTGATCACACGTAATTCATGACAGGCCCTCAGGGTGCCTGATAATTTGCATTATCAGGCAAAAGTGTCTATCAGGACCAAGAGATGACCTTCAAATGACAAGTGGTTCTCTGCTACAGGAGTCGTGGCTTTGCTCTGGGACCCTAGAGGTTTGTGCTGCAAATTCCCCCCGCTTTAGAGCCTTCCAGAGACTCCACACATTTTGGTATCTCTGGCACGATTGGAAGAGATAAGTCATATAGCCAGGCTGGCACAGCTCCTTGCACCATGGTCTGGACCTGCTATAGAGTCTTCTCTTGCTCTGAGCCACACTCAGCACTGGCAGCCCTCAAGTCACATGATACATGAGTCAGAACAGGGATCCCAATGATAGTGTATGCTCCAAACTCCAAAGGGGCCACCTCATACTGTGCCCTGTTCTTGGTAGGAGGGGATGCAAGGTGCAAAAGCTTATTCCTTTCCCCAGAGGCAGTGTCCCAGCATGCCCCAGACTTTTGAACCGCTAAAATCTTTCCAGTACGGCAGCCACCTAAATCTTTGTGGGGTTGATCCTCTATCTTTTAGCACACAGAGGGCAGCAGTTCTCAATCTTATTGTATAGTCTTAAAAAAATTATCCGGGATCCAAAGAACTTTTGCGTATGTGGGTTATATCTATCAATACTTACCATAATAGAAATTAAACTGAGAAATGTTAAATATTTATTTAATTCATTTAAAAATAGCAACAATAAACTCATTACATGTCAACATAAATAACACATTTCATGAAAAATTACTGTATATTCCAACCCCCCAGAAAATTATTGGGAAGAGTAGCATTGTTTTATATGTTCGCAAATCTCTTGGATACCTTGGATTCTCATATCTACTTCTTCATTCAGTCTGTTGAGACAGGCTGTTTCGATTGAAGTATACAGAAGAAATCTGGCTTTGTGATATGTAATTGGAGAAAAGAGGAGTGTTTTTAGAGCCCTTTTAGATAACTTTAGATATTCTTCTCTGATATTACAACATTTGGCAAGCGATGGTTTCTAAAGGTTAGTTGCAATATGGGATCTAAAATTGTATCAGTGAACTTTAATACGCTTTGAAATTAATACTCGCTGGTCTAGCTTGCTTTGAAGGGATCTCTTATCCGTGCATGACATTGTAAGTAACATGCCTCAGTCACTTTGGAACATACTGGTTCACAGAGTTATGCAGATCTTCCAAATGTTGACATATTTCATCACCCAACATGAAAAAAATCACATTCATTAGTATCATCTCTGATCCTGTCAGAAGACTTGAAGCACTGGGAAGCTGTCAAGATCACGATGGCAGATACGAGTTTTCTAAAATTCGAATTTTCACTTAAAAGCTCCATTTCATCATTGGCAACAAATGCCGTCAGGCTCACTTTGTTCATTTTCAAAAAATTGTCTGCCAAATCCTCAAGTCTGAATAACCATAACTTTAAGTAAAGATGGTGTTCCATGAAACAAACAAACAAACAAACAAAAACAAAAAAAACACCCAGCTAGTTCCATGAAACAAACAAACAAACAAACAAAAACAAAAAAAAAACACCCAGCTAGAACAACATCAGCATTTTTTCCAGAGGTGACCATCCTGCTCAGTATTCAGCAAAAGTACTGTATGTGGACTTCTGATTTTATCACAGAATATTAAAGAGACATGTATGTAAGGATTGTGATTTAATAATATTAACCGCTTTATTGAGGACATTCTTAAGGAACTAGCAATTTCTCCCCCTGTTTTTACTCCGAGTACATGGGGGTGATGAAGTCAATGGCTACTCAAACTAGCACCGTTTAATGCGACTGCTTTCATTCATGCTACGGCATTAAGAGTGTTACCCATTATTGCTTTGGTCCCAGGCAAATTATATCTTAATACTATATTATAGTAAAGATAGTTCTGACCTCACAGATACCTTAATGGGTCTGAGGGACTCGGAGGGGTCCGGGAACCTCACCTTGAGAACCGGTGCTTTCGAGGAACCAACCGTGGTGTTCAGAGCTGAAACCTGGCCTCTAGAACAGTCTAGTTCTTCTTCTAAGCATTGCCTGAGGCACAGAAGCTCTCCTCGAGGGTCAGCCTTGGGGAGATCTGACCACAGAAACATGCTGCCCAGTTGCCTCTTTCCCACGGATAGATTTCCAAGGCCTTTCCCCATCCTGATCACTGCCCACTGAACCTATAAGTGTGGTGCCTGAACACCCCGTGTGGGGCCTGGAGTTGGGCAGTGATATCCCCCGATACCAAATTTGTAATAATCAAAGCCTTAGGAGCACATTAGAGGAACTCTGAAAAATTAGGGAAAGGAAAAAAAATCGCTATAATTTCATCCCCTTGACGATCGCTATGATGCTGTGGCTCAGGGAGGCCCCAAACAATGTTGACTCATCCTGAATGTACCGTTGATGAAAATCCCCAAAGCTTGTTTCGTCCTGCCACTGCTAAGCCACGTCATCCTGGCTTTTTCCAGTTGGGTTTGGGGGCCCCAAGAAGCAGGCCTGACTTTCAAATCCGTCCACTTTATTCGTATAGAGCTGCCCTCTGATGTCTTCTTGAGTCCAGGGGCGAAGTTTTGACTACCCCTTCCAGCTTCGTGCGGTCTGTAAATGGGGTCACCCTCATCCACATCAACCACCTTCTTTCACAAATTCTCCTGTGAGAATTTGAATCTGGGATGATAGCGTTCAATAGTAAAACCACACTCCCCGATGACATATCTCTTCTGCATTAGCTCCCTGTGGCTGCTGTCACAAATTGCCACAAATTTGGTGACTTGGACAATAGAAATTTATTCTCTCACGTCCTGGAGGCTGGAAGTCTGACATCAAGGTGTCAGCAGGGCTCAAGGGGAGTTTCTGCCCCTTGCGTCTGCCATCCGTCTGCTCTGTTCTACTCCTTTAGAGGCCCCTGACTCTCCTGGTGGTCATGGGAATGGAATAAAACAGCAGTTCCAACCTTGTCCCTTGGCAACGCAGCCACGTGAAGGCATTCTGTGGCAGCTACATGCCTCTCTGAGACTGGGAGCCCCGCCTGGATATTGCAGCTGCAGGTTAATGCAATTCCTAGTGCCCTTGCGACACTCCAGGGCATGCTAGGATTGATCCCTCCCCTCAAGGTCAGCAGCCTGTCCCCACCCCCCCTTCCCCACCCCCAGCACAGAAAATTTCCATCTACCGATGCCTGCTCAGCAGTCCTGGAATTGCTCAGCTTCATTTTACTGCGGGAGCCACATCCTAACCATACTTACAGAGCTGCAGTGAGGTTGTACGTATAGGATGCTGACAGTGACTGTGTGATCTGTCGGGGATATGATGGGGTACCGCCAAGAAACTGTACCTGGAAACTAGAAGTTAGATTTAGGTGTCATCATGTCACCGCTTCCTTTCCCAGCCATGTAATGTAATTGCACTGGGACTTTGAAGGTGGGGCTGGGGGCCTCAGAGGTTAGGGAAGGCTCGCTTTGGGACTTCTCACAACCTGACATCTCTCACCTGGCCTGGCGGAGTGCTGTAAGGGGGACCTGGGAGAAGCCACATCCACAAAACATTCTCCGCCGAATCCCTCCATGAATTCTTTTTGACACTGCAGCCTCTGTTTCTCACATTCACCAGTAGCTGCCGGATGTGCCAGTGAGGAGGCTCATTCCGCCAGCCTTCAACCGAGGCATCTGCAGGGCCACTTTAGCATGTCACCGCGTTAGGCAGTGAGGCCACGACTTGTCTCCAGGTGAGCGCGTGTTGGCCCGGAGTTGCCAGAACCTTCCCGGTTTCAAGAGCAGTCAGAAATCTAGATTTTTATGTGAACATATCTGAATTTATAAAGGGAGAACTAAATTTAGACCCTTTTGAAAGTTAAAAAGCAATAACAAAAGCAAGAATGCACACGTCACACCAGGAGGCCAAATGCTATCTGAGCCAAATCTCCTGCGTTTGTGGGATGCGGTCATGGGCCACCAACCCTGGGTCTCCTCGGTACTAAAGTTCTGCTCCTCAGCCCCCTTACACTGGTAATGATTGTCAAAGACATGTCTTCAGAACGTTACTTCCTCTATCTACAAGAGTCAAATTGTCCCTACGATGTCCCCAGCTAAGCAGGTTCCCGGGACTTTCCCTAGTCACCCAACCCTAGTTCCCCACGCACTTCAGGGACACTCCAGACAGTAAGAAAAAAACTAGGCTCCTCTTTTCTTTGATGCTTTCCTCTCCTGGTGTTTCCTCGCCGGCCATCTTGTTTTTAGGGGACCTCCCCTTCATCTACCACACCCTGAGGGTCGCTGGTGGCAGGTTAGCGCTCTCATTCGCAAGTCTCAGCCCTCTGGGATGGCATTGATCATATTTGTCACCCTGGTGCCCTTGCCAAGACAGGATGAAGATGAGTCTGATGTGACATACACTTCATCACTATTCCTTGGTCACCCTGAGCTTCCTCTAAGTAGAGGTGGAGGCAGCTGAGTCAGAGCATCTGGGAGAGATTGGGAGACCCCAGTTTCTGCCCACTTCATGCAAAGCACTGTCCCTGATTGAAATGACTGGAACAAAATACAGGGTGGAGAGCTGTACTTTCTCCCTGTCACCCTGCACTGTGCCTTACTCCTGCATGGGCTTGTCCTACCTGTCACGGCTTGGCTTATTACTCAACATAAAATTTTAACAACCAGTTTTGGGTGGTCTCTACAGCTTCTGCAAGTCTCCATCCAAGTTAGCTTGTGGCCTTCCTGATGCTATTCTTACAAATCTTAGCTTGGGACACGTCATTCATTTATTCAGTGAATGTTTATCGAGCACCTACTAATTGCCAGGCACTGGGCAGTCACTGGACATAAACACTGAAAAGTTAGGAAGTGTCTTCAACAAATGATGCTGTAATAACTGGACATCCACATGCAGAAAATGAATCTAAACACAGACTTTATACCTTTCATAAAAGTTTACTCAAAATGGATCATAGACCTAAAGGTAAAACATAAAATTGTAAAGCTAGACAAAAATCTACATACCCCTAGATGATGTTTTTCTAGATACGACACCAAAGAGATGACAAGTGCCTTCAACAAATGGTGCTGTAATAACTGGACATCCACATGCAGAAAATGAATCTAAACACAGACTTTATACCTTTCATAAAAGTTTACTCAAAATGGATCATAGACCTAAAGGTAAAACATAAAATTGTAAAGCTAGACAAAAATCTACATACCCCTAGATGATGTTTTTCTAGATACGACACCAAAGAGATGATCCATGAAATAAATAATGGATAGCTGGATTTCACTGAAATAAAAAATTCTGCTCTGCAAAAGACACATCGGATAAAGGACTGTTATCCAAAACATACAACGAACTCTTAAAACTCAACAGAAAACAACCTGTTTAAAAAGTGGTTGTTTTCTTAAAGACCTTAACAGACACCTCACCAAGATATACGGATGGCAAATAAACATATGAAAAGTTGCTCCACATCATACGTCGTTAGAGACATGCAAACTAAAACAACAATAAGATACCACTATACACGTGTTAGAATGGCCGAAATCCAGCACACTGACACCACCAAACGCTGGTGGGGACGTGGAGCAACAGGAACTCTCATTCATTGCTGGTGGGAATACAAAATGATGCAGCTGCTTTGGAAAACGGTTTGGTGGGTTTTTTACAAAACTAAACATACTCTTACCATACATTCCAGCATTTGTGTTCCTTGGTATTTTCTCAAAGGAGTTGAAAACCTATGCCTACACAAATGCCTGCACACGGATGTTTATAGCAGCTTTATTCACAATCGCCAAAACTTGGAAGCAACCAAGGTGTCCTTCGGTAGGTGAATGGACAAACTGTGGTGCATCTAGAGATTGACTACTGTTCGGCACTAAAAAGAAATGAGCTACCAAGCCACGAAAAGACGTGGAGGAAACTGAGATGCATATCACTGAGTGAAAGAAGCCAATCTGTGAAGTCTGCATATGGTATGATTCCAACTGTACGACATTCTGGAAAAGGCAAAACTACGGAGACAGTGAAAAGATCCCAGGGGTTGCCAGGGGCGGGGGGAGGGAGAGGTGATTCGGCAGAGCACAGAGGGCGTTAGGGCAGTGAAACTACTCTGCGTGATCCTGTAACGATGGGTGCACGTCGTTACACACGTGTCCAAACCCACAGACTGCACAGCACCTAGAGTGAACTCTTGGGGGATTACGAGGTGTCAGTGGAGGTTCATCCTTGGTAAAATGCACCACTCTGGCGAGTGATGTTGATAACGGGGAGGCTGTGCATGTGTGGGGGTGTGTGGGAGATCTCTGTGCCTCCCTCCCGATTTTGTTATAAACCTAAACCTGCTCTAAACAAATAAAGTCTTAAAAAAAAAAGTTTCCTGAGGTCTTTGACCAGATGGAACTTGTCTTCTACTGCAAGAAACAATACACCAGTAATTGAATGAGTATTATGTGCTCTGAAGGCCTTAAAACAGGACAACGTGGCAGAGAGAGGGTGCTGAGAATCCATACTTAGGATGAGCGAGGAAGAGAAGACATTTCAGCTGAAACGTAGAGAGGAGAGAGGCCAGCCATGTAATAACCTGGAAGAAACGTAGTTATGACGGGAGAAACAGCAGAGACAAAGGCCCTGCGTCAGGAAGGAGCTCGGCAAGCGAGAGGAGTAGAAAGAAGGTCAGTGTGGCTGGACTGGAGTGGACATGGAGCTGTCACGAGGTTGGAGGTAGGCAGGGGTCAGATGCTGCTGGGTTTTCAGGTCCGGCGACGGCTGGCTTTTAACTCCAGCCCGCTGCAGGGCTCTGAGGAGCGGAGTGCTGAGGCTTGGTTTTGATTTAGTCTGAGGTCTGAGTCCCTCTGAATCTCGACCCACGGGCGGGTGCTCGATGCTGCCACACACTTGTTGCCTGTGACTCTACTTCCTTCCTCGCAGTAGCGTTTGTGCAATCTGAAATGCATTTCGAGAGCTTCCCCTGTCCCTCCGGAGCCCAGGCAGCAGCTGACCCTTAGTTCCCTTACGAACACCAGTCACCCCTGTCCTTCCTCCCCGCTCCATCGGACCTCAGTCCCTGCATCTGAGAAGTGGACAGGTGGGACCCAATGATGATTATGGCCTCTTCAGTTCTCTCGTTTTACCTTCGGGTGGTGGTGATTGGAAGAGGATGCAGCGAAAGTGAGGGAGAAATGAAAGCGAAAGATGAAGCCGTTCCTCCGGTTTCCAAGAAAAGCGGCAGAGGTGGGGGTGGGGACAGACAGACAGTCGGCTGGGAAGAGGGAGATTTTTAGAAAGCTGGGCGGGCAGGGACCTGTGACCCAGGCTTTCGTTTCTCCTAAACACCCCACGGCACCATGTGACGCAGCTGGGCCACAGAAGCCGTGAAAGGGGAAGCGAGGAGCTCCCAGAATTTCTCAAGAAGCAGAGCGCTGGACAGAGGCTGAGCCGCGAGGGAGCGTCAGGGGGGACGCGGAGGGGAGGCACGGGAAGCCGTAGGGGGACAGGGAGGCGGTGGAGGAGACGGCAGAGGGGGCCCCGGTGGGACGCAGAGGGGGCCCCTGTGGGAGGGCACCGTCCCCAGGGTGCGGGCCAGGTGTCACGGGGGAGGGGACAACAGGGCGCCCAACCGGGGAGACCCACTGTTAAAAAGGAGGAGGGGCAGAGAAGCGGAGAGAGGAAGGGTGCTGAGGAGTGGGGGGCGGAGAGAAAAAGTCGGGGGAAGAGGGAAGGACGGTTCGCACCGGGTGGAGGGAGAGGAGAGCGCTGAGGATTAGGGAGCAGCGGCGGGACCTGGGTAGCAGCGGAGGGACCCGAGAAGGGGAGAGGGCCTGGCAGAGGGGAGAGAGGAGGGAGGGGGGTCAAGGAGGAGAGGAGAGTGAGCACAAAGGGGTGAGAAGGGACGGCGGCCACCTGGGGGTCGGGGACGGGGGGAGACAAGGAGGGTGAGGCCGCCGGGGAAGCGCAGAGACA
>NW_006435764.1:8408252-8411192 GCF_000325575.1 Pteropus alecto
ACCTCGGACAAACCACTTCCCTTCTCTGCTCCCTGGTTCCTCATTTGACTGAAGAGGGGGTGCTCGCTCTAAGGACGATAACCATGGCAACGCTAGTAGTAAACATACTTGGCCATCTCTGACTATGTGCCGCTTTCAGCGTTTGAACTCAATCCTCTTAACTACGCATTAGGTAGGTAGCATCATTATGTCCGTTTTACAGATGAGGATGCTAAGGTTTCAGGACATGAATCGTCCTGTCCAAGGTCACATAGAGAGCCGGTCAAAGTAGCTGGACTTCAGGCCTCATCCTAAGCCCCATCTTGATGTGTTTTAGGGGTCCGGGGGCTAGGGTGGGAGCAAGCCTCTTCCCACCAGCCATGCTGGAGGTCGAGTCTGGCCAGCTGGTTCAGATCCCAGCTCTGCCACTCACTAGCCAGGGGCACTTGGGCATATATCTCCTCCGAGCCCTTCTCTGGACCCTTGGACAGTCAATAAATATTTGCTAAATGAATGAGTAAATGCCTAACAAACATGGCTATGTTGTAATAGCTCTACTCAATGGGACAGTAGACAATAATTTAAAATAATATGTAATACGATTAAAACAACCACCTACAGTGTTAACGAGCAAAAGCATGAAGAACGCGATTGCAGCCAGGTGAAAAGACTTAGTGTCAACTAGAGTAGAGAAACTGGAAAAACACTATAATGGTGGTGTGATCAGGCAACTGGACTGACTGTACATTTTCCCCCTAATTGTCCCTGTTTTTCAATTGTTAATTGCCTGTATCACCGTCCTAAAGGGGACATTAAAAAAAAAAAATCACTGCATCCAGCTGGCATCCACAATCTAGCCCCCGACAAAGTTCCCAGTGCCCTCGCCAAGGGCTTACTCATCCCATCTGTTAGAATTCTTTTGACGAGAGGGGCCTCTGTGCCCCCAGAGCCCCTGTCTATTTCTCAGCCACAGTCAACTTTCCTTCAAACCAGGAGACCCCCACTGTCTGCCAATAGGACTCTTGTATCTTCCTTTAATTCTACTCTTTCATTGACATCCCAGTACACCTTCAGGTGCCCTTAACCTGTGCCCTTGACCTCACTGACCTCCAGAGGGCCTCAGCCATCCAGTGTCTCTTGTTTCTCCCTCTTCCCGGTGGCAGAACTGGTCTCCTGGAGGCCAGGCCACTGGGTGGAGCCTCCAGTGGCATCAACAGTGACAACCCTCGGCTGCATTCTCCCGCTTACTGGGCATGGACTTTGGGTGGCCTGAGGCCATACTGGAAGGCTGCCTTTGGGGTCTGGGCCTGACCCTTAGAACAGTTCAAAAACACTGGCGTGACTTGAGGCAAGATGGACATCATTGAATCTGCGTTCTTTAAGGTGGTTCTGGCTACAGTGCAGAGAGTGTCAGAGGTGAGGAGAGTAGGCCCGTCAGAGGAGTGAGGGGCTGCTGAGAAATCGGGGGGTGGGGTGGGGGGGCGGTCAGATGAGAGATGTGCGAGTGGGAGGGCTTGGCACCATCTGGCAGACAGCTATACCCAAGAACCGCATATTTAATGCACCGCCAGGTTCAAAGGGGTCGCCCATCGTTTATACCCTGAATGGGCTGCCCGGGCCTCCCCTTAGAGCTACAATTGTCACAGTCATTTACATCCGATTAAGAAGTGGAAGTGGCTGCTCATAATGGGCCTTATTCGGTTTTCTGCTTGAACATCTACAGCAGGGACACCCGGTAAAGGGGCATGCCCTTCCCTCTGTGTTCCCAAGAGGGCCCCCTCAGGATCTTCAGGAGAAGGCAGCTTTAAACCCATCTCTGTGGACTAGCATTTTACATTTGGAAAAGGAACAAAATACTTACTTTTTCCCCATTGCAACCACAGGAAGAAAAACTTGACAAAATCTTCCTGGCTAGTGGATATATGTATCTCTGGGTGGAAGGAGAGTCATGGATTCTCAGAGTCAGGGGTTGTAGAAAGGGTTATGGGTTTAACAGTGTATAGAATCATTTATCTAGAGAAGTGACCTCCAGTCCTCATTGCTTTTTTTTTGTTTTTTAGAAATACAGATGTCCAGACCCTGCCACAGACCTGCTGAGTCAGAATCTGGGACCAGGGTTTGGGAGAGGTGGGGGCAGTCAGTGCAGTGGACCTGAGCCAGCAGACTGGAAGGGGGCCTGGGGCCTGACTGTTGCAGATTGATTCAAATCCTAGATAAAGATTTTCAGCCCTTCTGCCCTTGCTGGGGGGGCCTGAATTTTTTTCCTTTCACCCTTGGGGGTGTCCTGGACCACCTCTGCTGTCTCTGATTATGCCAACCTTGTTTAACAGAGGGAGGCAAGTCAGGAGGATGGATGAGCCATGATGAAAAAAAAAAAAAACTGTTTGCATCTCCAGCTGAAGAGGAAATTCTCAATTAGACTTCGAACTGTTCTTTCAGTAGTGTGCATACATCACAGTTAATAATGTGGAACAGACCTGAGATCTTTATTGGCTTTTTTTCTGATTATAAAGGTGATGCATATTTTAGGTTGCTCAGTCAGAGACAAAGGGATAAATCAACCAAAATGAACAAAGCGACATCAGAGACATCTGTTGTGTGTGCTACTTGATGACAATAAGAAAGAAATATGTGTCATGGGCGTGCAGAAACAGCTGTGCCAAAATGTCCTGATCGTTAACAAGCGACTCCCAAGAGAAGCGTTTATTCATTTATTCAACAAATATTTATTGAGCATCTATTTGGTGATCAGGGACTAGGGAAGTGCCAGAATGCCCACCCACTGACCCGAGAAGTGTCTCTGTGGGAGTGGGTGCAGGTACAGAGAGTACATCATGGCAGGGTGCACCTGAACCTCCTTTGCCCTCACTCCCACCCCTTCCTGGCAGGTGACGGATCTTGGCCGCCATGCCAGCCGCCGCTTCTTCAACTGGTTTTATTGGAGCATCAATGTGGGGGCTG
>NW_006435764.1:8411341-8421720 GCF_000325575.1 Pteropus alecto
GTGGTTCTGGTTAAAGGGGGCCGCTGGGCCTGGAGAAACACCCTGCTTTTCCTGGGGAGTTGTGGTCCAGTTGGAAAATGTTCTCCAGGGATCTCCAGCCCTTTAGGGTGACCTGCTCTCCAATGGGCCACAGCCCTAACCCTTACCATTTCCAGTGGAGGTCAAGGTGGTGGTGGTGATATTGGTGACGGGCTAAGTGTAGAAAGTATGAGGATTTAATGGCCTTGACAGTGACGGTGGTGATAAGGGCAACAGTGGTCACGTTAGTAGCTACCATGAAGGGAAACGCTGACAATGGTGATAACAATGGCAATAGAGGTGGTGATGATGAAGATGATGGTGCCAGTGAAGGTTGTTGGGATATAATATAAATAAGTCTACACTACCCTGATGTTAAGTAGAAGAAAGTCTAAGAAATCAGCCAAACTGGCTCCTCCCCCATTAGCCGGCATCCAAGGGAGGAAGGTTCTGAATGGCTTTGCACTTGTACGATGCCTCCCTTTTGCCTGTCTCCTTCCCAAGTTAATTGACTACCTACCAGTGCTAAGCAAACCTGTCTCCAGACCTTAGTGCCAGTTACAGCTTCCATCGGTAGCATGTAGATGGGAAAGGTACCTAACAAGTCTTCCTCAACCTTGTGCATTGCTGTAGGGCTTGTTTTAATGATCCGCTGCGGCTGCCTGACACACTACCCCAGAATTTAGCAACTGCCTTCCATCCCCTGGGTGACGGGGCTCAGCCCGGCAGTCCTTTTGCTTCTTGCGATGTCTGTCACCCGGGGCTCACTTAAGCAGCTGGCAGACGATGCTGGCAGTCAGTGAGCCCCCTGGGCTCCTCTTTGTGCGGCCTTGCTGTGTGACTGGAGCTTCTCACAGCAAAGGTGCCTGAGTTGCAAGAGGAGGGAGTGAACATTCCAGGACGGGATGTTCCAAAGGGAAGGAAGTGGAAGCCATCAGTCTTCTTCCGTCTGTCAGTGCGGTCACAAGGCCGTTCCACATTCAAGGTCAGGGGAAGTAAATCCCACCCGTTGGTAGAGCGGCATCACATCCTGGGGAGAAGCTGATGGTGGCCGTCCTTGGAAATGACCAAATTGGTCTCGTCCCTTTTAGAATCTCGAAGGATAAGGCAAGACTCTTGGGCAAGAAGGGATCAGAAATTCTCAGGACAAAAGGCAAAGGGTAAAGGGTAAAGTGGTTGATCTGCCCTGTCTCCTAATAATCTTCCCTCTACTTCTGTCTGTCCACTGCCTTCCTCCCTGTCATGTAGGGAGAGGGCTGTCATGTCGAGGAGGGTGGGCTTGGAGACAGCATGTCGGGAGATTTCGGCATATCACGTCTGTGACAGCCTCTCTCTCTGGCTCAGGCATGGGCTGGGACTTCCCTGGTTCCCGTGGCAAATGATGTCACACGCCAAAAAATCCCCTGAGACTGCTTGCCACAAGCTCTGGTCTTAACTTCCTTCAGGACCCAAGGGGCCATGGCTATCGCATGGAATGGGGTCCTGATCAGCCACCTTCGTTACCGAGGAGAGGATAGTGATAATGTTGACAGTGGCAGCACTGAGCAAAATGCCAATGATGGTAACGAAAACTCCGCGGAGAGAATGGCTTCGCTGGTAGGGACCCCCTTATGGTGACGATAGTGAGGATGCTGGCGTTGGTGATGATGGTGACAACAGCGAAGGTGGTGCTGACGCTGGGGTCGGGGAGATGGGAGTCGGGTCGGAGATGATGGCTCTGATAAGTGGCGCTCGGGCAGCAGGCTTAAAATGAGCAGGGAACGGTGGAGGTGAACAGAGTGGCCGTGGCCGTGGCGATGATGGCTGCCATTGTACCTGCTGCCCCACAGAGACCCCCAAGGCGCCCACCTGCTGCCCGACCAGAGGTCTCCCCAGCCCGGCCCTTCCCCCCAGGAGGACATCGCCAACTTCCGGGTGCTGGTGAAGATCTTGCCCGTCATGGTGACCCTGGTGCCCTACTGGATGGTGTACTTCCAGGTGAGCTCCCTGCCATTGTGCTCCGGGAGGACCGGCTCCCCGGTCCCCTCACTGGTCTCGTCTCTCACCATAGAAGCCCAGGGCGTGTGGAAAGTGGGGGAGGGGTCCACAGAGTGAACTGCAGCTCTGTAGCAGCTGCTGTGGGCCTGGCACAAAGCCATCCATCCCAGTAGTTAAACTCCTTCAGGTGGCAGAGCACGGGGAGCTCTAGGGACAGGACTGAGGCCCAGTGACTTGAACAAGTCACCCCACCTCTCTGGGCATTGGTTCCCTCATGTGTACAATGGGTGGCTTAGACAAAGGCCCTAACAGCTCGACGGCATTCGGATTCTCCAAACCTTGGACCTGAGGTCCAGAGAAGTTCTGCCCGTTGACCAAGGCCCCACAGCAATCTGGGAGCGAGCTCGGTGCACCGAGTACTTGGTCACAGTAGTCCCTCACCCTGGCCGTGCCTCAGAATCACCTGCAGAGCTTTTTACAAACACAGATTCCCAAGTCCCACCCTCGACTGCTGAAAGAGTTGCAGTGGGGAGTCTCCAGGGTAATTAGCTTCTCAGCTGATACCCATCCTCAGCCAGGTTTGAGAACCACTTCTTCCTGTGACTCCCCAAGGGGGCAGTCAGCGGGGAAGTGTGTGTGAGCACACGTGTGTGTGCGTGGGTGTGTGTATGCACGTGTATGTAGGGTGGGCAGCAGCCTAACCCAGCCCCTGATCTCCAGACCACAAGGTCATCGCTTCCCTCACCCCCTTTATGGGAACCTTGTTTCAAGTTGCAGAAGATGGAAGTCATGCAGGACCAGCCTGCCCCTTGGGGGTAGCACAGAAGTAGGAAGTGTCTGTGATGGGACAGGGACGTGGCAGGGGTGTCTGCGTGTGTCCATGGCTGATTCTCATTCACACCGCTCATCGGAACATTGACATCCTTTGATAAAGAGCTGCTGCCCGCCCCTGCCCCAGACCCCACTATGGGACTCTCCTAGTCCCCTCCATTATGTAACTGAAGGGGTAAGGCCTGCGTCTGCCGCCGTGTCCAGAGACATTCCAGTGGTTCAGCGCCTACGCATTTCCTGGCTGTGTCAACCTGTGGGACTCAGCTTGGCCTCCGTGTCAGACGAACACTCCCCGTGGGGACAGCCATGTCACTCTTTTTCGCTTGTCAACAAACATTTATCCATGACTACTCTGCCAGGCCCTGGGACACAGGATGAGTCCCAGCCGTGCCTAGCTCTGGAATAAGGCTGTACGCACCGTTCACGGCCCTGGGAGCAGAGTGAAGGAAGCTCTCTGGCCACACCAGCTCCCGAGGGGGAAGGGGAGTGGAGAGGTCACTTTCCCCCTGAGGTTGAGGAGGAGACAGCTGCCCAGCTGCCCTATGCTACTGCTGAGGAATGCCTCCCTGGGAGCTGGAGCTTCCCGGGGCTGGGGGTGAGGCGGCCAGCTCTGTTCCAGCTTCGTCTCCATCTCTCTTGGCAGATGCAGTCCACGTACGTCCTGCAAGGTCTTCACCTCCACATCCCGAACATCTTCCCAAACTATCCTGGCAACAACTCCGTGGCTCTGGGGGTCCAGGACAGCGGCTATAAGGTGAGAGACAACTCGTGTGTTCAGCCCCCAGTTCAGGCCAGGTCGGGGGCTTCCTCCTAGAAGAGGAGGAAACGAAGCTACCACTACACCTCCCGCAATGGCAAGGTGTCCCCGGGGTATGGGATTAGAAGAGGAGGAAACAAAGCTACCGCTACACTCCCCTCCCGCAATGGCAAGGTGTCCCCGGGGTATGGGAAAAGCACCTGGAGGGTGGGTGAACTTGGGCCACAGTCCAGCCAGCCTGCCGAGATGCTCAGCTGCTCAAAAGAATTCAGGCCAGCTTCACTCCTGCCCACTGCTGCCCTGACAGGCTGCATTGCCCAGTTTGCCCCAGGCCCACAGCTCAGGTGCACTCAGGTCCCTCCTCAGCTCTGCCTTGTCCCCTCCCTCTCTGGGACCCCTGACTTTCACAAAGACTTTCCAAACCAGTTCCTTGGCATTTCAGAGACTCGTAAAATCAAAGAGCTGGCAGACCAATGACATATTTGCTGCTTTACCTCCAGTTCTTGCCCATGGCAGACATCACTAATCAATTATTGAGTCCACGAATGTTCCAGGCAGCCACTACCGATTGATGGAAGTTAGACAGCCTATTTGCCATCCTGACCTAATCCCACCCTTAGTTACACAGCTGAGGAGTGTGCCTTTTGGAGAGAGGAGAGGGCTGACTCTGGGTCACCCAGTCCAGGTGTCTGGGCTCCAGCTCTGCTAGCCTGCCTCTTGGCACCCTCTTGCCCAGATCCCGGAAGCCTGGCTCCTCCTGGCCAACGTTGTGGTGGTGCTGATCCTGGTGCCTGTGAAGGACCACCTGCTTGACCCTTTGCTGCTACGGTGCAAGCTGCTTCCCTCGGCTCTGCAGAAGATGGCGCTGGGGATGTTCTTCGGTTTCACCTCTGTCATAGTGGCAGGTGTGTGGGCCTGAGCAGAGGGGCATGGGAAGGGAGGCCCACCTTGTCTGGGGGTGGAGGGAGGCTGGCTCTACTATGAGCCGATGCTGGAGCCGATGCTGGAGCCGATGCTGAAGCGGGGGCCCTGAGCCCTCCACCGCCCCTGTGACTCCCCAAGGGGGCGGTCACAGTCTTGGCTTCCCCCAGTGGGCGCCAGTCTTGGCTTCCCAGAAGGGGTGAGCTGAAGGAAACTTACCTCAGTGAGTCTGGCCTCCCCTCACTTTTATGAGGAAACTCAGGCCAACAGAAGAAAACAAATTTTTCCTCAGTGGGATGTAAGCTCCCTGAAGGCAGAGATTTTTCCTTTTTTATTTATGAGTCTGGATAATGCATGTCGGTACTCAACAAATGTGTTGAATGAATTTTCCAAACACACATAGCCTCTCAGTGGCATATAAGGACTTTTTTTTTTTTTTTAAGTTATCTATTTATCCTTTTCTTTCTTCTGTTTGAAAAGGATTTGAAACCACTTGTACAAAAAGGGTTCCGATAAAGCAGCCTTTCATGCTCTTGCATAAACCTCAGCCTTTTTCACTTCATGATCTCGAGGT
The DNA here is from genome assembly GCF_000325575.1 of Pteropus alecto. NCBI lineage: Eukaryota > Metazoa > Chordata > Mammalia > Chiroptera > Pteropodidae > Pteropus > Pteropus alecto. The sequence continues at coordinate 8,416,420 of NW_006435764.1, forward strand.
TTCTTAGAGTCTCTGACTCTCATCTTTAAAATGGGAATAGCAATTCATCCGACCCAGTGCAGGACCCAGGCTCCGCCCAAAAAATGAGGATTAAACATGATGAAGTCTGTAATGCATCCAGCACCACACCTGGATCACAAGTAGGAGCCAGAGGAATTAAAGCTCAGTAAACAATATTGTATTGCAAGGATGGAAACCAAACTAGATTTTTAAGCTATGTGCTTTAATGCATTTTGTCCTATTTCATCCTCACAATAATCCCGGGTTTTTTTAATTCCTACTTCTTGCGTAAGGGAACTGGGTCTCAGCAAGGTTAAGTGATTTGCCCAAGGTCACACAGCTGGCCAGTAGCAGGGCCAGGATTGGAACCAAAGTCACCTAACTCCACATTCCACTAGAGAACGGCTGTCTCCTAGGCAGTGAAGGGGAAGGAGATGAAATAAACTTGAAAGCCAGGTTAGAAACCCGAGTGTAATACTTGATGCTGCAGTAGAGGAGTCATGTGATATCATGGAAAGTGGGCCAGCTTTGAAACCAGACACACTGGGGTTCAAATCCAGCCCCAACTACTTATAAGTTGTGTGACTCTGAGCTGGTAGTTTAACTGAAATTTCTCTTTCTCCAGTAACAGTTGTTACTGTTATTGAGTGCAAAAATCTAGCTCTGAGCTTCCTAGCAGCCAAGGCAAAAAGGGAAGAGTTGGAATCCAAATCTTGATACACACGCACATACCTCAGCCCAGTATTCTTTTCCTTACCTGCTTCCCAGTCAGTTATTGGCTACTTGGCCAAGCTCTGCCATGGGCTAAGCTGCCCGGAGTGGGCCTAGCTGAAGCCTCCCTCTCTTGCCCACCAGGATTCCTGGAAATGGAGCGTCTAGAGTACATCCATCAGAACCAGACGGTGTCCCAGCAGATCGGGAAGAATGTGTACTATGCAGCACCACTGTCCATCTGGTGGCAGATCCCTCAGTACCTGCTCATCGGGATCAGTGAGATTTTCGCAAGCATCCCAGGTACGCTGAGCCCCTCCCCTGCTCTTGCACAGTCATGGGCTCTGCCTAGCGGCGCCTTTAAGTCAGAGATCTCACGGGCACAGCCTCTAGAGCTTGTCTGCGTGGAGGACGGCAGGGTTTTCTAAGTGGGGCTGCATTCGCCCAATGGGGGTTTATTAGCCCCCGGCTCATGCTGGGCACTGCTATAGGCACTGGGGATTCGGAGGTGAATAAGACACTTCCCATACCAACCTCCACGTGTTCTCCCTGCTGCCACATTCCCCACACTCTGTGTCTTTGCAGCTGCTGCTCCTCTGCCTGGCATTGAAAAGGGACTCCACTCTCCCCTTCAGTTCCAAGCCTAAAAGCCATCTCCTCCGAGAGGTGCTCTCCAAGGCCCCCAGGCAGAGGGGGTCCTCTCTCTCCTCGCCATCATAGCACACCCGTCTGAGTGTTGAAATGATGCATTTACAGCTCTGCCTCTGCCCTGGGCTGTGCGACCAGAGCTGCAGGGCTGGGGCGGGCTCTTCAGTGAGCCCAGCAGCTGGGGCTTCTGCAGGCGCAGAGGGAGGCTGGGTGGGACTCACTCGGGGGTGTGGGGCAGAACAGTCTCCTGAACAATAAACCCGGGGGAATGCTATAGGGTGTTGGGGAAGCCCTGAGGCAAGGTGGGGGAGGGGGCAGAACACAGCAGGCAGCAGCAAGGACGTCACAGGCAAAGGGAACAGCATAAGCAGAGAGCCGGGGAGGCTTGCACGGAGTGGGGAGGCGCACAGCCCTGCCCCTAGGAGATTTGGGCAGGGTGAGGACCCCATTAGGGACGTTTTAGACATTTGGCTGTGTGAGGAGGATGGGAGACAGGGGAGTTTAAGAGGCATTTGCAGAAGCCGGGCAGGAAATGACCAGGGCTGGGATTTGGCCCATGGCAAAGAGGTGGCACATGACAAGTGCAGACACTGTGAAGAGGTTCTGAGGTTGAATCCAAATGACTCGGTGATGATATTGAAGAGGGACAGACAGGGGAAGGGGAGAGGGTGAAGATGGCGGGGAAGCGGGGGAGAGGAGATGGAGCTCTTGAGGAAATGTGGGGGTTATCCAGGCGGAGGTCCACTTGGTTGCCTGTGCATGGCATTGTCATGGACGTGGAGCAGTCAGTCCCCCACAAGTGTGTGGGGGTGTGTGTGTGGGGAGGGCATTGTGGCCCAGTGGGCGGAGACCTGGGCCCCTTCTCTGCTCTTCCGCTGGCCCCTTCCTCTCTCTGCAGGCCTGGAGTTTGCCTACTCAGAAGCCCCACGCTCCATGCAAGGCGCCATCATGGGCATCTTCTTCTGCCTGTCGGGGGTGGGCTCGCTGTTGGGCTCCAGCCTGGTGGCCCTATTGTCACTTCCCGGAGGCTGGTTGCACTGCCCTAAAGACCATGGTGAGCCTGGGGACCTCCCTGGGAGTGGGACACGGGTGGAGGGAGGCTTGGAAAAGAGGTGGCAAATGACAAGTGCTTCCTCCCGCAGCAGAATGGAGTCCCAGGCTGGACTCAGAGAATAGGGTTCTAGTTAAAGCTGGCCAGTCACCCACAGCATGGCCTCCCTCCCTTGGGCCTGTTTCCCCAACTGTCAAAAAGGAAGCGTGGAACTCAAAGGACCTCCAAGGTCCCTCCTGCTTCGAGAAGTCTGCCATTTGGGCTAAGGGGCCACCTTTCCCTGTGGGACTTGTATTTTAAGCCCCTCAAAGAACAGCTGGCTAACGGGGAATTGTCGAGCCCCCCGGGCAGCCAGATGCTAGCGAGCTATCCGCCCTGTGTCTCCTCATCCCACCTCCTGGCCACACTGCCTCAGCTGCCAGCTCCGGTGGAGCCCTTCCCCGGCCGACCCGAATGCCAAGCCCTCCTCTCCTTTCCCCAGGAAACATCAACAATTGCCAGATGGACCGGTACTTCTTCCTGCTGGCCGGCATTCAGGCCGCCACGGCCCTCCTGTTTATGTGGATCGCGGGTCGCTATGAGAGGACGGCTCACGGCCCAGCTTCCCAAAGCTACCCCAGCAGGGACCGGGGCTGACATGCTCCCCTCCCCGCCCTCGAGCTTCTCTCCACCTGAGAGCAGACAGCAGGAGCCCCAGCTGGGGTTTCCTTCTCAGTTTATTCTGTACCCAACGTTAGGATGCAATGGTTCCCATAAATAAGGGGCGTGAGCCCCTCCTCGCGACCGTGGTCCATGACAAGGGGCAGGACAGAGGGAGAGTCCTTTTGAGGATCCAGGCAGGGGACTTGGATCGGCGAGCACCAGTGGATGAGCAGGAAGCTGCCCAGCATGACGAGGCTGCGCCAGGCAGGCTGGGGAGGGGTCAGGAGCTGCCCCGGATCCTCTCCATGTAGCTGCGCAGCTCCTCGGGGTCTTTCAACCCCATGTCCTCACACACCCAGCGGATGTCCTCCTCACCCGCCACCAAGATGGACTGCACGGCAGGGGCCCCCACGGGCTCCTCGGGCGGCTGGGCTGGGGGTGCTGGCGCGAACGTCACAAACTCGACGCGCTTCCGCCGCCCCCCAGCCTCCTTTCGGGCCAGGGTGCTCGGGGAGCTGGTGGTGCCCCCAGCAGGTGCTGTGGCCACAGTCAGGGCTTCCCCTCCCCCGCTCTCACAGGGGCAGCCCCTCTCCCCCTTGGGCAGGCCAGGGGACGGCCGGTCTAGCTGGCGGCTCAGTTCCTCCTGGCCGGTGCCCAGCCAGACCCAGTTGTGGGGCTGGGGGGAGGCAGGGTCAGTGGCGCCGTCAGGAGGCTCCTTACGCTGGTAGCGCAGCACGAAGACCACACCATTGACCAGGAAGATGAGGATGGCCAGACAGAAGATGCCCAGCAGGGCGTACATGCCTAGCTCTAGGTCGGTGACTCGCTGAGGGGCAGGGACCATCTCCTCCTCTTCCTCCTCCTCCTCCCTAGCCTCGGCCTCCTCCTTCCCCTCTTCTTCCTCTGCCCTCTCGAACTTGTCCCTCACACCCCCACCGCCCCCCACACTGCCTGCTGCCCTCCCTTCACCACCCACGCTGGCCTCTGTGGCTGGGGAGCTCTGGACACGGCTCGATGGGAGGGCGGGGGCCAGTGTAGGAGCAGGAGGCAGCCCTAGCCAGGCGGTGCCAGAGGCCAGGGGCACTCGGTGACGGCCCCGGCGGCAGGGCTCGGGGGGGTGCAGAGACACATGCAGGGGCAGCCCCTCGGGGCCCGCCCCACTCACCACCACCCCGAGAGGGGCACCCTGCTCCTCGGCTGGCAGGATGGCCCCAGGCTCCTCGGCCGAGATGGACAGGCCCAGGTCGCGGTGGTCGTAGAGCTCAGCGGGGGCCAGGGTGTGGTCCGAGAAGGCCAGCCACAGGGAGAGGGCCACCTCCTGCGGGGTACACGGACACAGGCAGAGACACGCGAGGGCACGCACGCATGCACACAGAGACCACTCCCACAGAGACAGGCCACACGGAGGGAGAGAGACCAGAGGAAGAACAGACACGAGCAGAGGGACAACACAGGGAGAGAGGGGACGTGCGTCAATCACCTGTCGGCCACTCAGCCCCAGGGTCTGAGTCACTGGGAGGCTCCTCAGAGCCATCTAATCAACCTCCCGCGAACACACTCCAGACAGCCACCGCTGGATCACCTCCGGTCGCAGAGAGCTCACTACCTTAGTAGGCAGTCAGTCCTCATTCTGAAAACCCTAAGGTGAGGGGTTGAGGTACCACCCATCCCCCTGTATCGGCCCCCATCTAGAGATGTTGACTTCACCTCCCTGATCCCCAGCTGTCACCTGCTTTGGGGTGGGAAGGGCTGACTGTGCCCAGCACGTGGCCGTGACCTCCCCTTGGTGGGCAGTGCCCCGGCTCAGGGCCAGTGAGATGCCCATCACTGGCTGCACCCGAAGCTCCAGCACTGAGACCTTGTCATCTGTCACCGCCAACGCCTGCTCACCCAGGATGGAGTCAGACAGCGGGGAACGCACCTGAGGGTGAAAGGGAGCTGGAGGTGGGGGTTCCGTAGATACGGACAGCCTTTCCCCTCTGAGACCCCAGCAGCCCCACGAAGGGATCTGGTTTCTGTTCCCAGCATCCTCACAGGCTACTCTCCCCACCCCCATGCCCTATACATACCTGGATCCCAGTCCAACATGTCGGGGGAAGGTCCCTCAGCTCTCAAGGCCTGGCCCCCACATACCCATCCCCAGCCTTTCATACCTAGAAGACTTCCCCCATTACATGGGCCACCCTATTCTTACCCAATCCCCAATCCCACTGGGCTCATCCCTCCCTAGGTATACCCTGGGCCTATCT
>NW_006435764.1:8421750-8431330 GCF_000325575.1 Pteropus alecto
ACCCACACCTTTCTCAAAGGGCCTGCTCACCTCGATAGAGGTGACACCAGGCTCCCGGCCCACCAGGATGCGGCCGCCCTCCAGCAAGGCTACACGTGGGTCCTGCACGCGGGCGTGCGGAGCCACGAGGTGGGACACGTCCAGCAGCCAGTCGGGTCCAAGCAGGTGGGTGAGGCGGCGACCCCCATCAAGCGGGTGGGCCGCAAAGGGGACAAGGAAGCGCACACCCGCGCGCTGGTACTGCAGGTGGCAGCTGCGGGTACGCCGCTCCGCCTCCTCTGCTCCAGCTCCCTCCGGCTCCAGCGCCCTGCCAGAAAGGGGCGGCCCAGGGGTGGGGCGTCAGCATGGACTCCGCCCCTAGCCGCAAGGACCCCGCCCTCTGGAGACCCACCCAACTCCCAATGGGCACCGTTCTTCAAACTCCGCCCATAGCTACACCTGTTGGGTCAGCCCCCTCTCTACTTGCAAACTGGGTGCCCCGGTCTCATTCCTGATTGGTGCCTGTGCCTATCCATCAGCTCACACCCTCTTCCTGCTCCTTATTAGAGACTTCCAGAGGAGAGCCCCTCCCATGGGAAAAATCTAGGAGCATTCATTCTCTCCAGGGCCTGGGACGTCAAGTTCCAGAGGCCTGAGGCCACCTCACCCTTGGGCTCTGGTGGGACCCCCCTCAATATTTTCTGAGCTGAGTGCCATCTTAGGCTTTAAGGATATGGCAGTGAATAGACAAAACCCTGCCTTTGAGGGCTTACATTCTCGGGGAAGGGTGTGAAGGGGGTAGACAGATGAATCAGATGATGTAGTATATTAGAAAGAGATCTGTAACTTAGAAATGTGGCAGGGAAGGAGGAGAGGGAGTGTGGGGGTCGGAAATGACAAAGTGGTCAGGGGCTGGGTGGTGAAGGGCCAGGATGGGTAGCAGGAACCGCGAGTAACTAAGCAGTTTTTCCGATCCCAGCTGGAGCCCATGGCTGTGTCCCTCAGGCCCTCTCTCAGCTCCACAGCGACTCCGCCAAGGCCAGCCAGCTTCCCCAGGCCTCCACTCACCCTTCAGCTGGGCCGGGTACCCTCCAGCCTCGGACCTGCTCAAGAGTGGTGTCCGTCAGCTCGACGCGCAGCGGCAACAACGGGGCCCACACGGTCAACCGCAGCGAGGCCCGCAGCCGACGCCACCAGAAGTCCACCCGCACCCCCTGAGCGCCCTGGCTTTCCTTGCCAGACACAAACACAGCGTCACAGGTCTCAGACACCTGTGGGAGAACAGAAGGAGGGATTGGGCTAAGCTGGGAAGACCGGTGTGGACCAGAGAGGACAGCCCTGACCCCACGCCCTAAGAAGAAGTAGGCTTCTGTATTTGCTGTAATGCATGTCCTTAGATCAAGAAGTATTTCGCCATGAATCCAGCATCGATTCTCCCTGGAGGAGCCAGCCAATCCAAGTTTACCTAGGGCTCAGTGGGAAAACTGGCTATTTGCATTCAACAGAACCTTTCTCCTGAAAGAAGCGGGTTTGAACCCACGAATTTGCCTCCTCATTAGTGCAAACCTCTGACTTTGTTGCCAGAGCTACCTGGCAACCAGCTACAGGTAGGTAGGCAGAGGTGGAGGGACAACGCAGACCTACCCACTGGAGCCACTTACTCAGGGCAGCCAGGATTTAGGAAACACAGGCTCCGGGCTTCCCCTCTTAGAAGTTCGAAATGGGGAAAGTTGCCAGGCCTCTTTTTGACCTCATGGGGTCATTATGAGGTTACAATAATAATAATCATGATTTTTATCATTATATCATTTTTTTTTATTTAAGCGAATTGACTACTTTCTTAATGATATTTCAAATTGAGTCAGAAGTAAACACATTGTTACAGAGTAACAGGACAGGTGGTCACGTAAGTCTAGAAGGGAAAACAATTATATCATTATATCATTATTATTGTAACAACCGTAGCCGCCCATTGTTTCAGCTCCTACTCTCTGCTGGTTACTGTCTTAGGGTGCTTTTAATTCTTACAATTTAATTCCCATTTTAAAGCTCAGGAGACTGAGGCTCAGAGAGGTTAAGAAACTTGTCCACCATCACACAACTAGTTGCTAACTACGACGGATTTCCAATTTCAACTTTCTAATCTCGAAGTACATGCTCTCAACTTTCCCACAGTAGTTCATTTGCCAATGCAACAATGAACGTGAAAGTGCCCAAGTTGGGGGTGGGTTGTGGTTACAAAGCTCCCACTTCATTCTGGAGAGAGGTGGTGGGAACAGAGGAAGTTGAGGACCTGTTCTCTTGAGGATCTGAATGGGGAAGGAGGAACGCTCCACTCGTAAATGCAGACTCACGTGGGGCTGGCACATGCCACTCACCTGCAGGACCTGCGGGTTGGCCGACTCACAGCCAATGTGCTCTGTCACCTCCACCAGAGCCCCCCCACTGTCCACAGTGACCAGGCGCACGGGGACATGCCTCGGCACTCCCGTCAGCGGTGCAGTGTTCACCAGCTCCTCGGCCTGGGGGTGCAGGAGAAACTCAGCTCCGAGCTCTTCACCTCCCTCTTCGCCTGACCGGGCAGAGGGGGGACCCCTTACCTTGGCCAATGGGACAAGGGCTCTTATGTCCCGCTCCGATACCAGGATCTCCCACACCATTTTGTCCTTCTCTGCATCAGGGGCCTGGCCTGGGTACTCCAGCTGCCATGTGACAGGGCGAGTGACTGCCACGCCCCCACTAGTGCCATTATCCACCAAAAAGTCCACCCATAGGAACTTGGACAGTTCAAGGGGACTGCTGGCAGGAGAGAGAGAAAGTGAGTGCTTGCTAGCAGCCGAGCACTGTCGTAAGCACTTCCTGTCCTCACGAGGTAGATTCTTTGATTATCTCCATTTTATAGATGAGAAAACTGAGGTACAGAGGTTATATGACTTGCCCAAGGTCACAGTGAAAAGTGGAAGGGCTGGGATTATACCCAAGCTCAAGCTCTTATTCACCCTTGGACCCTATAAGATTCATGAAGCCGCTTAACCCCCACTGGATGCTTGCTGGCTCTCCTGCCTCCTGGGCCTCCTCCACTCAGACTCTGCCTTCCATAGCCAGCAGGGTGCAGATGTACCTGATTCAATTTCTGTCCGGGAGGAAGGTTCACTTCTAAGCCTCAGCACTGGCACTCAACACCTCAATAATAACCCTCGCAGCTTTCTTTGATCAAGCACCTACTATGTGCCGGGAACTGGCCAGGATGCCGGCTATGCAGTATCTTGCTTCGTTTTCACAAGTGAAAGGTGTTATCCTCATCTTACAAGTGAGGAAACTGAGGTTCTGGGGAGGGGGTTGTGGGAGGCCAATTGGCTTGTCCAAAGCTATTCATCCCAAAAGTGTCAGAACCAGGATTTGAACACGAGCTACAAAGCCCATGGCCTTGACCCGGGTTCAGGTCACGAATAAGAAGAGTTTGTAAATGTTCAGAACTGCAGCTGGGCTTTTGGAGAATACTAATTGCCCAACCAAAGGGCCCCATTTTGTGGTGGTGGGAGGTGGGGTAGTGGCCGTGAGGCCTATAACTGGGTGGCTTGGATAAACTGGCATCACCTGGAATAAGCCTCGCAGACACTGTACCTGGCACATAATTGGGGATGGATAAACAGTAGTTGAATGAATGAATGCTATATCGGCTTTGTGCTGCTTCCTTGAAAGAGTCTGTTTTTGTCCCTGCTCATGTGGAAATATGGATGCAGTGTGACAGCCCTCTTTCCTGGAAACTCATAAATCTGCCCACCAGCCCTCCCTCCTCTGCCCCCCAGGGGGAGAAAACCGCCCACCTGGACTCTGGCCCTGCGGGCCCGGAACGATGGCAGGTGATGAGGGTGGTGTGGTGCTTGGAGCCCTTGAAGCGGTCCAGCCTGGCAGTCCAGAGGGTAGGCTGGGCTGGGCGGGCAGCCATCACATGCAGCCCCTTCTTCACCTTGATCCTGGGAGGAGGACACAGGTCCAGTGTGTCAAGGTGGGCGATGAACTTGTGGACAGGATCCGAGGGAGAACACAGGGGGCTAAAGATGCCAGCCTCCGGTCTGGCCTGGCCCGGCTCAGGTCTGAATGTCCTCCTCCTCCTCCTCAGACCCAGAAGGACCCCATCTCAACACAGGTCATGCCACGCAGCTCTCCTCCACTCCAAGATCACTTACGACCTGCCCCACTGACCACAAAGTCGAGGCAGCCTGGCATTCGAGGCCCTCCAGGATGTGGTCTAGTTTCATCTTCGGCTGTGACATCTCTCCCTCACTTTTTGCTTTAGCTCCATCTAAAGTTCTTTCCCACACACACCATTCACGCCTCTAAGCCTTTGTCCAGCCTGTGCCTTCTGTCCGGCGAGCCCTTCCTTTCTCCACGTGCTCATTCTTTAAGCCACCAGCAACTCAAACACCATGTCCTTTAGAAAGCTTTTCCCATGGCAGGATGAATTTCCCCTTCCTCACCCCCTAACTCAAGCCCCTGCATACTGTGCACCTTCGTCAGAGCATCTACTCCAGTTCATGCCCGTCCGGCTCCCTTCCCTACCACTGGGGACCCCTTAGGGCCAGGTGGGGACCAGGCCTTCCTCCTCTCTTCATGGTAAAATATAGCACTGGGCGTATTTGAAGGTCCAGGAAAGACCTAATGAGTGTGTGAGTGAGCTCTGGAGGGTGTGAGAAACATGGAAGCAGGACAGAAAGGGTCATAAAGAGAAGGTCCTTCCTCTGGAGAAGAGTGGGCTACGTACAAAGGTGAGGGACCCCCGGCGAGGCTGGGAAGCACGAGAACATATGCACGAATGTAGCTGGGGCAGACGCGCACCCCGGGGCATTAGAGCATCCACCACCCCCAGGCCCTGCACTTGCCAGTTTTCTAGCTCTGTCCTATTTCCCCTCCCTGGACCTCACAGCTACCATGTAAAGTGGGCAAGTTAGCCCCAGTGGACAAAGGAGCCTTGGGGAGGTCCCAGGAGAAGGGAGCTTCCTACTTTTTAACTTCAAGTTCAGGCCTATGCCTACTGCTGGGGCTTGCCTGCTGCCAGGGCCATCACAGCACTTGGCCCAGAGGGGCTTTGGTGGACGCATGTTTTGCAGAGGTCGAAGATTCTAGGAAGGACTCTGAGAGGAGTAGGCACCTGCCCCGTCTTCCTGCAGAGGTTCTTGCCTCCGGCCCACCCCCAGGGGCCCGGCGCTCACCGCAGTGTCAGGACGTTGGCCGTGAAATTGTGCTGAAGCAGGAGGGTGGCACTGAAGAGCTGGCCGGGCCGCACGGGCACGTCGGGCACCCTCAGGGTCACCGCCTCATCCAAGGGCACCTCCTGGGACTGTGGGGGGTCTGCCGGGCGCAGCTCCACACTGCCCACCGGGAGGGCCTGTTGCCCAGCGCCCTCCTCCCCGCCGGGGCCACAGCCCCCAGGGCCCTCGGCGGCAGGCTCCAGCGTATAGGCCAGCTCAGCCCGCGTTGGGGAGTCCTGGGAGAACCAGTGTGAGGGGAGCTCCAGCTCCACCACGCAGGCGCCCAGAGATGGCTGCAAAGACATGATGGCCGTGGTTGAGTGGGGGGAGGGGATTCCCGGCACCCATGGCAGGAGACGCAGAGCTGGAGGCGTCCCTGACAGGCAGGGCCAGCATGGGAGAGATGAATCTCAGGTGACATAGCCAACTAGCGACAGGACAGGGCCGGGGCTGGGTCTCAGAATGCATCGAATCTCAGGTGACATAGCCAACTGGCGACAGGACAGGACAGGGCCGGGGCTGGGTCTCAGAATGCATCTGTGGGGCCACTCCTCCACCTTTGGGAACAGCCCATCCCAGTGCCTCCCCTAACCACCGGGGGGTCGCCCGGACTACAACTTAGGTTTCTCAGCATCCCAGCGTCCACAAAACAGCACTCTTCCGTGGGTTCCTATGCTAGCCTCCGAAATAGTGGCGATCGCAATTATCAAAGTAACACTGACAATAATGTAAACACTCACTGAGGGGTTGCTCTGGGCCAGCATTGTATTCATCTCGTTTACTCTTTATTCCAACTTCATATGAGGTCGGAACTGTTGTTACCCCATGTTACAGATGAGGAAACTGAGATTAAGTTACTTGCCCAAATCATATACAAGGGACTGAATCCCATAATGAGCCCTAAATAACTCCTTCACAGGGTCCCGTGAAAGCTGGCAGAGCGGCATGGAGTCAGGTGGTCCATGACCCCCAAACTTCCCAGGAGTGGTGAGCCCTCTCTTCCTTCCTCTGGGACCACCCTCTGGCTGGGGCCGCCGCGGGGCCAGCCTAGGTGGGGCCCGCCCACTCACCTGGAAGCGGCAGGCTCGGTGAACAGTGCCTGCAGCGTGTGTGGCATGGAGCCGGGCACAAGGCAGGCTGCTAGACCCCGGTGGGCCATCCTGCCCTTTGAAGTGGAAGAGAACCCGGGCATGGGGCTCTGCTGGAGTCACAGCCGCTTCCACCGACACGGCCCGCACATCCCATTGGACTGGCTGTTGATGGGACTCAGTGACCCGAGGAGGGACCACCTGGAGGGAGAACAGGGGTGCTCAACACAGCAGAGCATAGGAGGAAGCGAGAGCTGGCAAGATGGGATGCCAGGTTTCCACTTCCAGCCTGGCAGGAGAGAGGCTTTATGGGCCTGAGTTTCTCTCGCTGGAAAATGAGCACGGCTGGGGCTGGGGCAGGGCCCCGGGCCATATGCAGCAGCCTCAGCTCTGAGTCCTATTAGCCCAGGAGTCCCTGGTGGCCCATTCTTACCTGCTGAGTGGTAAAGGGTGGGTAGGAGGCCAGGAGGAGTGGCTGGGCCTTGGGCCACGGCTGCAGGAGCAGAAAGGTCTCAGATCGGGAGCCCAGAGAGGAGTTGGCAGGTGGGTAGTGGCCCACCTGCTGCACTCGGAAGTGCTCAGGTGCATCCAGGAGCTCCAGGGCTGCAGGCAGGTAGATGGGGTCCAGGGGTTCCTGGTCACAGTCCACTGAAGAAGAAGGGGTAGAGATGGTGACAGCTCCAGAGCTGGCAGGGGCTGAACTGAGCTTGGTCCTGGGGCACAGTGGCGGTGGGCAGTGGAGGAAGAAAAGGGTTATAAATGTCCTATACCCACCAGGATGGGGGAGTGGATCTCTCCATTATACAGATTAGGAAACAGACTCAAAGAGCCTCATGCGGGTAGCCTGTGACAGGGTCAGGATTTGAATCCAAGTCCAGGACTGGACTCCAGTCCCAAGCCATTCTTCCTGCCTTCCACAGACCCAGGCCTTCCTCCCTCCAGCAGAACCTTCTTGATGTCTCCTACTCCCCTATTCCTATCCCTTACCCAATTGCCTCTGACACCAAGGCATTTATGGGGTACGGCTTCCCAGACAGGGCCTATAAGGTAAAAGATGGTGACCAGGTGAGCTTTGTAATAGTGGTGACCCTTTCTCCGACTCTGGGTCCTTGGCCAGACTTGGCTGGGCATCCACCCTCCCTCGTCCTACATCATCACCATGGCAACCTCACACTGGTTTCCCAAACTTGCTCCCTTCTTCCCTGTCCCAACTGGGTACTGAAGTGCAAGAGTGGGAAGAGGGTGGTGGGTGGGGATCATGAGCCTGAAAGAGTCTGGTACCCAATAACCAGAAGGACAAAGGACCACTAAGACCATATTTGGTTTGTACCAACTGACTAGTAGTTAGCCTTAATAATAATAAACATTTTTTGAATACTAATTAAGCAGGCTACCATTTTAAACACTTTACATGTATTAATTCTTTCAATTCTTGTAATAACTCTGAGAACTAGTTGCTTTTACTGTTAATCCCATTTTATGGATGTAGAAAATGAGGCTGAGAGGTTAAGTTACTTGCCTGGGGTCCTACAGCTGGCGTGTGGCGGGGAGTTAGAATCCAAGCATCAACCACAGGACCACCCTGCCTTCTCCATTCTCCATCTCTCTCTGTCTCTGTCTCTGTCTCTTGTCTCTCTCTCTCTCGGCTCTATGCCACTTGCGAAGGTATTTATTCCCTAGCTCTGAGTCTCTTCCTCCTCCTTCACGGTCAAGAGTGAATGTTGCCTCCTTAAGAAAGCCCTCCTTGATCGCTTGTCCTGCCACCAGTCCCCACCATCATTTGCACCCCTGGTTGCCTCCTTCTGAATGAGTTATCTTCTGGTTTATCAGCTGGAGCCTTGTCTCACTCAACCTGGTTCCCAAACTGGGCAGCTCTCCCTAGAGAGGATGTTCTAGGAGCCCAGAGATCTGCATTTACATCCTAACTCTGCCTTGGTGAAGGTTGGGTCAGGTGTTTAACATGTAGGAGCCTCTGTTTACTCACCTGTAGAACTGGCACTTAGCGATACTGTGACAGGGGAGGACTTTGTAAACTATGGAGCTAAGTCTGGAGGAGGGGTTACTGCTGCTGCATAATAGATGTGACAAGACTTTCCTCATCCCTCTGTGTAAGGGGTTATTAGGGCTCCCGCAGGGTCCCCTGGGGAGGGGAGCAGGTGGTTGAAAGCAGCCCCAGAGCCAGCTCCCTCTCAACGCCACCACTGGGCTGGGGTACTTGATGGTTTCAACCTCCTTCTAGACCCTCCCCACCAATGAGCGTGAGTCTGAGACCCTCCCCCCTCCAAAGTGTAACAGGTGAGTGACTACGGCTCCCTGGAGGCAGCCCCTGGTTTCCCGTCCTCCTCCTACTCCATTGCCTGGATAATTGCAAGATGCTCTGAGGCCGGACTCCCACGGACTGCCGGCGCCCAGAGCTCAGCTTTCTCGGTGGAGGCAGGGGGGTTGAGAATGCCTCGCTACCCCCCACTCTCCTGAGGCATCATCCACCTAGCAGCCAGAGCCCATGCCGAGGGCCGTGCAATCCTGCCCGGGGCACAGGGGAGTCGCTGCCCCTTTCTCCAGTGATGAGGCTCCCCATAAAGATTGAGGAAGGCACGAATGAGACAATCACTTGAGACTCCAAGGTCAGAGAGCTCCTTGCGGGAGGGGGAGGGCGGCTGCATATCTCGCAGGTCCGAGGCAAAGGGGCCGCTTCCCGTCCCCGGCGGTGCGGGGTGAAGCTGGCCGGGGTCGATGGTGGAGGGAGGCCAGGGGCCACAGGGGTTCAGCTCTTTGGAGGGCAGACTGGGGAGCGGGTGCGCCTGGGGCAGGGGGCAGCCAGGTTAGATGTCCTGGCTGGGGGGCGGGGGAGAGGAGGAAGCTCGCCGGAGGTACAGACCCGGTGGGGGTGGGGGGTGGCGAGGGGAGCCCCGGGACCGGCTTGCTCTGGGTCAGGAAGGAGTTGCCGGGTGATGCGAGGTGAAGGAAGCAAATAGGGACGGTTGGCTGGGGGCAAGATCCCGGGATGAGGTCTTGCCAGCCCTCAGGGCACGCCGCGGGCGAGCCCGCTTGGTTTTAGTCCGAACACCCGCAGGTTTCCGGCCTTGGCTGGGGCCCAGCCACCCCTCGCCCTGTCCCTCCCCTCCCGCTGACCTCTCCCGACGTCCAGGGCGAGGGCCACCAGCAGGCAGAGCCACGGGCCGCAGGGCCCTCGGGGAGCCGCTGCCAAGCGCCCCGCCATCCGGGCGCACATCCTTCCCACAGAAGGCGGGGACTAGGCCG
>NW_006435764.1:8431674-8441929 GCF_000325575.1 Pteropus alecto
GTTGGGAAGAAAGCCACTTCCCTGCCGACCGAACAACAGGGGCCTGGCCCGTCTCTGACAAGAGGGACTGGACACGTTCTGTTCGCTCCCTCTTGGAAGCTCCTGACCCAGGAGGAAAAAGCCACTTCCTCTGCCTTTCCCCCGCCCCACAAGCAGATCATCTGTAAAGGCATCTGACACCTGAATCAGAACCAAAATTCAGGGACGAAGGGGGACCAAACTGCAGGGGTGGAAAGGGGGTAAAAGGGGGCCAAAGAGTCAGGTGACAGCTACCAGAGCCTGCCCTGACAGCAGCCTGGGCCACTCCCGTGAAGGAAGGGCTCCAGGTGCAGGCAGCAGTTCATGCCCAGTCCCATCCCAGAGAGAGGGCCCTGGGCCTAGGGAGGATGAGGGCATGCCTCTGCTCCCCAGGGAAGGCCTGCCTTCCAGTGTCAGCTTCCTGACCCCGCCTGGCTTGCCAGGCAGTGTTGGAAGGGGTTCCAAAGAGGGGCGTCTAGCTGAACACTAGCATCTCCAGGGCAGCTTAAAAAAAAACCCAAAAAACAAAAAATAAACAAGAAAAACAAAAAACACGCTCAGGCCCCTCCGCAAAACAGATCCAATCTACCTGCGGGGTTGGGAAACACCTATCTGCTCGGGGAAGAAGGGAGGGCAGGCAAGTCTCCCCGGCTGCGGGCCAGGCTTTGAGACGCGCACGTGGCTGTGGGGGTGTCAGCTGGTTCCTGGAAGTAATGGGGCCATGCCTTCTTCATTCCTCCCACTCCTGGAAGGAAGGGTACCTGGTACCAGCCTTCCTTCCTGCCCCCTCTCCTCCCGCCCTTTCTCTTTCGGCCGGCTTCACACCGCCCCTGCTGGGAGAAATCAGGAAAGCTGAGGGCGCTATAGAATTGGGTTCAGCTGTAGAGGGAGAAATCCAAACAATCCAGACTTTGAGTAAATACATTTTATACGGAACCAGATAATAAAATAGCGTGCACTTTATTTAAAACCAACCAAGCGCCGATAAAAATATAGATCACTGCAGCGGTGATTGCACATCGAACCTTAACAGCTAAGAACTGGGCATTTATTCGCTCTTCACGTCACGGGCTGGGCCTGGCGGGGGAGGACACTGGCCTCCACCACAGCCTCACAGAGCCCTGGTGGAGGGGTCAGCAGACTCCCCCTCCTCCCCACAGACCGTGTGAAGGGAAGGGGCTGTGGTGCCACCTCTGTGATCTTCCGGATCAGCAACTCCTTGGCGGCAGTGAGTGGAGAGAGAGAGAGATGGAGACCCACCCGGGGCTGCGCAGACAAGGAGATGAGTCGTCTTTCCTTCTCGGGGTCTCCGAAATCCCCACGGGGGAGCCAAGGCCACTGCAGGGTCCTGCTTGCAAGCACAAGCCTACGAAGCAGTCATCTTTTGCTTTGGCCGAAGGGGAATCGAGATCCAGAGAGGTACCGCTCTCTTCTTGACACAAAGCAGCCACGGTGCACACAGTACAGCACAGCAGCGGGTGAGCAGAGGACCCGCTTGTTCGGATTAAGGCACTTGTAACAGACTTAACGGACATCTGGCCTCCAGCCCCATGGGGGAGCTTTCCCACTTCCCTTCCCCGCAGGTCCCATATGCCCCGCCTCTTCCCATGCTGGGCAATGATGGGGAGAGGAGTGGGCCTTGAGGGACGATGGTGCATGGTTCGGTTGGAGCACAGGGCTGGAGGGAGACACTCAGGAAGGGAGCTGGGGATTTGACAAAAGACGAGCGAGAGAAGGACAGGAGAGCCAGAGCATCGCGAGGAAGGCAAGGTGTAGCAGAGTCAGGGGAGGCAAATGGCAGTGATGTTCGCTGAGAGCAGAAGCAGCAGCTGGGGGACAGGCCCCTCCAAGCTGCCATGGCTGGGAGCAAAGAAAGGGTTAAGAGATGCGACCCCAGACAGAGGGCCAGCAGGGGGAATGGTCTCCCTCCCTCTCAGCTGGGGGGTCTGGTGCAGACATTAGGTTCTGAGGGTTCAGAGACAGGGGAGGAGAGGGGACAGGGGGCTGGCAGGAGGGCCAGCGACCCAGAAGCAGCTCAGCTCTTTGGTACGAAGGCATCGTCCGGCGTCCTTCTCACTCCTCCCCCACGCTCCGGGGCCCCTTCGCCGCCCGCCTCTGCCGCCAGCGCATCTCTTCCACCTGGCGCTCCAGCACACGCACCTTGGCCTCCAGCTGGGCCCCCGAGGCCCGGCTGCCAGTGAGCCGGCTCAACAAGGCGTAGAGGGTCAGCAGGCCCAGGAGGAGCAAGGCCCGCATGGAAGGGTCGGGCACCGACCTCACCAGTGCCACGAAGCCAGCCAGGAAGAGGACAAGCTTCAGGCCCCACAGGATCCGCCCCAGCAAGGCCAAGACCAAACCGAGGAGCAGGGACAGAATCCAATAGATGACCAGGGCCGCCGTTCCCCACAGCAGGAAGGTCTGGACCTGGCTGGGGCTGAGCTTCAGGCCCTGAGTGAGATGATCACCTGAAAGGGGGAGAGTCACAGAATCGGCCAACCTGGAGTGGCAGGGGGATGGGGGGGCGGGGGGCAGGGAGAACCAAAGATGGGAGAGGAGTTAAACCGATTTGCAAAGGAAAACTCCTTTCCCACAGGGTCACAGAGACATGAGCTTGACTCTCAGCTCCGGTTCTTATTTGCCATGGGTAGATTACTCCCTTGGGTGAGCCTATTTCATCTATGAAATGGGAGTAGTTTTCTGGGCTGCAGGTCACAGTTAAATGCAATACTAGGGCTTAGTGTGATGCTTCTGACACGAAGCAAATGCCTGGTAGGTGGTGGTGGTAGTTATTGGCCTGCTCTCACGCTGGCCTCTGGGGAGACCTGGGCGGAGGGGTGTTGACTAGGTGGGGGAAAAGTCTAGACTCTGAAAAGATAAACTCCCACAAACAGGAAATGACAGGCTAAGCAGTAGCCAATCTAAGGCGTTCTCTGCCACTCACCATCTAGCCCCAAGGCATTCAGCAGCTGCGCCCCGATCCCAGACAGAGCGAAGAAGGCCACAGAGATGGCTGAGGAGATGGCCCACATCACCTGAGACAAGGTCTGTGGAAACAGCAGGGCTGAGATGAGTGCATAATCAATGACGCTCTCCCCCGAGCCTCAGCACCACTGCCCAGGCCCATCAGGAATACCCCCTACCCGCTTCTCAGCCAGAGGTTGGCCTATCCAGGCCTGGCTGAGGGGTTCCTTCCGCGGCTGCCTTCCAGGGCACAGAGATGGCCAGCAGGCCATTGCTCCTTCCTGAACTGCAACCCAGGACATCTGGGCCCTAATTTAATTGATTTTTCTGGAATACTTTGCTGGTGGTAGTAGGTGTATGTGGGAGGGGGAATCATCTAATCCCTGTTGCATTCACCCTGTAAAATTGGGGTCCTCCTAGCCTCCCAGGGAATTCTGGAGGTGTGTGAGGTAACAGAAGTAAAGAGCTAGGATACTTCATGAAAAAGGAGTCAATTGATTCTACTATATTATTGATTTTATAAATGATCGTCTCAGCCGTTTAGTACTACCTATGCGACACCATGTTTAGGATGCCATTAGGTAGAAGAGACAGCCCTGTCTTAAGCCCCTGAGTCAGCCCCACCTCTGCAGGTGAAGGAACGAGTCAGGTCTTGACATGTTGCTGATTTAAGACTTTAGGTCAAATTTAGACCAAAATCAGACTCCATAGTCACCCAGTGACACGGATTTGTAAAGAAAGGTCATTTCTCAGCCTTTCTGGCAAGAAAGGACAGGTACAAGGGAAAGGTGGAGGTAGAGCCAAGGGCCCCAGGGTAGGAGTCAAACAATGAGAGTGCAGAGGCAGGTCCTGTCTGGCTTCATTTGGTGACATCTGGGGCTTTCCGCACCAGGGATTATGGCACACGGAGGATGTGGAGCCAAGATGGGGTGGCCACGAACATCTCCTCCTTTACCTGTCCTCAGTATGTGCAGTCATAGCAGGGGCCACCTTCCTTACCTCGGAAACCAGGTGCATGGTCTCTGGCCCAATCCAGGAATCCAGTGTTTCCCGCACAGATCGACCTATGTGGTTCAACAGGTCGACTGGGACCTCCTTCTTCTGCTGGCCTGGATGCATGAAGTCTCGAGCGGACTGGGACGATGCTGGGTGGAGGACGAGGAGGGCCACTAGGATCATCAGGATGACTTTGCACAGATGTTTGCCCCCTGGTGAACTGCTGCCTGAGCCTGCCATGGCTAGGTCTGTAGGGAGAGAAGCACAGGGTGAGCAGAGAGCCAGGACTGACATAGAAACTCACTGTACCAGGTGTGACCGGCCCTCGCAGCCTCCTCCACCCCTCCCCTGTTAGCTGAGAAGGCAGCCCTGGGACTTCCAACTTAAGCTGGGCACAACCATCTGATTCACGGGTTCCTCTTTCACATTCTTTGCCATTTGTATATTAATTAACCAGCAAGTGTTACTCGTTGCCTTAAGGCGCATGAACCGATCTTTCTAAGGCTTACTCCAGTTCTGAAAATCTGAAAGCCTGTCTCTGTGTCTTAGGTGATATGGGCATTAAAAAAAAAAAAAAAAAAAATTTATGACTATAAGGCTTTGTCCCCAAAGAGGTTATAACCTACTTAAGAGAAAGCGGATTAAAAAAAAAAAAACCTTAAAAAATAGCACACAAATAAGATTACCAAGGAATAACAATGTAAAGAAAAGAGCTCAGTTTACATGCTCAAACGAGACTGTAACTGCACATGAGCCATTAGCTCTACAGGACAATCATGCAGGTGGGTATATTATCCTCTTCACCAGCATTGGTACAGATGAGAAGAAACTGAGACATAGGAGTTAAGCATTTGCCCACGGTCACTGGGCTAAGTAGAAAGGGCAGGATTTGAACCCAAGCTTCCGCTCCCAAATCACATACTCTTTGGGAGTGAAGGTGATACAGTGAATCTCAACTGTGGCTGCTCGCTGGAATCACCAGGGCGCTTCCCAAAAGACTGATGCTGCCGTCCCAAGCCCAGAGCTTCTGCTGTCACTCTCCGGATGTGGCCTAGGCTTAGACCTGAAAAGCTCCCTAGGCCATTCCACTGTGCAAAGTTGAGACTCACTGAAACAGAAGGACCCGACTCACCAGTAAAGGGTCAAGCACAACCTTTAAGGAAAGATATTATTAATAAAAAGCTAATCACGTGCCATCTATCTCCTTTAATCCTCATAACAACCCATCAGGTAGGTATTGTTATTATCCCCCATTGGACTGATGAAGAAACTGAGTCTAAGCAGGATGAGAAATAAGTGGGAAAACCAGGATTTGAATCCAGGTGCGTCTGACATCAGCCCCCTCGCACTCACAACCTTGCTGTATCGTCTCCAACGCTAAGTCTTGGAAGTGATTTAGAAAGTCATACAATAGACCATTCATGAGCTAAACTAAAGTTGGCATCAACCAATCATCTCCGGGCATTACTGGTGACAATTCACTTAATCACATTGTGTTTCATGCTCTGATCGTTTCTGCTTCATGATGCTATAGGCAAGTTAAGACCCAACAAAGCGCTGACTCACTGAAGTAGGTAGGATCAGCCAAGAAAAATGTTTTCAATCCCAGCCTCTCTTTGCCACCATGCTTGAGAAATGTCAAGCGGCCCCAGCGAATCCCTTGTTCTCTTCCAGGCTCAGAAATGAACCTGTAGCTCCAGGGAGGTCCCATGATTCAGACTTGATGATCAGAGGCTAAGCCACGCCCCTGAGGTGGGAGCAGCCAGGTGCACGAAGTTTTTGCAGTTACCAGGGCACTCAGAGAGTTGGCCAGAAACTGGAGCTGAGGAGAGGGAGGAGAGGGAGGAGAGGGAGGAGAGGGAGGAGAGGGAGGAGAGGGAGGAGAGGGAGGAGAGGGAGGAGAGGATGTTCCCCTTCTTGCTTAGTGGGAAGGAGGAGGGTCCAAGTAAGGGTTATTTATCAAATATCACATTGGGGGCACTTTCTGGCTGGAAACAGCTGCTCTAAGTCCCTCCTGAGACCTGTAGGATCAAGCAAGGCTGCAAAACATGCAATTCATGGGGATCGACCCCAGGCTGGGTAGCCTTCTACTCTTTCTGGCACAAATCAAGAACCAGATGGTTCCTGCCTGCCAGTGGTCGGATATGAGGACAGCACAGGTCAGTTCCTGACTATCTGGGTCATAACCACACCGGAGACTTAAAGAGCAAGGTTGCTATCTTGGGTTGGATTCTATATCCAAGGACCTCCACCAGGAGGGATCGGATGTCACCTCCTCCATTCTAGAAGGTCAAGGTGACGAGAGCTGCTCCCCCATGGCTGCGTGCTGCATTCTGCATCAGCCTCCACTTTCAAGTGGTCACCTGTCCCAGCCAAGGGGAGCTGGGGGACCTTGAAATAAACCGTCCACACCGAGGCTGGCATTGCCTTGCCAGCTGACCTTCCGAAGTGCACCGGAAAGCTAATCTTTGCAGATAAGAGTTGAGATCACTGGCTGGTCCATTCCTTCAAATTGTTGTTAACAGGATTCCTTCTCCTTGCTTCCAGGTTAATCCCAGGCAGCAAAAATCCGACCCACCACCATTGTGCCTCTTCACTTCAGTCCAAAAACGTTTTAAAAATAGAAGCCATGGCTGTCATGAGCAGAAGCAGTCTCGAGCTCCGAGAGGAAGTATGTCAGGCATCTTCACCTCCTGCAGTGCCTAGCTTCACACAAATAGTAGGCACTCAACAACAGCGAACTGTGTGTGTACACATATACATTGTGTGTGTTGCTTTATAATTTACAAAGTGCTTATTCCACCATCTCATTTAACTATTACGACAACTTTATGAGGGATTGCTACTCTCCACACACATTTTACTCAGAAAACTATGGCTGAGAAAGGTCAAGTGACTTCTTCAAGTTCACACAGCAGAACTGGCACTTCACTCCTAAAGTCTAAATCTTGCCCCTTTGCTCGTTCCACACCCCTACTCGGCCTCAGTAAGACACAGTCCCTGCGCTCAAGGTGCTTAAAGTTCTCCCAAATATCAACAAGCTCAAAGTGAGAGGACATCCAGACTCCCAGGACGAGACCACACACCAGGAGATGACCTACCTGCTGGGCTTACAGGTCATCGTTTTGTACCAAGAGGTATGAGGACAGTAAAACCTTGGAACTAGACCTACCATTGCTGTTCAGGCAGCTGCAATAAGGCTCAGGCAGGGCCAGGAGAACCCGGCTGAGCTGGGGAAACTGCTTCATTTAACTATGGAAGGGAGGAGGCACTATATGTTTAGGCGTGGTTTGCCAAGAGGGCAGGGTTGGGCGGTCCACACACCCCCTGTGTCAAGGCTCCTTCCTCTGGTTAGTTTCCTTTCTCCGAGAATCACTACGTGGCGTGCGCACGAGGGGCGGCATTAGCGCCCTCTGCTGGCCCTCATTTCCCCCTAATTGCCCAGAGCGGCCCCAATGGAGCCGCGGTTCTCATCAGAACCACCTGTGGACCTCTTAAAGCAAGGATGTCTGCCCCAACCGGTACCAACTTTCTCATACTCTCCCAGAGAGGGCCCAGGCTTTTGTTTGCAGAGCTCCCGGGGGTTTCTGATGCATAACCATAATCAGCAGCACAGGGAAGGCTATTCTAGGCAAAGCCCTGAAAGTGTAGCAGTATACAAAGGACCCTCAACTTTCATCCCAGGCTTAATTCTGCCACAAACTAGAAGTCACTACCTTGTGCCTATTGTATAATCTTCTCAAACGTAAAATGGGGTTAAGCAGGGTTTAGAGTTATTGCAAGGAGTTAACACGTTTCTGTAAGATCTTTGTATATTGTAAATACCTATAGAAATGTTGCAGTTCGCAAATTGCCAATATACCACTCATTACAGTGTAGCAGAATTAAGCAGTTTATATGCCTGCATCCCCTATTAGACTTTGAGCACCTCCCGGTCAGAATTGACAACTAATTTTTTTGGAATCTCTAGCACCTAGCACAGAATGATAACTTACATGTCTGTTAAGTGAATATCTGAAGCCCGCCAAGAACCCATGAGGGTAGCAACGGAGAGCCATGGAGAAGTTGGGAGAGGGGGCTTATTTTAAAGTTGATCCAACTATGCAGCGGCCACCCGAGGACAGCTGCATTAAAAGGAAGCTTCTAGACGGGGCAAAGCTGCCACTAAGGGGAATGAAGTCAGTGTCTGGGCAGGTGCGGGCAGCCCCCGTTAAACCCTTGACAGCTGCTGCCCGGCAACTGTTTGGCGACAGGCAAAGGGGAAGCGTCCCAGCTGCACGGCGCCCTCCCGAGGGCCCAGCCTCGGCAAGACCGGGTGTCAGTGGTATGCGCTATTTCGAACAGCGCGTCCCCTGCCAAGCCTTGCTGGGTGGCGTCCCTGGCAAGGGATCTGGAGCGGCCCATGGGTTCGGGGTACCCCAAAGGGCTAGGAGCGAAGCCGCAGGAGGCTGGGTCGTGGGGTGGGGGGTCGGGGACGAGGTGCTAAGCGCTGGCCTCATTCCCCAGCCTGGTCGCCGCCGCCGCGCCTGGGCGGGAATCGAAGCAGCGCTGGGATTCCTCTGCTCCCAGGAAAAGCGTGCCTCCCGTTGCCTAGTTACGACGCCCCCTGTTGCATAGCAACGAGGATCCGGGTCCCTAGTCGACTTCCCGGCCGCGCGACGTTGGACCCCTCCCCAGTCGTGCTGGCCGGGCCTTGCGGCTCCGCCTTGGCCCCGCCTGCTGTGGCTGCCTCCTCCCCGCCCCGGTCTGCCCCCGAGCCGCGGTCTGCGCTCACACTCACCGGGCTCCGGCCACTCCTGCCGTTCACGTGCGACTTCGCTAAAACGCGCCACCAAACCCGCGCCTCAGTCCCGGGGCGCTGGTTTATCGTCTGCGCACGCGCAAGGCGGGATGGGCCCTGGTGCCGGCCGCTCCCTCCAGGCCCAAACCCGGTGCCGTGTGCGCATGCGCCCTGCCCTCTCAATTTTTGTTTTCCAGCCTTTCCCACAGGGAGAAGGGTGGGATCGGAAGTTCTAGCTGGGAACGGAAGTCTCTGGCGGGAAAGGGGACAGAAGTGACCATATCTGGGTGTAGAGTAGATAAACTAGGTCTTTGAATTTGGGGGTCGAAGCCTATCCGCCTCTCTAGCCCCTCGGCATTTCGGGCAATGTAGTTCTTGAGCTCCGTACTGCGCATTGTTCTGACGGAGGGGCGCCCGAGAGCCCCTGTTGTTTGAAGAAACTTTTCGCGCTCAAAAGGCATAACGGTAAAAGGTGTTCGAGAAACAGTTAGAGGCTCACAACGCTAGGGAAATGCATCCGCTCCCCTGAGAGCAATTCTACACCCGAACTGTGCGGATGGCTCCCAAAACGTTCATTCAGTTTTAGGGAAGGAAAAGAACTGACTGCCAGACCTCAACTCTACTAACTAAATAAATAAATAAAAAGTGTGGGCGGGGGGGGGCAGCATAACGAGGGGGAGCGACCAGGGATTTGAAATGTGATCCTTTGCCTGCTTTGTGATTCCAGGCACGTAGCTTCATGTCACTGAGCCTCAGTCTTTTCCGCTTTACTGTGAAAGTACTATAAGGTCCTAAAAATACCACTCAACAGTAAATGTGGGGGTTCAATGAAGTAAGAGTGAACATTATTTAAAAACATCCAAGTTGCTGTCCGAATGCTTTGATCACATTGGTGGCCACAGGAAAGCTCTTCTTTGATGTTAAAGCAGTTCCTGAAACCCAACAGTCTAACACAGACCCCTCCGCCCCGCTTACCCCACCCACCTGAATCGACCTTCTAATTCTGCCTTCTCAGACTAGGCGCTCCAGTAGCAACCAGTCTGTTACCTCTTCCAGTTGTTTTTTTTTGGCGCCTCTTGCATCTATCTTGCTTTGGACCCTCATCTCTTCGTGCCACTTTCTTCCCCAACAAGCTCTGGTAGCTTCTCGGGCCTCACCTTCCAGCCTTTCTAACAGTTGCAACTTTACATTTGCTCTCTTCGTGCCACTTTCTTCCCCAGCAAGCTCGGGCCTTCTCGGGCCTCACTTTCCAGCCTTTCTAACAGTTGCAACTTTACATTTGCTCCTGAGACTGTTTCTAATTTGTAGGACTACCAATCTCAGCCCACAGACTTTGCTGTGCAAGAAATGTAACTTTTCCCCTCTGTGACTAGTTAACTTCTTTTCAATTCTCTTTCTCATCTGAATGGTAGGAACAGCTTTTTAGGGTTCTTCCCATCCTTGATTTTCAGGTTGTACAAACCTTTTGGAAAATTAACATAGAGTCAGTGTTAACATAGA
>NW_006435764.1:8441963-8442523 GCF_000325575.1 Pteropus alecto
GGTATTCATCTAATCCTCGGTGTCAGGTGTTTGAGCTGCATTGTCCTGCCTAACCCTCTGTCATGTCAAATGAATTCAAAAAGGGTCAGGAGGCTTTGCTAGAACTAAATGATAAAGATTAATTCAATGGTCTTAGAGTTTGCAAACTGGGAACACAGGCAAAAACCCTAGAAGTGTTCCAAAAGAAAGGAAAGTTTAGTTCTTAGAGTAAAAAGAACATTCTTGAGAATTATCAGTCCTGCATTCTTAAACCCCAGGATTGGCCCAAGGCGGTAATCAGTCAGATGTCAAGCAGTCTGGATAATGGATGCCAGGTGCTCTGGTTACATCAGTGGTCTGGATACGTGAGTCCCTTCAAGGGGGTAATCAGAGGATGTTTTGGAGGTCTGGCGTGTGTCCAGATGTATATCCAGGCACTGATGCAGCACTGGAAAGTTTAAAAAGTTTAAGTTCCCAGGCTAGTTAGAACAAGTACGGAGTCCTTCCTCATGCCTCAACCTTCATGTTACTAATTTTAGCAGCTCAGTTAAAGTGAGTGCACTTTATATATTCTCTATTTT